>NC_137193.1:4231924-4830206 GCF_960531495.2 Zeus faber | reverse complement strand
TTTCAGTCGGGCACTCTAGTTCCACGGATAAAAAGTCCCAAAGTTGTTCTTTTCGGGAAGTTTTTACATCCACAAGTGCATCGCGGCCGTAAGAGATAACTGCCGATGCTTTTTTGGTGAACATTATGATGAAAAAACAGATAGATTCTAAAATGTGGAAAGTCGACAGGAGCGCCGGCGCCACTATCGCAAACACCTGCTGGCACTTCTGACCACTGGACTGGATCGGGAGCACCCTTTAGAGTTAAGTCGGTTAAGTCGTTTGCAACCGCAGCTAGTGTCGGACAAGGCCTTGACCCAAGAGGTACCCCACATACCGCACCTCCCTCCGTCCCAAGACACAGTTCTTTGGGTTGGCGGTGAGCCCAGCCCGCCTTAGGGACTCAAGCACTGCGCCCACATGCTGCATAAACCGCTCCCAGGTGGCTCTGTGAATGTTATGTTGTCTAGGTAGGTCGCTGCGTATGCTACATGCGGACCCAGGACGCGGTCCATGAATCTCTGAAAGGTGGCTGGGGCACCGAACAACCTGAACAGAAGTGTGCGAAAGTGATATACAGTGCATCCGGAAAGTATTCACACCCCTTCACTTTCCCAAAATGTTATGTAACAGCCTTATTCCAAAATGGAATAAATTCCTTTTATCCCCTCATCAATCTACACACAATACCACATTATGTGAAACTGAAAACGTTTTTAATTTTGCCAATATATTAACAAAAAAACTGAAATATTGCATGTACACATGTATTCACACCCTTTACTCAGTACTTTGTTGAAGCACCTTTGGCAGTGATGACCAGTATTCTCTGGAATGATGCTACAAGCTTGGCATACCTGTATTTGGGGTATTTCTCCCATTCTTCTCTGAAGATCCTCTCAAGCTCTGTCAGGTTAGATGGGGAGCATCGCTGCACAGCTATTTTCAGGTATTTCAAGAGATTTTCAATCGGGTTCAAGTCTGGATTCTGGCTGAGCCACTCAAGGACATTTACAGACTTGTCCCCAAGCCACTCCTTCGTTGTCTTGGCGGTGTGCTTGGGGTCCTTGTCCTGTTGGAAAGTAAACCTTCGCCCCAGTCTGAGGTCCTGAGCGCTCTGGAGCAGGTTTTCATTAAGGATCTCTCTGTACTTTGCTCCATTCATCTTTCCTTCGATCCTGACTAGTCTCCCAGTTCCTGTAGCTGAAAAACATCCCCACAGCATGATGCTGCCACCACCATACTTCACTGTAGGGATGGTATATGGCATATATGTATGAAAGTATGTATATGTATGTGACAAATAAAAAATCTTGAATCTTGATCTTGAATCTTGTATTAGCCAGGTGATGAGAGGTGCCTGGTTTCCTCCAGACGTGACGTTTGGCATTCAAAGAGTTCGGCCAAAGAGTTTGATCTTGGTTACATCAGACCAGAGAATCTTGTTTCTCATGGTCTGAGAGTCCTTTAGGTGCCTTCTGACAAACTCCAAGCGGGCATTTTTTTGTACCCTTCCCCAGATCTGTGCCTCGATACAATCCTGTCTCGGAGGTCTACAAACAATTCCTTTGACTTCATGGCTTGGTTTCTGCTCTGACATGCACTGTCAACAGTGGGACCTTATAGAAAGGTGTGCGGCTTTCCAAATCATGTCCAATCAATTGAATTTACTACAGGTGGACTCCAATCAAGTTGTAGAAACATCGCAAGGATGATCAGTGGAAACAGGATGCACCTGAGCTCATTTTGAGTGTCATAGCAAAGGGTGTGAAAACATGTGTACATGTGATATTTCAGTTTTTCATTTTTAATACATTGGCAAACATTTCTCATTATGGGGTATTGTGTGTAGATTGATGACAAAAAAAGGAATTTAATCCATAAGAAAATGTGGGGAAAGAGAAGGGGTGTGAATACTTTCCGGATGCACTGTAAGCCGAAAGGAGTGGAGAACTCAGATTTTTCCTTGGGCTCCTAAGACAAGGGAATCTGCTAGTAGCCCTTGGTTAGATCCAGTGTCATGAAAAAACAAGTCCTACCTAACCCGTCGAGAGGTTCAGCGACCTGGGGCATTGGGTGGCGTGCAAATTTGGCCACTTTATCAACGGACCTACAGACCGATATTTCCACTGCCCTTCCTAGCCTGCAGTGGCTGGCAGCACGTCTGTCTGAGAGGGGGGGGGGGGGGGATTTCTATGCTTAACAAAGCTTCTTAAATTATACTCTAGATCCATGCGATCTTTAAGCTTACTCAAATCTAATTCATTCGATCTTCCCTGATCGGCAAAATATCTAAGCTTACCCCCAAAGATTTTTCATACGATCGACACAATATCTCATTAAGTCCTCACCTTTAAGATGACTCCTTCTTGGATGTCTTACAGTCAGTCCTTGACTGCCATTGTGCACACCATCTGGACATGAAGAGGTCTAACAGAGCCAAGCAGAGACTTTCATCCTCGTCGCCAGATTGTTGAATTCTCACTGCGTGGTCGGTGAGGTAAATCTGCGTGCTACAGGAAAACAAACTGAGAGTATTATAGATATTGATTCCGCAGAAACAAGAGAAAGATACAGATGTACTTCAAAACAGTGATCTGATTAGTCTAGTTTTACATTTGAAGAAGCCAGTTTATATACAGAGAAAAGATTGGGCTATGCTGAGACTAGCCATGTGATTCGCTGTTGCCTTCAGTAACAATTGAAAACTGTTTCAACAAAGAAAAAAATGGAACACTATCGGTCCAGGGAAAGCAAACATTGATTGTTTACACAAATGGTCCTTTTAGAAATTGATGGAAAAGCAGAGATAATGACTAAAACTGTTGTGCCAGTTGTGTGCAGGAATGTAAGATCTCCTGATAAAGAGGAGTCGGGAGTAGTCACCAAACAAAACATATGCCACTTAGCATGTAGACATCACTTGGTTGTGAAGCATTATCTTTCATGAACATTGATCATCTGCATTTTCTCTCCAAGTAGATTTCGAGAGGATCAATGATGGAAGAACTCAGAACAATTTTTTGTATACAAAAGCAAAGAATAGAAATTAAAATATGTGACATAATATCACAGAGATAACGGGTAAGATCAACCCTGAACACCTTCAACATCATATTATGCATTTTATATGTCAGAAAACAGCGATTAAGGTAATTTGTAATGAAAACCTTAAAACAGACTAAAATAAAAATGTTAGATTAGTCCGTAAAGTTAATTTAGTGGTTTGTTTCTAAACACAGGATACATGTAAGAAAGTAATTGCTGAAAACATGTGAATAGAGTGAATAATGTAGGACTGAGTTGTGGAGACCATTAAGCTGTTTCTCACCATTTTTATGGTCCAGATTTTAGAGAAGGCGTCTTAGGCAGAACGTGAACTTGTGCCAAGTGGAAAAGCCGCCAGCATCTCAGACCAGAGAATACTGCCTCTTCTTCATGATTCTGAAACCTAATTTTATAAAATTTTTCTAAATCATTCAAATCTGGCTGGGAAGTTAATGACACAATTTTTTTCTTTGGTGTGACAAACTCAGAACACAATTTTTTTTGACTTAAAAAAGGTATTTTAAAACTTCATCTGAAGAAATGCAAAAAATAAAAAATACAAACACACTAAGGCATTGGATGTATGGAGTTGTAGATATATAATGGGTAGCATATAAGGATACATACAAATATACATAATGCATTACATCAGAATAAATTAAAAAATATATTACAAAAGGCCTTTAAAATGGAGTACAGTGTTTCCATTTTGCATCTCAGGCTGTTGAAAAACTGCAACTGCAAGTCCTACACCTCTAAAACTGAGTAGGAAGCTTCTCAACTAACTTGGACTCTACACTGAAGTAGTATAGTTACTCCTAGTGAATCTTTCAATACGATTCCTAGGAGAGGCTCTTAGCTGTTTGAGTACAGGCCCTGATCTACTGTGGAGACCCCAGCACTAGAGAGTTAACAGTTTGAATGCAACAATGTCCCTTCATGTAAGATGAGGAAGCGATTTATCACCTGTGTGAATACGTTGATGTCTTTTGAGATCAATACTTCTATTAAATCTCTTCCCACACTGTTCACAGTGGTACGGTTTATCACCTGTATGAATACTCTGATGTATTTTGAGATTACAACTTCTATTAAACATCTTCCCACACTGTTCACAGCGGAACGGTTTCTCCCCAGTATGAATTCTCTGATGTCTTTTGAGATAACTACTAGTATTAAACATCTTCCCACACTGTTCACAGCCATAAGGTTTTTTCCCGGCATGAATAATCTGATGTAATTTGAGATTATCACTTCTATTAAACATCTTCCCACACTGGTCACAGTGGTACAGTTTATCACCTGTATGAATACTCTGATGTATTTTGAGATTACAACTTCTATTAAATATCTTCCCACACTTTTCACAGCGATACGGTTTCTCCCCGGTGTGAATACTCTGATGTCTTTTAAGACTACAACTCGTATTAAATCTTTTTCCACACAGTTCACAGCGGTACCGTTTCTCTCCAGTATGAATATGCTGATGTTTTTTGAGATTACCATTATTATTAAACCTCTTCCCACACAGTTCACAGTGGTACGGTTTCACTCCGGTATGAATACGCTGATGTAATTTGAGATTACCACTTGTATAAAACATCTTCCCACACTGGTCACAGCTGTACGGTTTCTCTCCTGTGTGAATACGCTGATGTCTTTTCAGATTACCCGAGTTAAAGAAACTTTTGTCACAGTGGTTACAACAATGTCTTGCTGTGTCCTTCTGTTTCCCAGTGGTTCCAGAGGTTCCTGTTGGCTGAGAGGCTGCAGAGGGGAGGAGACTCTCTGCTCTGATCTCTCCACTTCTCAGCTGTTTGATGTGAAGCTTGCTGTGACTCCTCTTAATGTGCTTAGGACAGGAAAAACCATGAGGCTTCACTGCTGGAAGAACAGCGGGAGAGAAAGAAAGAGCAGATTACAAAGAAGGTAGGTCATGGCAAAAAGATGGCCCACTGTTGTTGTTGTGCCGTACCACCGTGCTGTGCTGGGACCTGTGAACCTGCTTTGTTTTGCCAACTGAGCCGTGCAAAAGTGTCCGTGCTGATTTTAGCTCCTAGTTGGCTTAGTATTAAGTGACCAAAGCGGCGCCTGTACCCTAGGGGTGCTCAGGAGGAGAGAAGGTCCTTATATTACTCTCATCATCCAGCTCTAAACTGCTTGCGAACGAAGTAAGTAGGAAGAATGGGGAGGGCAAAAATCTACAAACTCCTCAAAGCCTGGAGGGGGGAGGTCCCGGTCCCTTGGTGACAACAGTGGTTGAGAGAGATGAGATGGGTCCGGAGATCCCAAATTCTAATATTCTAAAATCTGTCAGCCCTTGTGACAGACATCTGGGACCGTGCCAGACTGCTCAACTTGAAGATTCTCAAGTCGACTGACGGGTTTCCGAATGATAATTCAACTCGTCCACTTTCAGGGGAAAGCCCCCCGAGTGCTCACATTGTTTTGCTTATTTTTACTGAATGGGGAATCAGCAATTGAAGAAGTAATTACCTGCTGATATTCATCTGGTCAACAGCTTGGTAGGACAAAAAATAAAAACTTACCTGACTGAGGTTGTCCGGTCTCCTTCCAATCTGCATCACTGTCGTCAGTGTCAGTTTGAGAAGAGTGTGAAGAGAAGAGCTGCTCAGCACCAGCTGGTTCTAAAGCAGCAGCTGGATCTGAGCTACTGGCTGCTTCTGACACTCCACAGTCCTCTCCATCAGCTTCTGTTTCCATCTGTTCAGTTGAGGTGCAGGCAACAGGTTCTGCCTCTCTCTTCACCTCAGTTTGGTTTTGATGAAGCTGGGACCACTGAGCGCACTCTACATCATGTTCAGTCTTCACAGGGAACTCCTCCTCTTCCTTTTTAATGTGTGGGGGCCCTGGCTCCACCTGGCCCAGACTGGGGCTCCACTCCTGCTGCTCAGGGGGAAGCTCCTCTTCACAGACAGAGAACTGCTGGAGCTCTAGAGGCAACACTGACAAACAGACACAGAAAGTTGAGTGATACAAACCTGCCAACCTTAGGAAAGATTTTGAGTACCAACGGCATAAAACAAAACCATGTGTAACGTAGACACTTTCTCTGCAATTCTCTGCCTGATCACCACCTCTCCATGCGTTATGCGCAGAAAATAAAATTAAAAGTATCTACAAGTCATGCCACAATCCTCCATGCCCGTTCACCATATGGTTTTAGTTGGTTTATTTGGAGGAACGGACCACGACAATCGGGGCACAGGGATAACCGTGCTCACATTTGTGTCTGGAGAATTCACAGATATAAAAATATATTTATGATTCCCCTTATTATATAGTATTGCACTGCTGTAGGAAAAGTTTGCAACTTGCGCTGTTTCATATCAGATAATATATAGTAATAATTTCATATAACTGTACACATATAACATGTCAAACATAAATCTTGAATTTCTTGATGCTTTTAGACCATGGTGTGTATATAGTACCAAGATGGCTAGCCAGATAGCTGTTGAGGAAAGACATTGTTTATATGGCTCCATATTTAATTTTAATTGCCATGTGACAATATGATGTAAGCCTTTTCAAATATATTATAAGGGTCCAGACCTGCTCTGCTCAGCTGGACTCTGGGTCTCAGGATGGAAGCCAGCACTCTGTACAGCCTCCGGATCTCCTGCTCCGAGCGCCTCCGTCTGCTCTCCCAGTTCACCACAGAGCGTTCAAACTCTCTGTAAACGTCTCCTCCTGCCGCTATCACCTTGTCGCTCAGCGCGTCTCTCACTTCTTCTCCCACCTTCACCTTGTCGCACAGGAACAGAAGCTCTCCCACCGCCGCAGATATTCGCTCTCGTACCGAAAAGGTGAAGAGTTGAAGCCGCTCCGCCATTGTTGTTGTCGTCGTGGAGCTTCTGGTCACGTGTCTGTGTTGGAGGCGGTGGCAAAGTGAGCGGTGTGATCTACTTCCGGGTCAAAGAGCGCTGCTGGGAGCTTCTCCTTCTCTAGAATGAGAAGAAAATGTAAATGCTTATTTAATATTTTATTTATTGTCTTGAACTTAATTGAAGGATGGTATTTCATATTAGATCCATGTTAATCATACATGAATATGCCTATTTAATGAGGTGATCAATGTGGATTCCTTTTATTTTATTTTAATAAAATAAACTCAATTCTAAAAAATATAAACACCACTTTGATTCAATTTTATTCACATTATCTTTCAATTGTCGCCTTGTACTAGCATGCAGCTAATGCTACCGCTAACGGAAGCAATATAGCGCTGCTTGTTGTGTGGAAATGAAATGAAAAAGCCAAACGATCAACAAGTGAATGAAGCTTTTGTAAACGTGTGTAAGCGTCTGAACGTTGGTAGAGATCAAAACAAACAAGGCTTGGGAGGCGTTTACATTCTCCAACTCTTACGACTCGTTGCTCCGCTCTTTGTCCCGTTGGGTCCCCGCTCGTTGTTTTCATTGGGAATTGTGCAAAGCGGGGTCCCGTCCTTGGCAAAGTGCTGCTCGAAGCCAAACAGTGAAGACACAAAGTACCGTGAAGGACTCTCACACATGTTGGTCAGTTGTGGTCAACGTCAAGAAACATTTTAATCATTACTATTGATGTATTCGTTTATTTGCTACATCAATTACAGTACATATATTGTTAATATATTTGTAAAACATTTCTAAATATATAGTTTTTATATAATTACACTCATCCTGTTATTACCACTGTGCATAAGGACTTTTCAATGACAGTGTTCTCTATATTCTATATCATAACCACATCCTGTTCCTTTGACACGTCTTTTTATTACCTTCCAAATAAAAGTAGATGTTGTAGCTGCTTTCCTTTACATTTTTCTTACATTGTACTTTGACAAAAGATTTCACCACAATCATTTAAAAGACAAAACAACATTAATACATTTAATTAATTCGTCAAATTAAAAATGTCGACGAAGAGACAGTAAAAAGACAACAAAAGATAAAGAAAAGAAACAATTAAAAATCAAATAAAAGTGGAGGCGACATCACATAAAGCAGATCTATAAAAATGTGTTTCAAGAAGTGATCTAAAAGAAGTCACTGATGCTGCTCTCCATACCTCCTCAGGCAGGTGGTTCCAACGCCCAGGGGCCCTGGTAGAAAAGGCGCGGTCCAACTTTAGTTTGAAGTGTAGACTTTGGAATAAGGAGAGAGGTCTGCAGCTGGACCCTTCTGGACCTCTCTCCTGAGGCCCCTGTTCTGTGGCCCCCGCCCCGCCGGTCAGAGGATGTGTTGTAGTAGTAGGAAGTATAGTTTACTCAATATAATTATATGAAAACTATATATTTAGAAATGTTTTACAAATATATTAACAATATATGTGCTGTAATTGATGTAGCAAATATACGAATACATCAATAGTAATGATTAAAATGTTTCTTGACGTTGACCCATGTGTTCATGTCATGCTCCAACCACTAGTGGCAGCAGGGAGCGTCTTGTCAGGGAGCAGCGGGAACAAATTGAGCGGCGAAGAAGAAGACACTTGGAATGCGGAAGTGATCTTTCCTCGCCGTCTTTTTGACGTTGACCACAACTGACCAACATGTGTGAGAGTCCTTCACGGTACTTTGTGTCTTCACTGTTTGGCTTCGAGCAGCACTTTGCCAAGGACGGGACCCCGCTTTGCACAAGTCCCAATGAAAACAACGAGCGGGGACCCAACGGGACAAAGAGCGGAGCAACGAGTCGTAAGAGTTGGAGAATGTAAACGCCTCCCGAGCCTTGTTTGTTTTGATCTCTACCAACGTTCAGACGCTTACACACGTTTACAAAAGCTTCATTCACTTGTTGATCGTTTGGCTATTTCATTTCATTTCCACACAACAAGCAGCGCTATATTGCTTCCGTTAGCATTAGCTGCATGCTAGCGGGCCGCCCCGGAGCCCCGACCTGTCCTGCAGAGGGAGACCGAGCAGGGCCACCGGAGAGCGGGGAGTCCCGCAGCCAGACAGCGGCGCTTTGAGCTCAGCTCAGGTCAGGTCAGTCTTGATCACTGATTTTATTTCCTTTTTATTGCTCTTATTCGGGTTTTACGGCTTTTCTTGAAGTGGAGCTCTTTGGCCCGGAAGTAGATCACACCGCTCACTTTCCCGCTGTCTACACACACACACACACACACACGAGGTAGGTCCCCCCGTGTGGTTCTGGGATGTTTGCTCACCGTTCTTGTGATCATTTTGACCCCACGGGGTGAGATCTTGCGTGGAGCCCCAGATCGAGGGAGATTATCAGTGGTCTTGTATGTCTTCCATTTTCTAATAATTGCTCCCACAGTTGATTTCTTCACAACAAGCTGCTGAACTATTGCAGATTCAGTCTTCCCAGCCTGGTGCAGGTCTACAATTTTGTTTCTGGTGTCCTTTGACAGCTCTTTGGTCTTGGCCATAGTGGAGTTTGGAGTGTGACTGTTTGAGGTTGTGGACAGGTGTCTTTTATACTGATAACGAGTTCAAACAGGTGCCATTAATACAGGTAACGAGTGGAGGACAGAGGAGCCTCTTAAAGAAAAAGTTACAGGTCTGTGAAAGCCAGAAATCTTGCTTGTTTGTAGGTGACCAAATACTTATTTTACCGAGGAATTTACCAATTAATTCATTATAAATCCTACAATGTGATTTCCTGGATTCTTTCCCCCCATTTTGTCTCTCATAGTCGAAGTGTAGCTATGATGAAAATTACAGGCCTCTCTCATCTTTTTAAGTGGGAGAACTTGCACAATTGGTGGCTGACTAAATACTTTTTTGCCCCACTGTATGTGTGTGTATGTGTGTGTGTGTGTGTGTGTGTGTGTATATATATTGTTTTCATCTTCAGTCGAAATAAAGATGAAAATAAACAAGACAAAGTGTCAGATTAACAAAATAAACGTTCACTCATAAGAATGGTTAACCTCATAACATCTTTTTAAACTTTTTAATAGAAATAAAAACAGCCAATTTTCACGCATGAGAGCATGAAAATTCTAATTTGTGGAATTCAAAGCGTGTTATCAATACTTAGTCTAACGCTACAAAGTGAAAGTGTGCTTGTGCGGCACAGCAGAGTCAGCACAGTCTGCACAGTCTGCTTATGACGGGAGGAGAGAAGGCTGCACAGGTTCTCCTCACTTAACAACCTTCCTGTTTAACGAGCGTTCTGACTTACGAGCAGCTCTCCCACCAGTGCACATCTCATCTCATCACCGTTCTCAGTCTCGTTCCTGCAGTCTGTCAGTATTCACTACACTAGCGTTCGTAATCACCACGCCTCTTTACCGTGAAATAAGACGGGTCCTCGCTTATCCACCAACTGGCTTAACGGCCTGATTGTAGCAACAGTACTCGTCGTTAAGTGAGGAGTAACTGTAGTTATAATAAACATTCCTAATATTAAATAAGCATTTACATTTTCTTCTCATTCTAGAGCAAGGAGAAGCTCCCAGCAGTGCTCTTTGACCCGGAAGTAGATAACACCGCTCACTTTGCCACCGCCTCCAACACAGACACGTGACCAGAAGCTCCACGACGACAACAATGGCAGAGCGGCCTCAACTCTTCGACTTTTCTGTACGAGAGCGAATATCTGCGGCGGTGGGAGAGCTTCTGTTCCTGTGCGACAAGGTGAAGGTGGGAGAAGAAGTGAGAGACGCGCTGAGCGACAAGGTGATAGCGGCAGGAGGAGACGTTTACAGAGAGTTTGAACGCTCTGTGGTGAACTGGGAGAGCAGACGGAGGCGCTCGGAGCAGGAGATCCGGAGGCTGTACAGAGTGCTGGCTTCCATCCTGAGACCCGGAGTCCAGCTGAGCAGAGCAGGTCTGGACTCTTATTATATATTTTAAAAGGCTTCTATCATATCTATCACATGGCAATTAACAATAAATGTGGAGCCATATAAACATCTTTCCTCAATGGCTGCCATCTTAGTGCTATGTACACTCTGCACTCTGAAAGCATGGGGGTAATTGGAGATTTATGAATGAAGTGTTGTATATGTACATTGATGTTATAATTGCTGTATATTATCTGGTATGAAATAGCGCATTTTGCAGACTTTTCCTGAAGCAGTGGGACACTGCTGTATGTAATAAACAGGAAGCTGTTTTGAATCTCACCTTCAAATTATGACAATTTTGAGTGTAATTAATTGTAAGTGCAAATAATAATTATTCAAGTTTCATGTATGATATTATTGTAAACTGTGATTGAATTGAAATTAAAATTCAAGCAATCCAAGCAAAAAATCAAGCAATACAAAGCAACTGAGTACAATTATTGGGTATTTAAACGACATCCCTGGGACTGGACCAGACGCTACGACCTGTTGTTCGGTCACCCCTCCCCTACCTGTCCCCTCACTCACTCAACATCCACTGATACTCAGTGCACTGAGCGCAGCGGTACTTTATTATCCATCGATGCTGCATTGCTGAGGTAAAATGGGAAGTGGGGGAGTAATGAGCACAAAAATGAGACTGTAATGTTGACATATAAAACGTTGGTAATAGAGATGCACCAATTGATCGGCCGCTTTTCAGCTTGATCGGCCGTGACCAGCTACCGGCCTATCAGATATATTTTCAAATTTAGTGCACGCCCAACAATGTGCTCATGTACTCGTAAAAATGTTCTGATTATTCATAGTGCACAAGCGCTGATCCTGATGAGAAGTTTGACTCTTTTTGAGACTGTTCTGAACGAGTCACTCAGTAAAACCAGTCGTCCGAATTGATTCAGTTGGTTTTGTACAACGTGAGGGAAGGAGGACTTCCAGTGAACGAGATTGAGAAGAGTCGGTCATTTATAATTACTATTACCTTTTTGTTGCAATGATTGCAATTTATTTTGCAATGCAAGAACCACATAAATATTAGTTATATGTTGTTTCCAGTTACATGTTGTATTATACTGAAACTTGGTGACAGTCCCATTTTATTGGAGCTCAGTGCCTGTTCCATGTAGTAATTTATTTTATTAGACCTCAGTGACCGTTTCATGTTCTATTATTGTTCCCTGGTGAATAATGAACAGTAATAAACAGTGTCCAAATGGGCAATCTCACTATTGTGGTAACTGAGACATACTGAGACAACATACTTGTCATTGAAGTACAGCAGATAGACCCAATGAGACTAAATGAAGAATTAAGAAAATGGATTTCTCCGGTCACGGATTTAGACTCAAAATTATCGTAAGACAACGTAAACATGTTTCATTATGAACATACACTTGAATGAAAATCCATATCGTCCAAAATCTGAATTGCCCGAGCCACAGAGAATCCCTGTTACACTATTGTAGTACTCAAAATCTTTTCCCAATGTTGGCAGGTCTGGTTCACTCATCTTTCTGTGTCTGTTTGTCAGTGTTTCCTCCAGAGCTCCAGCAGCTCTCTGTCTGTAAAGAGGAGCTTCCCCCTGAGCAGCAGGAGTGGAGCCCCAGTCTGGGCCAGGAGGAGCCAGGGCCCCCACACATTAAAAAGGAAGAGGAGGAGTTCCCTGTGAAGACTGAACATGATGTAGAGTGCGCTCAGTGGTCCCAGCTTCATCAAAACCAAACTGAGGTGAAGAGAGAGGCAGAACCTGTTGCCTGCACCTCAACTGAACAGATGGAAACAGAAGCTGATGGAGAGGACTGTGGAGTGTCAGAAGCAGCCAGTCGCTCAGATCCAGCTGCTGCTTTAGACCCAGCTGGTGCTGAGCAGCTCTTCTCTGCACACTCTTCTCAAACTGACACTGAAGACAGTGATGAAGATTGGAAGGAGACTAGACAACCTCAGTCAGGTAAGTTTATTATTTATTTATTTTTTCTACCAAGCTGTTAACCGTTTGAATGTCAACAGGTAATAACTTCATCAGTTGTTTATTTACCATTTAATAAAAATAAGTAATATAGTAGGAACACTACAGATATTCACAATACTAATTAAACTTTATTGACATTAATAGTTTGTTCAAATCATTCAGTGTTTATTAAAACCTTGTGTTGGTTCAAACCCTGCCTCCTTGAGCAAGACACTTAACCCCGAAATGTCTGTCCAGCTACAAACCCAGTTTAGTCTCCTCACGCAGAGAAACATGAAGATATGGAAGTTGAGCAACAACCCAGCGTTCAGGCTGGTTTTTTTTTATCAGACAGGCACAGAAAATAATTTCAGATCCTCCAAATGTCCTCCATTCTGAGTAGCAGCTCCTCCCTTCAGGCCGTACTTTTGCACGGCTCAGTTGGCAAGACAAAGCGGGTTCACAGGTCCCAGCGCAGCACAGTGGTACGGCAGGACAACAACAGTCGTCCATTTTTCTGCCATGACCTACCTTCTTTGTAATCTGCTCTTTTTTTTTTCTCTCAGTCAAGACTCACAGGTTTTCCTGTCCTAAGCACATTAAGAGGAGTCACAGCGAGCTTTACGTCAGACAGCTGAGAAGTGGAGAGATCAGAGCAGAGAGTCTCCTCCCCTCTGCAGCCTCTCAGCCAATAGGAACCTCTGGAACCACCAGGAAACAGAAGGCCACACCAAGGCATTGTTGTAACCAGTGTGACAAAAGTTTCCTTAACTTGGGTAATCTCGAAAGATGTCAGCATTTTCGCACAGGAGAGAAACCGCACCGCTGTGAACTGTGTGGGAAGATGTTTAACACAAGTGCTTCTCTCAAAAAACATCAACGTATTCACACAGGTGAGAAACCGTACCACTGTGACCAGTGTGGGAAGATGTTTAATTCAAGTGATTATCTCAAAAAACATCAACGTATTCACACAGGTGAGAAACCGTACCACTGTGACCAGTGTGGGAAGATGTTTAATAGAAGCGATTATCTCAAAATACATCAACGTATTCACACAGGTGATAAACCATACCACTGTGACCAGTGTGAGAAGATGTTTATTTCAAGTGGTCATCTCAATGTACATCAACGTATTCACACAGGTGATAAACCGTACCACTGTGACCAGTGTGGGAAGATGTTTAATACAAGTAGTTATCTCAAAGTACATCAACGTATTCACACTGGTGAGAAACCGTACCACTGTGACCATTGTGGGAAGATGTGTAATACAAGAGGTAATCTCAAAGTACATCAACGTGTTCACACAGGTGATAAATCGCTTCCTCATCTTTCATGAAGGGACATTGTTGTATTCAAACTGTTAACTCTCAAGTGCTTGGGTCTCCACAGTAGATTAGGGCCTGTTCTCAAACATCTGAGAACCTCTCCTCAAAATCACATTGAAAGATCAACTAGGAGTAACAATACTACTTCAGTGTAGGGCCCAAGTTAGTTGAGAAGCTTCCTACTCATTTTCACAGGTGTAGGGCTTGCAGTTGCATTTTTACAACAGTCTGAGATGCAAAATGGAAACACTGTAGTCCATTTTAACGGCTTTTTGTATTCTTTTCTTAATGTATTCTGATGTAATGCTGTATGTATGTATGTATGTATACTAATATGCTGCCAACTATGACATCTACAACTCCAGGGAAATTTGATTGAATCCTGCGAATTGCCTTAATGTGCTTTCTTTTTTGTATTACTTAACATTGTGTTAAAATGCCTGTAAAGTTAAAATAAATTTTGTTCTGAGTTTGTCACACCACAGAAAAATGTGTTAATAACCACTCAGATGTTTCAGAATCATGAAAAAAAGGCATTACTCTGCTCTGGATTACATTACATTACATTTACATTTAGTCATTTAGCAGACGCTTTTATCCAAAGCGACTTACAAGGGAGAATAACATTCAGCTACATTGCGACAGAGATTAGCGTAATAACAACATTGGTGTAACAATAAATACTGCAAGGTGGTGCTAAGTAATTGTAGATTAGGAGAGGAGGTACTCACTGAAGAGCTGGGTCTTCAGGTGCTTCTTAAAGACAGAGAGGGAGGTCCCCGCTCTGGTCATTTTTGGCAGCTCGTTCCACCAACGTGGAACTACAAATGAGAATAGCCTGGATTGCCGTGGCTGTATGGCCGGCAGAGCCAGGCGACGCTCATTTGACGAGCGCAGCATCCGGGGGGCAACATGTGCTCTTACAAGAGCATTTATGTAGGCGGGAGCATTCCCAGCAATCACTCTGTAGGCCAGCATAAGAGACTTGAACTGGATGCTGGGTCGTGTCCGCTTGCCATGAGTTCACTGTCTTCCTGAAGATGCCTTTTACTCCAGGTGTTTATTCCTAAAACCGCGTTTGATCCCAAACTCTGTCAGCTGTTAGTTTTGCTTATTACCACTAATGCACCATTTATTTTCTTTATTTCTTTTTTTAAACCTGTGCTGTCAGCATGGTAGGCATAGAACACAGAGTATTTGTATGCTATTGCATCTAAGACATAGTTCTCGGTCTTATAATCCCCTCCCTGTGGGACAAGAGCACAGTTTTTTGTTATACAGACCACCAATCCCCCTCTTTTGAGAACTATTTTTCCATGTTTGGGTCTATAAACAACTAATCACTACTCCAAAGAGGGTAGATTCACCACGGTTGAGGCAATTAAACATAGCACCAAACAACATTTACACAGAAAACATGAACATTGGACGTGTTGTACCCGAGTTAATTACGTCCAGGGAAACTGGAACAGCAATTGGGCAGTCGTAGTTCCTATCATAGTTATGGCGGTAAATGAGGGAGAAAAGGAGAGGAATGCAACCAGGAGTGTGCTTGTGTGTGTGTCGGGTGACCACCAGTGAGTGTGCAGGACTGATCCCAATTGGTCATGTTGTATAAGGTTGGTATTACGCCGTGGCGCCTCCAAGCAGCGGAAAGGGCCCCAAAGCTCCGCAGCTGCAGTTACACTGGCTGCAGGAAAAGCCCCGAGCACCCGGCCCTGCAACCATAGAAGACCCCTGGGACCCCAAAGAAGCCGGAAGCCCGCAGAGCAACACCCGCGCCTGGCTCCGAAGAGCATAACGCAGTCCCAGGGAGCACGAGGATACTCTGCATCCCTGGGATGCACACATACATCCCACCCCCAAGCGCAGGCACAAGACGCAGCCGTAGGCATAGAACCAGGGCCGCAGGCCTGGAGCCAGGCCCTGTGCCACCAGACGGACACCCAGCCCAAACCCTTTCCCTGCAGGCAAGCTGGCGGAACCCCCATGCCCGCCTGTGCAAGGGCGAGGCCCGCCCCACTACAGCCGACCCGATGGCCAACTGGCAGCGAGCGCCCATCCGCCTAGGAGAGCCGGGCACCCGGCTGACGCCAGCAGGCTGCCGGATATATGGGCCCTCCACTGTCCCTAGTATCCGGGGTACCCGCTGCAGAGAAGCCGAGCAGCGGGAGCAAAGGCCAACGGCCGGCCCCTGCACCCCAACCCACACCCACAACAGCAGGCAGCCCTCCCCAGGGGCCCCGGAAGGCACCCAGCAGCGCTCTCCGCAGCCCCGCCAGGTCGCAGCATACCTTAAGCCAACAGGTGCAGGCCGCCTAGACTCCAGCCCAGACCAGTGGGGGTTCCACCAGGCCACCCCCCGGCCAACCTCACCCCCCACAATGACCCGCCAGCGAGCCGCCACCCCGGAAAACCCCAGTGCATAATGTGTGCTGTTGGTAATTGCAGTTAAAATTGCGGGGTGTGGGGGTGCAAGTCCTTTGGGCAAGTCGAACCCGAATCACTCGCACCCCACATAACCCCTTAGACCTTGTCTGGTTGAGTGTTGTATGGAGTAGGATTGGTGTGCGAGTTTGTGTTCTCAGCTAATGAGTGGGATTCAAATTTCGTGACGAGACGAGATGCACGATGGGGCAGGAGCGTGACAGGCAAGATGGCAGCCGCCCACCAAATCCCCACACACATTGCTCTCACTCCAACAATCCCACAAGCCCAAGGCCTATTGTTTGGTGTATGTACAGAGTATGAGTTTTGGCACTAGGAGAGCTAGGCAAAGCGCGACCAGATCAATGCAGGGGCGCAGCAGGCCGAGGCGCGACCACGGGGACCCCACCCTGGACCCAACTGCGCCCTAGCACGCCCACCTCCAGTACTTAGTGGCACCAAACCTACACACCAGCCAGCCACAAGCGCAGAGCGGCCCGCCATGTTCCTCTGCCTCGCCGAGCAGGAGGTAGAGCTGGTCGTCTAGTAATCTAAAGGTTGCTGGTTCGATCCCAGGCTCCTCCTGCTAGCATGCTGTAGTGTCCTTGAGCAAGACACTTAACCCCTCATTGCTCCTAATGGCTGCGTCCATCGGTGTTTGAATAATTGTAAGTCGCTTTGGATAAAAGCGTCTGCTAAATGTAATGTAAAGCAGCAATAACAGAAGGTAATTTGTTCCTTTGAGATATGCTGATCAGACTGAATAAACGGTGCACATTGCTGCCATATTTCCTGCCCATATCTGCCTTTGACAAAGCCACTTTGGTTTGGGTGAATAATGAATGGAATTACTTTTGCAATTCTGTTGGTTAGTGTGTTACTCATAATATTTAAATTGCAATTAATTAGGCTAATGGGTCTATAACTGGGGGTGCGGGTTGGGTCTGTAGTTTCTTTGTTGTTGATGTGTTGAAGGACTCCGCTGACACTGACTTGATTATAATATTATGTTTATTACAAGTAAGAACAGCATCAAATCAGACTTGCCATGGATGTCTGGGAGAGAACAGAAGTCAAATGTGTTCCCTCCCGAATGGAACTAGGGAGTGTCCTTTATATTTGTACAGAGACAACGTAGCCCACCTGATTCCAATCTATGGGTCACAGTTAAGCTGACTGACATACATCTAAGCACATTCCACCTCCCTCATCACCGGGGCCCCTGGCAACGGGCTCTCTCTCTTGGGACCCCTGGCAACATCTGTTAGTAATTATATTATACAATGGGGCCTTTCTTGGGACCCCAAACATTCCAGACAACTCAGGTCCTTATTGGGTTTGAGCAAAACCAAAATGACAGCAGTATTTATATGTGGAGGCATGGTGGAGGTTGACTAAATGTTTGTAACCATTCTGATGAATAATGGGGAATATTGGGTTGAAGTGTTTATAGAATTCCACTGGGTAGCCATCTGATCCTGTTGATTTATTGTTGGGCATAGAGAAGAGAGCTTTCCTGAGTTCTTCTAGATTAAGTGGTTGATCAAATGTGTTAGCATGGTCTGTGGATAGTTTAGGGAAGTCAATGTCATCGAGGAATGAGTTAATGTTTGATACATTTGATTCATTATGTGAGTGATACAGCTTAATTATAAAAGTCTCTAGTATGTTATCCTACTCTGGATCTTTGATGGCTGTAATAAGTGTATTTTCTTAATCCCATATCAATTGATTGGCAAGAACTTTTACCTGTTTTGTCATTGAATTCAAAATATTTTGCTGTTGTTCGTTGCATGAGGAATTGTGTCTTTTGATGGATGATATTATCAAGTTGAGATGTATTTGTCCAGATCTCATTTCGGATTTGCTCAGTGGGTGAATGGGCTTGTTGGGAGTGTAAGTCTTTTAATCATTGTTCGAGTCTTTTTTGGCATTCTTGTCCTTTCTTTCTCTTGTGAGTAGAGCTTGAAATTATATAACCTCTTAGAACTGCCTCAGCAGTTTCCCAGAGTAAGGATGGGGATATTTCTGGAGAGTCCTTCAGTTCAATGAAGGAAGTCCATTCTCTAGAAAATAAATGGTTCAATCCTTTATCTGTCAAAAGTGAGGGATTAAACCGCCACCTGCCAGTAGGGTCCAAGTTGGTTTCATTTATGAGGTTGAAACTAATTGGCCCGTGAACAGGGATTACAATTGCGTGGACTTCAGGATTAGTGATTTTGGACATTACAGAGTAACTTGTCAAGAAAAAGTTGATTCTAGAGAATCTTTGGTGGGGTGTTGAATAATATGTGTATTTTCTATTATGTGGATAATTTGATCGCCAACAATCACCAGGAGCAAGATCACTCAATTATTGTTTTATAGTGTCTGACTAATGCCAGGCTTGGGATTATTTCTGGTTTGTCAACGGTCTAAACTTGGATCAAGTACTATGTTGAAGTCTCCTCAGAGTATAATAATTTAGTCAGAGAATTCCAAGAGTTTTGAAAATATATTGTGAAAGAAATTTGCGTCCTCATTGGGGCCATAAATATTAGCTACCGTAAATTTGATGTTACCTATAATTCTGTTAATCATTATGTAAGGCCCTTATGTGTCTGATATTGTGGTTTTATACTGATATGGGATACTTTTATTGATCAATATAGAAACACCTGTTTTTTTGAGTTGTATAATGCAGGAAACATCTGATTAACCTATTGAGTTTTGGGTTTGAGGTGCTCGGATGCAGTGAGGTGAGTTTCTTGCGGTAGATAGAAGCTGGGTTTCATCCTGGTTAGGTGACTTAGGATTTTGCTACATTTAGCTGGTGAGCACAAGTCTCTCACATTCCAACTAACAAACTGAATGGGTGTCATTGAGGTTAGTTAGGGGGTGATGGCACAGTGCATCCAATGCAATAGCTATACGACCGTGTCAATGTTTTCCCATTTCCATGTTTTTGCTACACAAACAAATGACAAATAGACAAGGATAAACATAGGATATTGCAGAGTTAGACATACATATAGCGAGAGACTGAAATAGTGAGAGTGATGAGAGAAGTAGGGAGTGAGGGATTAGGGAGGTGAGATGATGAGAGTGAGCAATATTTTAAATCGGACATAGGGAGCTTATTTCTACGTCTTGTATATATAATAAGCACAACTACCAGAATACATACATAATTTCAGAATGCATGCATGTCTGTCTGCTGGTCTGTTCATCCGTCCGTGTGCCTGTCTGTCTGCCCACCTGTCCGTCAGTCAAGCGTTCTGTCCACCTGTCTGTCCACCCGTCCAACCGTCTGTATGCCCGTCAGTCATTCTGTCTGTCTGTCCGTCTGCATTTCTGCCGGTCTGTATGTCTGTCCACCTGCCTGTCTATTTGTCTGTCTGTCTGCATGTCTGTCCATCTGTCTGTCTGTCATTCCACCCGTCTGTCCATCTGTCAGTCAGTTTGTCTGGCTGTCTTCTTGTCTGGCAGTCTTTCGGTCCACCTGTCTGTCCATCGGTGGTCTGTCTGTCCAGCTGTCCGTCTGTCTGCCTGTCTGTCTGCATTTCTGTAATGGGTAATTCATAATTGGTTTTCCTGCAGGTTTGAAAAGCCCACATTCACACCCCTCACCTGCTCCTGCAACATCACACACCTATCTGCTCCACCTTCCTGCCTGCCAGACAGGTCGGTGGATGATGCAGTCAACAAGGGACTGCAATACATCCTGCAACACCTCCACTCCCTAGGGACATACAGTATACAAGGGTCCTGTTTGTTTATTTCAGCTCGGCATTCAACACCTTCGTCCCTGAAATCCTCTGCTCCAAACCCACCCAACTCACTGTGCCAGCCCCCACCTGCCAGTGGATCACTAACTTCCTGACAGACAGGAGGCAGCAGGTGAGGCAGGGGAAAACCACATCCAGCACCCAGACCATCAGTACTGGCGCCCACCAGGGTTGTGTGCTCTCCCCTCTGCTCTTCTGCCTCTACACCAACGACTGCGCCTCAGGAGATGCGTCTGTTAGAGTCCTGAAGTTTGCAGATGACACAACAGTCATCGGCCTCATCCAGCACGGTGACAAGTCGGCATATAGACGGGAGGTTGAATAGCTTGTCCTCTGGTGCAGTCAGAACAACCTGGAGCTGAACAAGCTTAAAACTGTGGAGATGACAGTGGACTTCAGGAGGAGCACCCCAACACTGCCCCCCCTCACCATGCTCAACAGCACTGTCTGCTGTGGAATTCTTCAGGTTTCTGGGATCCACAATCTTTCAGGACCTAAAGTGGACACCCAACATCAAGTCATCAAAGAGGCCCAGCAGAGGATGTACTTCCTGCCCCAGCTCAGGAAGTTCAACCTGTCTCAGGAGCTGCTGATCCAGTTCTACTCTGCAATCATCCAGTCTGTCCTCTGCACCTCCATCACTGTCTGGTGTGGTTGGGCCACCAGTCCGGACAGGAACAGACTACAATGGAGGGTCAGGACCACAGAGAAAATCATTGGTGCCGACCTGCCTTGCATTCAGGACTTGTACGTGTCCAGAGTCAGGAAACGTGCAGGAAACATCACTGCAGACCCATCGCACCCTGGATACAACCTGTTCCAACTCCTCCCCTCTGGTAGGCACTACAGAACATGGTACGCCAAAACAACCAGACACAAAAACAACTACTTCCCTGAGGCTGTCACTCTGATGTCACTCTGTCACTTCATTTAATTGTCAATATAAACCAAAACACGGTGTATCTCTTCTACATTGTGTATATATATGTATATTATGTCCAATCCACCTTCCTCATGTATATAGTTACCTGTTAATTGTCCCATATTTTGTGTATGTGTGTACGTATGTATATGTGTACATATGTGTGTATATGTATGTATGCATGTATGTCAAAATATAATTTTATATACATCTACATCTGTATATAGTAGTTAAATGTTTGTTTAGCTTGTTGTCTTTGTTTCAGCTGTATGTCTAGCATATGTTTGTACATTAATAGTAAAGAAAAAAACCGAATCAAATTCCTTGTATGTATTTACATACTTCTGTGAAGAAGAAGAAGAAACAGTCTTTATTCATCACGCAACACATGCTTGATGGTTGGCGGTGAAATGGCTCCTCTGCTTTTGACCCATCCTGGCTTGTGCTTCCTCTGGGGGCACAGCCAGGAGCAGTGGGCAGCATACGTGGACGCGCCCGGGGACCAGGTGATAATTGTCCATTGCTGGTCACACCATGATGGGTGCATGTTTTTGGTGGGGGTCCTTACTGACGTGAGGTGGAGGAAACCCCATGTGAGCACGGGGAGAACATGCAAACTCCACACAGAAAGGCTCCTGTTTGGGAGATAACCCACCGGAGCACGGTGCCAACAGCGCCCCAGGCGGGAATCGAACCCAAGACCTTCTTGCTGTGAGGCAGCAGTGCAATGCACTGCGCCACCGTGCCACCTTGGCGAATAATTCTGATTCTGATTAATCCGCCACTTAATCACACAAATAGATCAAGGCTAACAGGTTTTGCTGAGACAAAATTAGGAATGTATGTTTTCACATAATCTCTGACCTGAAGGTGTTGTGGCCAAACAAAGCTCCAGATTGGGGAGAGTAAAAAACTGGGCCTCGGCTCGGCACTCTTATATGGTCATCGTTAAAATACTAAGGCCGAAGCCTGTGAATTATCGTGGTCAAACAGATTCAGGTCGAGGCCTGTGGATTATTGCAGGCGAAAAGATTCACGGCTAAGGCCTGTGATGAAGAAAGCCTGGATCTCAGCCCGGCGCTCTTATCTTATTCTGACCTTAAAAACTTGGAGAAAAAAAATCACTGTAACAGAACAGAATCTGATGCGTACAAGTGTTATTATGTATCGGGGAGAAAAACAGACAACAAAAGAAACTCGGCGTTTGCTCATTTACATATCTCGCCTCTTTTTCAGAATCAGAATCAAAAATACTTTAATAATCCCAGGGGGAAATTACTTTCGTTACAGCTCCAGTCTACATACAACATATAATAATTATTAAGAAAGCATATATATATAAATAAATATATAAACATATCTATATACACATGGTAAGGAGTAAAATGTACAGTTAAAAATGTGCAAGAAGAAAGTGCAGAAGTGGATATCTGTGTTTTGAGGTCAGGTTACAGAGAGGGGGTGTCTGACTCTGTAGGAGGCGTTGTAGAGGTTGATGACCACAGGCAGGAATGATTTCCTGTGGCGCGCTGTGGTGCATCTGGGTAAGAGGAGTCTTCTGCTGAAGGTGCTCCTCTGCTGGTCCAGTGTGTTGTAGAGAGGGTGTGAGACGTTGTCCAAGATGGACTGAAGCCTGGACAGCATCCTCCTCTCTGCCACAGTGGTCAGGTTGTCCAGCTCCTCTCCTACGACATCACCGGCCTCCTCGTTAGTTTGTTTAGTCTGTTGTTGTCTGCGACCCTCAGCCCACTGCCCCAGCATGTGACAGCGAAGAAGATGGTACTGGCCACAACAGACTCATAGAACATCCTCAACATCGTCCGGCAGATGTTAAAGGACCTCAGCCTCCGTAGGAAGTAGAGTCGGCTTTGGCCCTTTTTGTAGACTGCCTCTATGTTTCTGGTCCAGTCCAACTTGTTATTGAAGTACACCCCCAGGTACTTGTACTCCTCCACAGTGTCCACAGTGTCCACAGGGACCACCTGGATGGAAACGGGTCACGGGTGTTTTTGCCCTCCTCAGATCCACTATGAGCTCCTTTGTCTTAGTCCCATTGAGCTGCAGATGGTTCAGCTCACTCCAGGTGACAAAGTTGCCCACAACTGTCCTGTATTCTCTCATTACCCTTTTCATACAACCAACTATTGCTGAGTCATCAGAAAACTTCTGAAGGTGGCAGGACTCAGTGCAATAGTTGAAGTCTGAGGTGAAGAGGGTGAAGAGGAATGGAGAGAGGACAGTCCCCTGTGGGGCCCCAGTGTTGCTGACTACCCTGTCAGACACACAGTTCTGTAGGCGTACATACTGTGATCTGCCCGTCAGGTAATCCACAATCCAGGACACGATGGGGGCCTCCACCAGCATCGCAGCCATCTTCTCACCCAGAAGAGCCGGACGGATGGTGTTGAAAGCACCGTAGAAATCAAAGAACAAGACTCTCACAGTGCTCGCCGGTTTATCCAGATGAGTGTAGACTCTGTTCAGCAGGTAGATGATGCTGTCCTCAACCCCCAGGTGGGGCTGGTAGGCGAACTGCAGTGGATCAGTGAAAGGCCTGACCATAGGCCTTAGCCACTCCAGGACGAGCCTCCCGAAGGTCTTCATGATGTGGGACGTCAGAGCCACCGGTCTGTAGTCCTGAGGGCCGCTGGGACGCGGCGTCTTCGGCACAGGAACGAGGCAGGACGTCTTCCACAGCACAGGGACCCTCTGGAGGTGCAGGCTCAGGCTGAAGACTTGACTGAGTACTCCACACAGCTGGGGGGAACAGGCTTTAAGCACCCTGGGAAATACACCGTCGGGGCATGCAGCTTTGCCGGAGTGGAGTCTCGTCAGCTGTCTTCTCACCAGGTCAGGCGTGAAGGACACTGTAGAGGTGACAGTTGGGGGAGGGGTGGGGTCCTCAGGTTGTGGAGGACATGATGTAGAGCAGGGGGGAGGGGTGGAGTAGGTGGGTGTGAATTGAGGCGGTGAGGAGCAGACAAGGGGTCTGTAAGAAGGAGGAGTAGGGGGAGATAAAGTGGCAGTAGTTGTTGAGCAGCCAGCAGCAGAGACTTGTGGGGGATGGGCCGCAGTATCAAACCTATTGAAAAATAGGTTCAGTTCATTGGCAACCCTGGATGGTTCTCATGCCACTCCGCACATCCCTCATGTTGTTTTGCTGGAGTTTTTTCTCCAGCTTCCTCCTATAACTGTCTTTTGTCTCCTTGATTGTAAGTTTGAGTACCCTCTGCACTCTCCTCACCTCATCACGGTTGCCATCGCTGAACGCCCTCTTCTTTTCATTCAGGATGGCCTTAATGTCCTTAGTGATCCAAGGTTTATTGTTGGCGTAACAGGTGACAGTCCGAGCTGGGACATTGCAGTCCACACAGAAGTTGATATAGTCCGTGATGCACTCCGTGAGCCCATCAATGTCCTCCCCGTGGGGCTCACAGAGTGCAGGCCAGTCAGTCACTTCAAAGCAGTCCTGCAGTGCCTCATAAGCCTCCTCCGACCACCTCCTCACAGTCCTTGTGGTCGTAGGCTTCCTCTTCACCAGAGGCACATAGCAGGGTTTGAGGTGAACCGGGTTGTGATCTGACCTGCCCAGAGGGGGGAGAGAAGAGGAGATTTATGCATCCTTAATGTTAGCATACATCAGGTCCAGGGTCCTCTCCTCTCTGGTAGGACAGCTCACGTACTGTTTGAAGGTCGGCAGAACTCTGTTCATGGTGACGTGGTTAAAGTCTCCCGACATGATGATGAGGGCACTGGGGTGTTGAGGTTGAAGTTTGGAGATGGTGGTGTGTATGATGCTGCAGGCAGATGTTGGGTTTGCAGAGGGAGGGATGTACAGGACAACGATGATGACATGCGGTAGATAGATCTATAGGTAGATAGTATGGACGGAGTCCAACGGCCAGCAGTTCAGCATCCAGGCTACAGAGCTGTTCTTTAATGGTGATGTGACCAGGCTTACACCATCTGCTGTTAACTAGAACGGCAAGTCCCCTGCCTTTCCGCTTACCGCTCTCGGTACAATCCCGGGCCGCCCGGACGGTGTGGAAGCCATCGAGAGAGACGTTCTGGTCCGTAATGTCCCTGTGCAGCCATGTCTCAGTGAACACATCCGTTCCGCACTCCCGGTACTCTGTGTGGCTCCGCGTTAGCTCTTCCATTTTGTTGCTAAGAGACCGTACGTTTCCCATAACAACAGAGGGGAGACACGGCTTAAATCTTCTCCTCTCCATAAGCCCGTCCCGTCTCGACCCTCCACACATCCCCCGACGTTGCTTCCCTCCTCTGCATCCCCGGTGTGTTTTCTTCCAGAGTTCAGATGGTAGATCAGCTGGTCTGGCCACCATGCCGGCCGGCATTAGCGCGATCAATTGATCTGCGGAGTAAACAAAGGCAGCGTGTCCCGGCGTCATAATAAAAACAACACGAAAAAAAACCACGAAAACTTTCTAAAAAAAACTTTGTTAGAGAGAGCAGGACTTCACAGAGTTAGAGTGAAAAAAACAAGAACGAACAAAAGAGAATAGAAGTTAAGAAAATTAAAAAGCAGACTCAAATATTGGAGCCACGTAACAGGCAGCAAGCAGCTTTCGCGCATGCGCGAGCTTTTTGTGTCAGAAAATAATCAGAAATCTGTTTTGAGCCACTCGTAGTCCTAATCCTTTGTTCAATTGTCCTCTGATGTCACTCCTGAGCCAATTGCAGCCTTCCTCGTCCAACACCCTCCTCTCTCTTGGGAAAAGGTGTATCTGTAATTTTTCAAACCAGCTGGCTTCCAATAAAACAAAAAGACTGGTTCTGCTGACCCTGCAGTTATGGCTTGTCCCATAAAGGACCCCAGGAGATAGTGCCCTCTATTGGTCATAGAATGTACCAGACTTTGGCTTCATCTGGTGGTTATTAAGGTGTATTACTTTTCAAAGGTCATTTTAAAGGGATAGTTGATGTATTCAATATGGTTGTTATCGCGTTGGATTTAGTATAACGTATTGTAGGTTTTCATGTGGGGTAACTAAATTTAACAACAAAGCTAGCATGGCTAAAGTAGCATCAGAGGAACCATGAGGAGCCGAGAACTGAGGTCAGAAGAAAACTAAAGAAGTAAAGACACAAAACTCTTGTCCAGTAAAACAAAGCAAGGCAGTAGCGAGGTCAGTGCCTTGGTCTGACCTGTGACACTTCCATCCTGCCACCATCCAGAGGATAAATGCTGACATCTACCATGGATCTTCCCTCATGTCAAATGTCCACCTGGCCACCACCACACCCTCAGCATCCACAGTCTCTATGACCACGTCCACCTTTGCTAAGACACGGTCAGCACCTTCACTAAGAGCCTAAAGGACGTGGCTCTAGGCTGCAGCCCAGGAAGCCCCTCCAGGACGAGTGGAGTTTCCTTACAGAATCTACCTGTGTACCTGCCCTTTGCTCTTACCACTATTCCCACCTCTACCCTTCCTCCTCCTCTTCCCCACAGCTTCCTCCCATTCATCCTCTGCCCTCCTGGGGGGGTAAATTCAACCAAAACATGAATGACATGGACATCATACTCCTCCAACAGACCTGGTGTCACTCACTGTCCCCAAATGACAAAGAAATTAATGTATCATCAGTCAAACTCCCAGCTGTTAGAAGGGGGAGAGATTTGAGGGAATAATCATTCAGTATAAACCAGAAATAATAAATGACATTATCCCAATAAAAACAGAAAAATCACACATTTGGCTTAAAATCCAAAGCAGCATCACTAACTGCCCCAGAGACATATTCCTCTGTGCTCTCTACATCCCCCCGAGAGACTTTGAGGAAGAGATCCTCCCCCTCCTCCACGAGTAGATCTTCCAGGTCCAGGGAAGCTGCTGATCTGCGGAGACCTAAACGCACGCACCGGCTTTCTGCCTGACATCAACACAGAGCTAGGTAATGTACATATATTTGGACAACTCTTCCCTCATGATACAACTCACCTCACCCGACACAACGGTGACCTCTGGGTCAATGGGAATGGACGAGACCTCTTGCAGCTTTATCAAAGCCTGGGTCTTTACATGGTCAATGGTAGGTTACAAGGAAACTCTCGAGGAAGACACACATTGTGCTCACCTCTTGGCAGCAGCACAGTTGACCACATGGTCACTGACTTAGACCCTTCCTCTCTCAGCGCATTTATAGTTAAAGCACTAACCCCTCTGTCCGATCACAGCCAAATCACTGTTCCTCAAAAGGACAGAAACCCACAGCGCCGCACCTCCACAGCCCAGCGAGCTGTTGAGTTCCACGAGACCATGCATTTACATTTACATTTAGCAGACGCTTTTATCCAAAGCGACTTACAATTGTTCAAACACCGACGGACGCAGCCATCAGGAGCAATTAGGGGTTAAGTGTCTTGCTCAAGGACACTACAGCATGCTAGCAGGAGGAGCCTGGGATCGAACCAGCAACCTTTAGATCACTAGACCACCAGCTCTACCGCCTGAGCTACCATCCCTCCGCAGACACACCCAAAACAGCACAGAAGAGTTCCAGAAAGCCATCAGCATCCAACACTATTAGACACCTTTCTGGACACCACATATGTTCTGAGTAAAGAAGTAATGTAATGTAATGTAATGTAAAGAAGGATCCAAGGATCCAATCTGGCAGTTAGAAATATCAATGAAATCATCATGGAAACAGCGATGAAATTGCAGTTACAACGTTCAAAAATAAACCTAGAAATCCCAATTATGACAATTGGTTTGACAAAGAATGTCAAAAAACTAAACAAAAACTCAGGAAATTATCAACGAAAAACATTGAGATCCAGTAAAGGCATAGACACTGCTTCTGTACAGTGACACTCAAACACTACGGACGTAAACTCAGATTCAAAAAGGCACAAAGCACCCACAAGCAACTGACACTGATTGAGGAGTCCCTAAACTGACCTCCACCCTGGAACATACCAACTGACCTCCACCCTGGAACATACCAACTGACCTGCAACCTGGACCATGCCAACTGACCTCCACCCTCGAACATACCAACTGACCTCCATCCTGGAACATACCAACTGACCTCCACCCTGGAGAACTCTACAGCACCCGGTCTCACTCTACCCGACTCAGAGATCAAACTGCTGCTGGACTGCTGGAGTAGTACTGTCAAAGTACTGTAGTAGTACAGTCTGGACCTGCTGGAATAGTACTGTATTGGTATTGTAATACTGTAGTAGTACTGTAGTAGTACAGCCTGGACCTGCTGGAGTAGTACTGTAGTAATACATCCTGGACCTGCTGGAGCATTACTGTAGTAGTACTGTAATAGTACTGTAGTAGCACTGTAGTAGTACTGTAGTAGTACAGCCTGGACCTACTGGGGCAGCACTGTAGTAGTACTGTAGTAGTACCATATTGGTGCTGTAGTAGTACAGCCTGGACCTGCTGGAGTAGAACTGTAGTAGTACTGTCATAGTACTGTAGTCGTACAGCCTAGACCTGCTGGAGCAGCACTGTAGTAGTACTGTAGAAGTACTGTAGTAGTTCTGTAGTAGTACTGTAGTAGTATAGCCCTGGCAGTAAATAGAAAAAAGACTAAAACCATAATTTTCCAAAAAAGATCCAGATCTCAGGGAAACAAATATTGCTTCACAGGGACGTACAAATGAGAAAAATGTTGAAAAGACGATCATCTAGAATTAAAAAACAAGTTCCACTGGAAGTTTGAATCCAGCAGTAAATGAAGTGAGAGAGGAAGCACGCAGGACCTTTTGTGCAATAAAAGGGCAAATTTACCTTCAAATTCCAATGTGAACGTGGCTCAAATGACTTCAATGTATGACAAAAGCCATTGCCCTGTGGAGAGGGGGGTGTGGGGTCCTCTCACACACCACACCACCTCCAACGGGACAAACACCCAATTTAAATCATGCACGTAGAGTTGTGCAAAACAGAAACTACAAACAACGCCTGCAGAGCTGGATTAGGACCATGACCACGAGCCATCAAAATCCAAAAAACATCAATTACATTGGTCAATCTCAAAACCGGCCACGCCTGCTCCTTCCATTAATACAAGGTCGCTACCCCCGCCCCACACTTTTTTGCTGCATTTGTATTTATGTTCTGTTTCAGTTTTCTGTATCTAAGTGGTATCTTTCTGACGGTTCTTAATGCCAAGCAGTCATTTGTTTGTATATTTCTCTGTTTGTCTTATTTTGGAGTATTGAGTGCTACTGTGAGTCTACAATATAAGTGAAAATCAATGAAAATAACTGAATAAACAACACAACAGACGACTTGGATTCCTCAAACTGTTGAATCCTATCTATTTTAAAGATAACAAGGAGAAGAGAAGGTTGCCAAACATGAATGTGAAATGTATTATTTGACACTTAAGTAATATACAGACAGTACATACATGTACGGCAGCATGGGAAGGAGGGACGTGCAGTGTTTATAAACCATGTGATAAAAAACTTGTAATATTCAGTTCAACTTTTAGAGAAAGGTGGATACTACACCTCCTCCATCTGACACATAGACACTGAACCAGACCACACCCTAAATCCAGGGTGGAGAGGTTGTGGATGTGTCTCAGTGAGTCAGAGGAATCTGAGTAGAAGGACAGAGTTCCAGCAGACCAGTCCAGATACACCCCTACTCTGTGACGACCAGAGGACGAAGGGAGATCTATGTCTGCACTACTGTTATTGTACCAGGCAGAGTAATAATAATTAGAACAATCCAGAATCCAGGACTTGTTATTCCCTCCAAGATAGCATTCACCACCATCTCCTCTCCTTCTGATTCCTCTGTAAGAAACTCCTATATCAACACCTCCTTTCCCCTCCACCTCCCAGTAGCAGCGTCCAGTCAGACCTTCTCCACACAACACCTGTGGATAGACGTTAAATCTCTCTGGGTGATCAGGGCGTGGCTGCTCCTCTTTTACCTTCATCACCTTCCTGCCGTTCTCAGATAGACAGAGTTGTCTGTTTGCTGTGTTTGGGTCCAGTGTGAGTTCAACTCCATCTGGTGGAGAACAAGACACAATAAAGCAACAGTTTATAATCTAACATCCCTGTTTGGTTCATATATTGTGGATTGATCAACAGACAGATTGTCCAATTATCAGCAGTGTGATGAAGACACGTGATGTCCACCATCATCTTCATTCTCAGTAGGATCTGAATGGATGGACGTCCCGTACTCCTGTGTGGATGGACTTTCCATAGTTAAATAAATAAATAAAATAATAATAAAATAAATAGTTGATAAATAGTAATGAATCAAACAAAACAGACACTTACACTTCCTCAGCCCTGGTTTCAGCCTCCACGCTCCACCGTGCTCCACCCTGTGAAGAAGACGGCAGAGCAGAACGTTCTCTTAGATCAGGGAAACATGGACATTAAGAGGCTCCATATACATCATTTCCCATCCAACATCAGTCATATGTGCTGTCTGACATCGAAGCACGTTCCCCAGCATCCCAGTATGATTGACCACATGGTTGTAGAGCGTCCTCCTTGTAGAAGAGCTTGTCAGGGAGTGTCAGCGTGTCTCTCCATACCTGAGAGTGTCCAGTCTCCAGCGTGGCTCCTCCAGGCCAGCAGAGAGCAGCCTAACTCCTGCCTCTCCTGGGTGGTTGTAAGTCAGGTCCAGCTCCATCAGATGGGACGGGTTGGAGCTCAGAGCTGAGGCCAGAGAAGCCACGCCCTCCTGTGTGAGCAGACAGCCTGACAAGCTGCAAACACAACATGAAGCACCAGGTGTCAACATCAGGAAGACGGTAACTATGGCAACAGACACTGATACATACATTGAGATGGAATATGGATTTGAAATGATTTTAAACTAGTATGCCAGCGCAGTGGGAGCAGGATGTGAACACATGCAGGGTTGTTGCCCCTTACAACACTCATTATTAACAGACAGATAAGGAATGAGGGCCCCGGGTTCTCAAGAATCAGAGCCCATTGTATAGTGATTGTATGGTATAATCACTAACATATGTTACTTTTAATGTATTGCTTCCATGTCATACGGAGAAGGACAATAACGTGTCTATTTAGAGGCCCGTATGAGAAAGGATGTAGGGAGGGCAAGACTTTTACTTCTTTTGTTACGGAATACTTCCAGCTTTTTTCTCTCCTGGACGTTCCATGGCAAGTCCGGTTTTATGCAGATTTGTGTAATAAAACTATTATTTTAATCAAGTCAGCATCAGTGGAGACTCCTTCTTCATCAACACATCAAAATCACCTAGAAACTACTAAGTGGCGTCACGAATCAGGATGTGTTGGGCCTCATCTGCCACTGCCGCCCCGCTTCAGAAGATACCACTTTAATGCCTCAAGGGTGAGTCTTTACTTACAATAGGAGCTGTTATGTGGTCTGAAGCAGTTGTGTTTTGTGCAGATAGGCTGCACTAACAAGAGCAGATTGTGCGGAGATGAGAGATGATGTGTTGATGTGTGAAGTGAGTTTCCGTCTAAATTGGGGTTTATTAAATAAGAGAATAATAAATGAAGAAAAAGAGAAATAGAGAATAAAGACGAGAAATAAGGTAATGAAGTTGAAGTAAAAAGTAATATTAGAATGGCAGAATTAGTAACTCAAACACAGTTAAATAACCATGCAAGATTAAATGAAGACAGGCCCGTATCTTTTTAACGGTAAGACATGTGTACATTAGCTGCTGAGTGAAAGTTGGCTGTATGATAATAAAGTAATAGTCAAATCTGTGTCGGAAAAACAAAGAGGAAATAACCCTGGCCAGGGAAATTGGCTGAATATGAAATAAAATGAAATAAGATAAAGATGAAAGTAAAGTGAAAAAGAGTTAAAAGTTAAAAGCTTAAAAGGAGAAATAAGTTTAAAAGAGGAAAAAGATGAAAGTAAAGTAAAAAAGAGTTAAAAGTTAAAGGCTTAAAAGAGGAAATAAGATGAAAAGTAGAGTTTGAGAAAAGTGGGAAAAAACAGGGCTGAACCCGCCCAGGAGAACTAGTGAACATGCATGACAAGAGAATCTGATTAAAAAGATAATTTGTTAAAAGTTTGGCCAAAGTGACAATTTTGATGAAATTAGAAAAGTATAAATGAGTTGACGTTAAAACATAAAGCTAAGCGCTGTTGAAGTCTTTGGAGGATCAGATGTGCTGCTGGACACATCTTTTTCTTTTTTTTTTTGTGTGTGTGAGTGTGAAAGTGCCACGGCTACAGGTGTGTGAAGAGCTTTGTGTAAGTTTTGTGTATGTATAAGTGATATATAGAATATATGTGTTATTAATAGGTATACATATGTGGTGAGCAGTTGAATAATACATAAAGAGAAACATTTCTTGCCCCTTTAGTGATAAACATATATGAGCCTGTTTACGGATTTGTAAAGTTCATAAATATATATGAGCCTTTTTCTTTAAGGACGTTTGATAAATATATATGAGCCTTTTTTCCAAGGACGTTTGTGCATTTGATAAAGGATATGAACCTTTACAGGACTTTATATATTTGATAACAAAATGAGCCTTCTGAAGGACTAGAGCCACAGTCTGCCTACACATACATGTACACATCCAGAAAAGAAAAGAAAATCTCTTGCTCTGAATTGGAAGTGGGATTTATGAATTGTTTGATTAGTGTGTGGGGTTTTTTCTTTTTATGCTTGGGGTGTGTGTGGCGGTGATTTCTGTGAGTCCTGTCAGGTTAAAAGAACAGATGGTCTTGTTGAAATAGAAGGAAACGCTGGTTTTTGATGCAAGAAAACAAGTTTTGTGTTTAGGCTGCTGAGAGAAAACAGCTTTTATTTATGACTGTGTGTAACTGCATTGAGCTGGGCTGTTCCTACGGGAGCCAAAACAGGATGTTCCCTCACTGACGACCAGTCCATACTGGAAGTCTTTGCTAAATTTAAGAGGTGGAGCAAGGGGCGGTGCTTCATAAAGAGTGCAACTTAGTTAACTCCTCCTGACAAGAGGGGCTGTGTAGTTAGAAGAAAAAAGAATTAAATTAAATTAAATTAAATAGATAAATAGAATAAAAATAATAATATAAAATAAAAATAAATAGATAAATAGAATACAAATAACTAATTAAAGGTGATATCAGATTGACTAATATACTCTTTAAACTTTAAATGCATTGCATGAATGAAAGTTACCATTGCTTTATTTCAAATGCGCGAAAAATAAAAAAGCTGATAATGTATGTCACACTGAATTGTATCACAGTGTGTATAAGAATTTAGAGTGAGCCTAAGACATTGAACTCTTCTGTTGTTCTTTTTCTTTCTTTCTTCCTCTCTTTTACTATGCTGAGTGAAAGCTGGGGAAAGACAGAGAAGATGGAATGAGTCTGAACTGAATCATCCATAGGGCAGATGACAAGACATCTGGCAGATCTTCACAGACACTGAGGCTTGCGGATGACAACGTTCTGGAATCCTGAATCCATCTAAACCAGTTAAAGGCCAGTACGGTTTTATCCACAAACTCTTTCAACAGACCTCACCTGCATTTACCTACATGTCTATACATTTAGTTATAATATACGTGTTTAGCTTGTTTTCACATATAGGCTTGTAGTGGTTATTTTTCATACATTGCATTTGCAATTGTTTAGTGAGAGACTTGGCAACGGACTGACTAATTAAGGTATTCGCCTAATTAATGGAGTATTATTGATTGATTGATCACATGTGGAAAAGCTGATTTGATTTAAATACTGTCGAGTGCCGTAAATATTGGTTTCATTATCTGAGTATGATTTATCTATGCTGTTTTGAGAATGAACGCTGATATAATTTTGATAATTTAACATAAATGAGTGTGATCAGATGCATCAGATGGTGAACAAGTGAATTGGCTTTCACAAGTGGGAAGCGATTGGTCTCCTTTGGGGTTGGCAAATTCAGCTGTTTTTGGTTGAGTGTGATTACACGGTGCTTTATAAACAAATTGCAAAATAATTCAATTTGATTTACAAAAAAAGAAAAATAAGAGGGTCATTATGATGTCAAAAATAGATATTAAAATTACAAAATTAATCACTCCAATTGATGTAGTGCGAAAAAATTATCCCCTTATCAAAGATATTGCAAAAATATCAGGAAAATGGAGCAAGCGTTGGCCTGACATTGAACAACCATGGCCAGTTAAAGGAACTTTCAACCCGGATGTGATTAAAACAATGCAGGTGCTTGTGTCCACATACTGTAGCTATAATTGCAATCATTACTGCTAATGATATTAGGATTGATTGAAATGTAGAATCTTCCTCTTCTGCTTCTGGCTGCTACCGTTAGGGGTGGCCACAGTGGATCATCTGCCTCCAATACCTTCTGTTCTGCGCATCTTCCTCCCTTACACCAACCGCCTGCATGTCCTCCCTCAGCACATCCATAAACCTTCTCTTTGGCCTTCCTCTTTTCCTCTTGCCTGGCAGCCCCATCCTCAGCCTCCTTCTCCCAATTTAACTCTCATCTTTTTAAGTGGGAGAACTTGCACAATTGGTGGCTGACTAAATACCTTTTTGCCCCACTGTATAAAGTAAATCAAAAGAAAGGCAAGAAAGGAAAGAAACGCATGGAGAAAAGACAAACAGAACTTGGCATTCTGCAGCTGTTCGTAAAGGAGGGACAGACATGGTTCGAAGCTGCAAAGGAAAAAAGAGAAGTAGACAAGAAATAAAGGAAAATTAAAAGGAAACAGAAAAATTGATGGAGAAGATTACCGCACCCTTCTCACATACAGTATCAATAAAGAAGCCCCTGCCTTATGAGAAGGAGGTGAAGTTCACTGATGTTTATCCCCAGCTCCCAGTGATTACACAGGAAGGCAACTATCTCTTCAAAGATGAGAATGAGCAAATAATAGAGATGGGCAAGGCTAAAACAACCATCAAGATATATCCGAGCTCCAACAATACCAAGAGAAGGAAACGTCTAGGAAGCAGACATGGAGTCAGAAGTCTGGAAATAGGAGAAGAGATTGGAAGTGACTCTGACATAGCTATTGGAGGATAAGACCCAGCAGTCAGACGGATGTTGGCTAAAGCGGAGAAAAAAGGAAATCGACCAGTGAGAAAAATGGCTTCAGGAACGGACGACACGGATGAGAGTGAACAAGGTGAAAGCGATGAAGAATTGAAGAAAGAAGGCCCTTCCTGTTTTCAACCGTTAGCAGCCAGCACTGTGGTAGGAGATGACAGACGCATGGTTTTAAGAGAGATTGAGAGGAGCATAGACGGATGCCTCGAGGACATAAGTGACTCCACCTGTCCAGAAGTTGGACAAACATTGGAAAAACGATTACAAGAACTGCAAATAACGGAGAAGAAACTCCAGAAGAAAAAGCCTCAAAAGCCAGACACTTTGAGGAATGGACTACCTCCAAGAAAAGGAAAGAGACCCGACAAAATGTGTCCAGTGATAATTCGAGGACAAAATTTAGAATACAAACCTTGGCAGAATACATACATGTCTAACATACTTGAAAAGTTAGCCACTCTTCAAGATGGAGCAGATCTGTGGATCTCAAAGCTGGAAGAGGTTTTGGTGGGAACACAGCCTGCCATGGGAGATATTAAAAGACCTTTGGCTAGCCTCATTGGAGTCCCAGCTATGGAAGAGATCCTGCAGACGGCAGGCCTTAACAGATACGTGGCAACTGCGGTGTATGATCCAGAATTTTTTGCTGCAAGTAGAGGTCGGATGTGGAGAGCATTGAAAGATGCATTTCGGTCAAACGTACATCCAGACAACATCTTTATTGAGTCATTGGGCCCACAGGAAAATCCAAGAGCTTATGTGTCAAGAACTCATAAAGTGTGGAGAAATGTCACAGGAAATGATCCAGATCTGAATCAAATGGAGAAATCAATTCTCCGAGCTAAAATACAGAAGGGACTGCCTCTACAAGTGAGGAGCAAATTGGCAGAAGTGGTTGGTCTTGGAAGCATGACCAAAGGTGTTTATATGGACCATATAGCGCATCAAGTGGAGCTATATCGGAAAGAGGAGGATGACCAGAAGGAACAGGACCAGGAGACTCTCAGAAAACTCAACCAAACACAGTTGGTGGATAACAAGAAGAAGGAAAAGAAACGAGCTGTGGTTATGCAGAGCCAGTCACAACCAAATCAATTACCACCACAACCACATCAAGGACAGATTCAAGTTCTACCACCTGTGGCCCCCACTGTCTCCTTTCCACAGCCAGTTTTTGACCAACCACAAACATGGAGAGGAAGAGGTCAAGGAAATTTAGGAAGAGGAAGAGGAGGAAATTTCCAACAGTCTCAAGGAGCGTGTCATAATTGTGGAAAACTAGGCCACTTTGCACGTGACTGCTACAGTTTCAGAGGAGGCTTCAGAGGAGGCTTCAGGGGAGGCTTCAGAGGACAACCACAGACACCCAGGGGACCGGCGAACCCTTACAGGGGTCCAGAACCTGGTTTCTAGGGGTGCCCGGAAGACTCGAAAGGGAGGTGTCAGCTGATAGTATCAGGGCCGGAACAAGATCCAATGAGATAAATGATACGCCATTGGAAGTAATGGCAGATTGCGGAGCAGCTTTCACCTGTGTTCTTCCTGAAGATGCTGTACATCTCCCCATGTCTGACCAATCGGTACGAACAATCGGGTTTGAGGGTGTGAAACAGCTGATTCCTCTCACAAAACCTATTGAGCTCTGCAGTAGATATCGGAAAATCACACCACCTATTTTGGTGTCAGAACATACGCCCATTGTACTCTTGGGAAGAGATGCTATGTGCAAACTAAATTGTACAATACGGTGTACACTGGACGGCTGTCTGGTGGATGTGCCGCCTGATGTCTACCACCAATTATTTATGGCACCAGAGACCGAGACTTCTTCATTATATTGGATTGGAAATCTTAGTCCAGAACTAATAGAGCCAGCCAAGATGTGGGAGAAGTTCATTGTGGCAAATATGCCTGATGCTAATCTCCCTGAGTATCCACATCACTGCACGCTTAAATATTTCAAGAAAGCTGACCAATTAGATCCGGAAGAATGGTTGAGTAGTCAACCCAAGCATGTTCAGCTGACCTCATGCTGCATAATTGTGGGACCACAAGGAGCAGCTATGAAGATAAACATGAATGAGTATCTTGGGAAAGAGAACGACATTGAGAAAAGTGTGCCACATGTGACTTTAATGGTGGCTGAAGGATTTGAGCAGAGGCATAAAGGAGAAATGATGGCAGAAGCTGAGGAAGCCATTTTTGCACCAAAAAAGGAGAATCTTGCTATCTGGATAAGTGAAGATCAGAAGTTCATGAAAATCATGATTTCAGCCCAAGGACAAGGACAACCACAAGTGGTACAGATGACACATGAGTCAATGTTCAGCGCTAAATTGGACTCAGACAGTATGAGAGAGGAGATGCTGCAACAAATTCCAGAATGTTTGTGGTCACGACATAGTACTGACATCGGACTTGTGAAGTCAGCCCAACCGGTGAGAGCTGAACTGAGACCAGGAACCAAACCTCCTTGGAAGAACCAATAAGAAAGAAGAAGAAGAAGAAACAGTCTTTAATCATCACACGACACTCCACAACACATGCTTGCACACACACACACACATGCTTTTGATGGTGGCCGGTGAAATGAGGCCTCTGCTTTTGACCCATCCTGGCTTGTCCTTCCTCCGGGGGCACAGCCAGGAGCAGTGGGCAGCATACGTGGACGCGCCCGGGGACCAGGTGATAAGTGTCCATCGCTGGTCAGACGATGATGGGTGCATGTTTTTGGTGGGGGTCCTTACTGACGTGAGGTGGAGGAAACCCCATGTGAACACGGGGAGAACATGCAAACTCCACACAGAAAGGCTCCTGTTTTTTGGAAGATAACCCGCCGGAGCACGGTGCCAACAGCGCCCCAGGCGGGAATCAAACCCAGGACCTTCTTGCTGTGAGGCAGCAGTGCAATGCACTGCGCCACCGTGCCACAAAAATACCCAACCAATACCCACTAAAGGAGGGGGCAATGAAAGGGATTGGACCACAAATTGAAGGACTGTTAAAAGCAGGTGTAGTGGAAATATGTTTGGATACTCAGAGCAATACACCTATATTGCCTTTAAAGAAACCAGATGAGTCCTATCGCTTGGTACATGATTTAAGAGCAATAAATGAAGTGGTGCAGGATTTTTCTGCAGATGTACCAGATCCACATACCTTGTTAGCCCAAATTCCTCCAGAGGCAACACACTTCACAGTGTTGGATTTGTGTGGAGCATTTTTCAGTGTTTCATTGAGCAAAGAAAGTCAAGGGTTGTTTGGATTCACATACAAAGGACAAACCTTCAAGTACAAGAGGCTCCCACAAGGATTCAAACATAGCCCTCACATTTTCAATAAAGTGTTGCAGGATGACTTGGCTGGGATTGATCAGATCTTGAAAAGTACTGTCATTCAGTATGTTTACGACATCGTCATCTGTTTACCAGATAAGGAAATGTGCCATGAGGACTCAATCAAACTGTTGCAGCTATTGGCAGACAAAGGACACAAGGCCTCTCAGAAGAAGCTACAGTATTGTCAAGAAAAAGTCGTAACCCATGGACACAGACGCATCTCTGAGAGTCATTTGGAAGCCATTCTAACGGCACCAAAGCCTAGAACAGTCAGAGAGATGATGACATTTCTTGGCATTGCGGGATATTCTTCAGCCTTGGTAGAATATTATGCCTGCCTAACAGGGCCTTTGAGAGCCATGATAAAAGAGACTGGGAATGCTCAACTCCATTGTAACCTCATCTGGATGCAGGAAGGTCGTATGGCATTTGAAACGATCAAACAGAGGCTACAAGAAGCTCTGAGAACGTTTTGCTGTATGTGGCTACATCCACTGGAGGCAAATATGCATGTGCAGTTCTTTGGTACAGGGACAAGTCCTCAAGCTGTTTCGTATTATTCTACTGCCTATTCAGAAGTAGAATTGGAGGTTACCACGGTGCTACAGAGCAATGGTGGGAGTTCATCTAATGTATGAGAAAGCATCATCAGTAACTACAGGTTACCCAGTGACAATTCTTACCCATCATAGTCTCAGAATTCTTTTGAATTTTGGTAAATGTACATTGACTATGTCTAGGCTAAGAGACTATCATTGGCTCTTAGAGCAGGAAGATGTCAACTTAGTAAGGTGCGTCACGGTAAATCCAGCTGAGAATTTGCCAACACCAGAGGATGGAGAGCCACATGACAGGAAGAGGAGAGATATGCAAGACTCAGATCAGACTTGCAAGCTTTCCCACTGCATGTGTCAGATGTGGAGTATTGGACTGATGGGTCCTGCTATCGAATAGGAGACACATGGAGTGCTGGTTATGCAGTAGTCAAGCCCAGGGAACTGAATTTGTTGTTGAGAAAGCAGAAGTAATACCACAACCTGCTTCTGCACAGCTTGCTGAGCTTGTGGGCGTGACTGAAGATTGTCTATTGGCCGAAGGCAAGCGAGTGACAATATCTACAGATTTTGCATATGCACATAACGTGTGTCATTTATTTGGATCAGTGTGGAAAAATCGGGGATTTAAGAAAACCGATGGTTCTCTGATACAGCATCATGCTCAGATAATGAAATTGTTGCATGCAATGATGAAGTCAAAGGAAATAGCTGTAGGTAAGTGTGCAGCACACAAAATTGACACGTCAAGGGTCAGACAAGGTAACAAACGGCTGATGAGGCTGCAAAAGCAGTTACAGGAGCAAACAAAGCAGGCAAGGTTCTTCTGGTCACCCATGAAGTGGACTTGGAAGATAAAATCACACTCAGAGATGTGATCGCGATGCAAGAAGCGGCGTCAGCCATAGATAAACAATTACGGTTGGACCAAGGGGCCACACAAGAAGAAGTTGGAAATTAAGTTAAACATAGCAAGGAGAGCTCTGTGATTAGAGAGCCAATTGCTGAGGAGATTGATAGTAATTCAGGTGAAATAGTTCAGACGACTGTCAAATGTGGTCAATGATTTTCTTGAACCAGAGTGGACATCAGAAGACATGACATCATCTTCATGCTTTACAGAAGCGAGAAACCCAGTGGAAAGCTTATGGGTTTGATTCCTCGGCACTGCAAATAACAGACCCATGGGCAAAGAGAAATCTGTGGTTCCAACAGATAACTCACTCCGTTAGAATGACTACTAATTCAAATTGTCCGAGTGTGGTGAGAGTTCCAGCTCTGGGCACATGGCCATCGATTCTAGAGACTGTACTGGAACCTTTGACGCCTGAATGTCAAAGTAATGCATTATCATGGCTGCTATTCAAACAACAAGCAGCGAATGAAGTATGGATGGCTCTGTCGGTCAATTTATTTAGACCTGGACGTAGGTTTTCCTGGTTGAGAGAATTACCATATTTAAATCTTCTTGATAAGTATGGAGATATTAGAACAGCAACACCTGATGCTATGGAAGTGACACCTGCAAAAGGTAGAGATTGTTTTTGTTTTAATGATACTCATAAAGGAGATGGTATGTTTATGGGGATATCAGAATGTGAAATCTACATGATGCAATTTGAACAAAGTAATCAAAGGACGGTTGGTGAAACATATACAGTGACTTTTCATGCACCACATCGTCGACAGAGTAAAACTTTGAGCGTAAAGAATCAGACTTTACCGGGTAATGTGACTATAGGAACATTCAAAGATATTTGGTGGGTATGTGGTGATAAAGCATACTTATTTCTGCCGTATGGATGGATTGGATGTTGCTATATGGCAAAGTTGAAACTTCCTTATGATGTTTTTGTTATCCAGAAGGGACTTCCGAAAGTAGGAAGAAAAGAGAATTGGCACAATTCCACAATTTGGAGTCTTATCATTGGAGGATATCTTTAGGAGAAAAATGGGCTATAGGATTGTTTCCATGGTATGGGGTTACATTCTTAGCTGATCATATTGATAATATCACATATAGCCTACAAGGGTTTGCAAATGAGACCATAAGAGGTTTTGAATATTTGTCAAATGCCCAGAGGAGTCATCGATTGACATTGCTGAAAACTAGGGGGAGAAGACGACAACCTTCACGAGGCCTCTCCTGTGAGTAGTGAGAAATGGTGCAAGACCAACTCACGAAACTAATGTCGCCAAAGAATCATCGAGCTGGCAGACCAAGGTACAAGCCAAGGCCAGAACCAAGGCAGAGAACATCCTCTTTAGGACGGGCGGACACCCCCACCGTCGAAAACCAAGGTCTGTCGGTGCTCCAACTCAATGTCGAGGGCCTTACCATCGCCAAACTCGAAGTCATCAGGCATCTCGCCGATTCCAACAAAGTGGCAGCGGTCCTCCTGCAAGAGACACACTGGGTGTCGGATGAAAACCTCAAGCTTCCTGGGTTCTCCCTCGCTGGATCCATCCACAGCAAGAAGCATGGAATGGCAACCTTCGTCCGAGATGGTTTGAGCTGGGCAGCCAGGTGGACGGAAGTAGCGGAATCCATCGACTTCACCCACTCCAGCCGGAAGGCGTGGCAGACCATCAACTTGCTCTCCGGGAGAAAAACAACACCTCGTAGGTGTCCAGTGACTGCAGATGCTATTGCTTCCCAGCTCCTGAAAAATGGTCGCTTCCCTGATGCGGACAAAAACTTTGCACGACTGACATCGTGTGAGTTATCATCCCTCTCCAGAGCAGCCAGCGCTGATGCTAATCTCTCAGGAGACTTCACAGCAGCCGAGCTAAAGGCAGCAATCAAAAAACTGAAGCTGGGCAAATCACCAGGTCGAGACAATATCCACCCAGAGTTTGTCATGCACCTAAGTGAAAGAACATCTCAATGGCTACGCACATTCTTCTCATCATGCTTCCGGAGGTCCAAGCTCCCAAAGACCTGGCGCCGTGCTTCCGTCATAGCCTTGCCAAAGCCGAACAAACCCGCCGAAGACCCGAAGTCCTACAGGCCCATATCCCTGCTCTGTGTCCCATACAAGATTCTGGAGAGGCTGATCCAAGCCGCATTGAGCCAGTGGTGGACCCTCAACTCCCACCGGAACAAGCTGGCTTCCGCAGAGGCTGGTCAACGGTGGACCAGGTAACGCTACTCACCCAGGACATTGAGGACAGCTTCCAAGATAATGAGAAAGCTGGAGTAGTATTCCTGGACCTGACAGCCGCTTATGACACCTTGTGGCACCGTGGACTACACCTGAAACTGTTGAGAACAATCCCGGACCGGCACATGATGAGATTTATTATGGAGATGCTATCTAACCATAGCTTCATCCTACAAACCAGCGATGGCCAGACCAGCAGGCTCAGAAGGCTGAAGAACGGTGTCCCGCAAGGCTCTGTCCTCTCTCATTTTATTTAACATCTATATTCACGACCTGCCAGACACAACATCCAAGAAGTACGGCTATGCGGACGACCTGGCCATCATGCTTCGATGCCCAACATGGAAGACTATGGAATAAGGCCTCAACCGAGACAAGGGCATCCTGGCAGACTACCTCCAGAAGTGGCACCTTCAGCTCAGCATGGGCAAAACAGTGTCTGCAGCTTACCACCTCTACAACCGGGAGGCAATAAGGGAACTGGACGTGCATGTTGGCAACATCCGCCTGGAGTTCCAGCAAGCCCCCAAGTACCTCGGCGTATGCTTGGACCGGACGCTGTCCTACAAGCAGCACCTGGATGAAGTGAAGGCCAAGACAATCGCAAGGTCTCGCTCATCCGCCACCTTGCAGGCTCGACTTGGGGAGCTTCCCCCCAGACCCTACGCATATCCACCCAAGCCCTGGTCCTACCCGTAGCGGAATACTGTGCCCCTGCCTGGAGCAGAAGTCCACATGGGAACAAGGTGGATACTGTCATCAACAGCGCCCTCCGGATAGTAACTGGTTGTCTGAAACCCACCCCTGTGTCCTACCTGCCAGTCCTAGCTGGTATCGCCCCACCCAGTCTCCGACGGGAAGCAGCTACCCTCGCCCTGGCAAGAAAAGCCCAGAAGAACGACTGGCACATCCTGCACAAAGCCACCCCCCACTGCTTCTCCTACCTGAGACAACCCCAGTTCAGCCCCCTGCTCCAATCTGTCCCTCACTAACATATATATATATATATATATATATATATATATATATATATATATATATTCATATACACACACACTTTTTTTTTAATATCTAAATGTGTTGTCTTTTGTCTTGTCTCTGAACACACAAACACAATTTTCTGAAGCTGATCATTTTTTGGTCCTAATATGTCGTACATTTGATTATCGATGAATAAGGCTCTGAATAATAGGAAATAACAGATGAGGAGCTAAATTACGTTCATGAACTGGACACAATGCACTTGAGATTATTATTATTTTTTGACACAACAAGGAACGTTCAGTTCTGGCTTTTGGCAACAATGACCAAACCGTGTGAGACTGAGATGAACTAAAAGGAAATAGAATTGAGATAAATGACAGAATAGTTTGTAAACTGCCACCGCCTTACTGTAAATATAATGACATCATGTAATAAACTAGTCCAAGTCCAAAACACTACATACTATGTGCTTCAATAATAATATGGACAATGTGTAAAACTATTATAGGATCATTCCATGAGTGACTGTCCCTTCTCATATCTGTGTGTGTGTGTGTCTGATCAAACTGAGACTTTATAAAAAAGTGTTGATCGAAGGTGAGAATGTAACGTAAAGACGTAAAGGAGTAAAGCGCACTCCACTGAAAGAAGAGCCGTAAAATCCGTGTTAGAGCAATAAAAATGAAATAAAATCAGTGATCAAGACTGACTGATTGACTTGGTTGTCAAAGCAGCTTAGAGGAGCATTACCACCACCAACTGAACTGGAGGGAACAGGAGATGATGCAGGAAATACAATCAAATGAAATAAAATACAATAAAATACAATGAAATGAAATAATATAAAATAAAATAAAATAAAATACAACGAAGGGAAATAAAACAAAAGAAAGTACAATAAAATAAAAGTTCAGGCCAGCTTCAGACGGTAGACTGTGGTCGTCGCATCCATTGATGATGTGGTCTGCTGTTTTCTCAGGTTCCCCACATTGGCAGGCAGCACTATCAGAGAGACCCCACTTTTTCATGCAGGACTTGAAGCGACTCTGACCTGTTCACGGCCGTTTTAGTGTTGTCCATTGTCTGCGTGGCAGTTCTTCACCCTTGACTCCTCCACCTGGGTCCCAGATGTGGCGGTGGAGTAGCGTGGGCTCAGCAGTCTCCCACTCTACCATCCAGGACGAGGCGAGCCATGCCCTTCTTGACTGTCCCTCTGGAGCCGCTTGCAGTAACCTCTGTGCCGCCAGGTTGTAGGGCTGACGTCAGACCAGTCTAGGGGGCGCTACCGTAATTTGTTGTCTGTTGCAGCAGGTGCTCTTTATGCATCTTGGCCTTTCTTGCCAGAGCGTAGGTCGCGGCTTCCCTTCTAATGGCGGCAGGGGCGATCCCTGCTAGGACAAGGAGCTGGCTGACCGGCTTGGACTTAAGGCAGCCTGTCACAGCTCGTTGTTTATTGCCACATCCACCTTCTTTGCGTGTGGACCCCGTACTCAAACAAGTGCGCAGGACTCTGCTGGAGAGAAGACCAGGGCCTGAGTTGCTATCCGTAGCGTCGTGGCGTCGGCTCCCCATGTTGTGCCAACGAGTCGACGGATGAGCACTGCCCGTGATGTAACCTTGGCCTTGACTTCTTCCAGGTGTTGTTTGAAGCCCAGCGTACGGTTCAACTTCACACCTAGGTACTTTGGAGCTTGCTGGAATGTTAGTCGCTTGTTGTCGACAAACACATCCAGTCCTTGTTTTGACTCCTTGTTGTTGAGGTGGAAGGCCGGGATACCGTCTTGCCTATACTGAGCTGTGACGCCACTTCCTCAGGTATGTGGCCAGGGTGCCCATGTCTCGGTTGAGCTCGTCCTCAGTCATAGTCCATGATGGTGTTCGGAGCAAGATAGCCAGGTCGCCCGCATAGCCGTACTTCCTTGACTCAGTCACTGGAAGGTCTTGGATGTAGACATAAAAAGCATCGGTACAAGCACTGACCCCTGCGGCACACCGTTCTTTAGTCTTCGCAACCTGCTCTGCTGGCCATCGCTGGCCTTGAGGATGAAGCTGCGGTTCGCCAGAAGCTCCTTGATGAAGCACAACATGTGCTTGTCAGGGATCATCGGCAGCAGCTTAGAGTGGAGACCACGATGCCACATTGACTTCTAAATAAACAGAATTTGAACGGGTTAAAACGCTATTTCCGACACGTTATTTGCGCTTATGGTCTTCGATAAAAAACATTCAAGATTCAATAATGATATTTTCTTTAAATGTACTTCTGTGCAAGTGAAGGAACAGAGACACGGTGATGCCAAGACAACTCCAGGCCACATACATTGTAGACAACGAAGTGGTTTTGACATCACACTAAACGCTGCGTCAGAGCAGCTGAGAAATGTCTCTGTTCTGAGAAACTTGTATTTATATACACCCTGACATACCCTTGACATCACATTAAAAAACATTAAAGTATGTAGCATGGTTACATTATAACATAATAAGAGTAATAATAATAATAATAATAATCATAATAATAATAATAATAATCATAAATATTGCCACAGGGAGCAATTCACAGGGTCAATCAACGTGTACTCACCCTCTGTTGTTCAGTTTAAATAAACCTGTGCGGACACAAAAAAAGGATGGTTCCTCCAATATCTCTAAGATCTTCCTGCAGTGTGAAAATGTATTTTTTGAAAGTTAAAAACTTTGGAGATTCAGATTACTTTGACAAGGCAGCCAGCCCCCACAAACTAAAACCCGCCAACAGTAACACAAGGACCGTTTTCATAACTCATGTGGTTTTCTGGCCAAACAACGGAACCACCCGCAGCCTCAGGTGGCGCTGGTTCTCCACCCTCCACCACGTCGATTTCACAAGAACCACGTCTATTTCACGTCTTGTGCTCTGCCTTTCACATGAACTGTGTGCAGAGCCATCTCCCCAAAAGCCCAACAGCGGTCAGCACGTCACATGAGGAGTTGTTACCAAACGCCCCAAAGGAAAGTGCAAGAAGGTGCCTGGCTGCTTTCCAGCTTGGCAGCATCGAGTGGCAGCGAGTTATTCAATAACACTGCACACACACACACACACACACACACACACACACACACACACACACACACACACACACACACACACACACACACACACACACACACACACACACACACACACACACACTGTAGGGGAGGTGAAGAGGTGAATCTTGGGAAGGAGAACGAAAGTATTGGCTGTAACCATAGCGACTGGACCCTAACACATTCATCACTCGACACCTGATGGCCGCGTTTTTCTGCCGTCGCAGCATGTCCGACTCCACCGTCCGCCATCTTGTGCTGCACCGTGAAGCTCTCAGCGTAAAGTGGGCGGCGGCACCAGCATCAACAACAGTAACAACACTCGGCTCAGCTGCTCACATCGCGCCTTTCCAAACACGTTCCCAAACACGTTCCCAAAGGGTGCGGAGAAAGACTCTGTCCTATGATGCAAATGACTGATAATGTCGCTTAAACGGGGAACAAAAAGCACCAAGACATGTTTTGATGAATCCCCCATCCCATTAGGTAGATTGGTAGACATCACAACATGGCGGCCAATGTCTCCTCGACTGCCTCTCAAGGGGGTGTTGGTGTTTTGACAGTGTTGCTTCAGATAGCGTGATAGTGCCTTTGGTATGATCCGGGCAGGGTTCCAGGAGGCATCGCCTAAACAACCCACCTGGGACTATCCAGTGAATGGAGGTGTGTGGGAATGGAAGCAGTAACATTGCCGTATGGCATATACGGAACTCCTCCATAAAGGAAATGTGGAAATGAACACCTACTGCACTGCCTTTGCCGGATGTTTTTAATGCAGCAATGTTACGGATTCCTTGTGGGGAATTTTAGGGTTTAGGTGCCGCGTGGACCTTGTGCACTAGGAACCGTAGGGTGAATGGCCCAAAAAAGCCCCGGCTGCCATGTTTATGGAACGGGGTTTCCAGAAATAGTCCTGAGAATGTAAAAGTGACAACAAAACAAAGGATGCATTCGTGAGATATCTGCAGAGAAAGGAGTCGGAATTGGCAACACAAAATATTTAATTTACCTTTTATTTAGTGTGTTTTTTTCTGTGCTATGGATCTACTGTACATGTAGAACAATAAAATACATTTTACTAACTGAGTAGAGCCAGGCCCACACGACAAGACTTCACATCTTAACAGATGTTGAAAATGTGAGAGACCCCAGATTCACGACATATCACCACACATTTACAGTAACAGTTTTGTTGCTAGTGTGTGGGGAGCAACAGATACTGTTCATGAACAACACAATCTCCTAATCTCCCAGAGACGCACGAGATGGACTTTGCTCCTGATTTTCAGAAGGAAGGGGAATGGAGGCTTTATTGACTTTATTTGATTACAATTAAGAATTTATACGATAGGATATCACTGCATATAGCATATCATTGTTGGCTTCCTCACACCGGCTCCCGTTTTAATTTAGGATTCAGTTTAAGATCCTTTTGAAACTTTGAAAATAAACTTTGTAACTGTGGAAAAAATTTTAAATGTCCCCTCATGAATATTGTCTGTCTGTCCGGCCATCTGGCCGTCCGTCGACCTGTCCGTCTGTCCGTCTGTCCGTCTGTCCATCTGTCCATCCGTCTGTCCGTCTGTCTGTCTACCCTTTAGTCCTTCATTTGTGCACTCCAAACGTATGCATATTTTAGAAAATAATGATTCATTAATACAAAATAATTATTTGATAATATAACTATTATATATATTATATATATATAACATATATAATAATTGCAGGCAGACATGCAGATGGACAGACAGAGAGGCAGACATGCATGTCTCTCTGTCTGTCTCCCTGTCTGTCTGCCTGTCTCTCTGTCCATCTGTCTGTCTGTCTGTCTGTCTGTCTGTCTGTCTGTCTGTCTGTCTCTATCTGCTGTGGAGCAGGTACTGCAGCAGACTCCCAGAAGACCACAGACCTTCTCTCCTTCAATCTCTCCATCTTCTCCCTGAACAGCGGCAGGAAGCCCCGTGTGCTCATGGCCGTCAACATTCTACAGGACATGCTCTACAGGTGTGTGTGTGTGTGTGTGTGTGTGTGTGTGTGTGTGTGTGTGTGTGTGTGTGTGTGTGTGTGTGTGTGTGTGTGAGGAAATACAAGCACCACCCGGGCACAACAGGCGTTTTGGAGGAGGAAGTCGTCCCCCCTGAAGCTTGAGGTTGTGGAGGAGACGGTGCAGCGGATGGATACGCTCTGAGCCGCACGGCACTGCGGGGAAAGCAACACATTTAGCTGAGAAAAGGAGAAGAGGAAGCGTCCATATGAACTTTTTTATTATTATCACTGTTATTATTATTTTCCTCATTCATTTAGTGAAGACATTGCAAAGATGTTTTTACGATGTAAATCACATTTCTATTAGAAATTGAATGTGGATATTCAGTGTTGAACATGTGACTTCATATAAATAAACTGTTTTGGTCTCATGGTGCACGGTGTTCCAAAAAAGCAGCTTGTGTGTTTGAGATGGGATGGCAGGTCTTCCACACAATGACAGTGTCATCATGCAGTTTGATATGCAATACGGATTCAAGTATTGAATACAATAATCTTTGCGTCCAACCCTGTTTAAACCATCCTGTACGCCTTCATTGGAAAACAATAATAGTCGCTTGCTATAATAAATCAAATGAACGAAACAAACAATATGACTGAATTTATATTGTGTTTTTACGTAGTAATTTTAACAGTGTGACACTGTAGAGTGACTCTTAACTTAACACAACTCATCACCTGACCAAAAAAACTTTTTGATTTTATGATTCATCAAAATGATTCAGATCTTTTTACACAAACACATTGTTTATTACACGTCACGCACTGATGGTGACAACCATATCCAACCAATACAACACCAATTGAATTGTAATAAATAAAAACGGAAATTGTTTAAAATACACACAAAATAAAAAATAACGACAAATACGTGAGTAAAGGAAATGTCTACCTAGACACTGATGACGACACAGTGCTTTAAACCTCCTATTGGTTAATACTGTTAAAGCCGCACCTTTCATACGCAACACGTCACCAACACCAGGCAACCACACAGTAATAAAACATGAATATTATTATAAAAAGCACACAAGCTGAATTAAATTGGTAAAAATAAGTAAATATTATATTGATTTTCAGTTTTGGATCATCAATTTAAACCGCAATGTTGAATATGTTTATTTTATTGGTGGCTGATTTTTTTGGATTGTAATATATTTCATTAAAAAACAACAAGTACTACTACTACTACTACTACTACTACTACTATTACTACTACTACTACTACTACTACTACTACTACTACTACTAATAATAATAATAATAATAATAATAATAAAAGTGTCTTATGCCATCTAATTCTAAGTAAATTGTCAATATAACTGTCAATATAAATCTGTGATCAGATTACTTTCACTTGCGATTTCTTGGGTGAATTTGGGACGTTTGGTTGCCAGGCAGTGTTTTCTGTCATATCTTTGTATTTCATTGTTTTAACCATGGCCCTTTTCAATTAAGCGGTTATAACCTTTATTCCAAGCTCGGTGGGCGGATGATGGACCGACCCAGTCACTACAGCTTCGGCACCAAAAGCCCAGAGTTTGCTGTTCCTTTGGGTGTGGACGTGAGTCTCATCTCACAAGGTTTTCCTTTTTGTTTTGTTTGTTTTTGTAATAAGAAGCTGAGTCGTTTGGAGCGTCAGAGCGTCCAGCTCCAGATGCGTCCGTTCAGTCGTTTTTACGCGTCTGTTGGTTCAAAGCGGGGGTGTCAAAGATAGGGCCCGCGGGGCTCTTTGGGTGCCAGCAGGGGGCTCGAAACCGGCCCGCGGGGATGGACCGGGAGTTACAGAAGTAGAAGCTGTCATCATCGTCGTTGTAACATCCTTTTCTGCCAATGTTGTAGCTAGAGTAGTAACTGACTATGATACGTTAATACTACTAGTTATTCCCCGAGCTAAGGTAATAGATGTCATCGGTCCAACAGTCACCCTTGGTGTGACTAGTTGGTTTTGAATTTCTTGCGCAATCGTACTTATTTCTTTAGTAACCAGACCTTTTACTACAAGCATTATCTTTTAGTAAAAGGTCTGGAGTTCTGTATCCCGCTTCCCAATAATTTTGCCTTGGGACATATTTAAACTCTGGATACAAATATGTGACTGTATATTCCCCTTGATCTTCCCATAAGACATTATTTACGACAAGCGAACAGTCACCTTGAACTTTAACCCATCTCCTTTCATTAAACAACACATACTTTCATTGATCGCGAGGCGCACTGCTAACATCAGGTCCTGTTAGCACTATGTCTTCACCACGCACATTTTTCCATTTAGGGGAAATATTTCCTCCAGTATTCCATTTACTACATTTACATGGAAGGTGAGCTGCATTTCCTAATTTAGTTCAAATCACAGTATTCACAGAAATGGGAATTGTAGAAATCATCTGAGGCACAGCAGTAGTTACCAGCAATACCTCTGCAACATTAGTGACTTTCAGAACTAGAGAGGTGGACGTCTGCTTTATTTTTTCAGTATGTGGGAGAGTTGATACTTCAGTTGTCAATTTTCCTACTTCTTTAACAACCACGGGTTCTACAATTTTACTCTCATTTAGTACCACAAGAGTCACAATTTTGTATCCGTAGTCTGGTCTTGTTTGCACGCTATCCTCTCTCACATTCACTAATTTTGGATCATAATAAGAACACTTGTAGTCTCCTTGATCTTCAATCTGGAATCTACGTAGATAAAGACTACAGTCATCCTCAATCTTCAGCCTTCTTCGATCATTGAGCAGCACATACTTCTCGAGTGATGATGTTCCCGACATGTCAATTACCTTACCATGGTCATCTTCCCACTGGACTTAGAATTCCCCTTCTTCATCATTTTCTTTTGTACACTGACATGGCAGCTGAACTGACTTTCGCAAAGTCCCTTCAACCCTAGTCCTCGTATCGCTTTGGTCTAACCCTTTTTCGGGTTGGCCTTGGACTCCTTGGTCCAACTGGGTCTGTGTATTTTCCTGGAGAGGAATCACAGCCCTCTGGACTCTTTGATGACTCATACTTTCTGAAGTTAGACTCTGTTGTTTCTGGGACATGGAAATCAATGTCCCAATGCAAGTGTCTTTCTTGCTCAGGGACTGACAATTCATCACTGGGATCATCAAAAGTGTACTCAACATCATCATGCACACCCACATCCTTGTCAATCCCTTCTTCTGGGTCTTGACCTTGGAGGTCCTCATGAACCTCTGCTGTGTCTGCAGCTTCTGTTGGCTTTCTTGAGCTTTCAACATCTCTGCTCTGTGATCGTGGCGCCTCTTCCTTTGGCGCTATAACACAATGTGATAAATGGTACCATGTAGCAGAACCTTTAACCTGAATCCCAGTTCCCGTACTGTGAACAACCTAGAATCGTCCTTCGCGGCGTTCGTTAAAGCACTTCCTCCTAAACACCTTCACGAATACCTTGTCTCCAGGTTGCACCGCGTTCCTCTTTTGTTCATCAAGTCTCTCTAGCACCTCCTCTTGTTTTTGCCTGTCAGAGACATATGTGTGTATTCTCTTATGCAGTGCAGCCATATAGTTAACATACACTCACATTTCATCTTCTAAAAGAGCTAAACTTGGACCCTTTCCACTTGTGCGCAAACAAGGTGTTGGCATCCGTCTGCCCGTAGCCAACTCATGGGGTGTCATGCGCAAATCACGGAGCCCACTTGAACGACACACCAGTAATGCCATCGGAAGCGCCTCAACCCAATTCAGACCTGTGTGCTGACAGATTTTAACAATACGATTTTTCCCTTGCAACATGGGCTAACCCATGTGCTTCCTGAATCATCAGACCTAGTAGGTCGGGGGGTGCTACCATCAGTCCTACATGATTTCTCCACAGACCAGTAAAATCTTGAGTGGGCCCTCGGGCCAACCATAATTGTTTATCTATGGCTGACGCCACTTCTTGCATCGAGATCAGATATCTGAGCGTGATTTTTTCTTCCAAATCCACTTCATGGGTGACCAGAAGAACCTGCCTCCTTTGTTTGCTCCTGTAACTGCTTTTGCAGCATCATCAGCCGCTTTGTTACCTTGTGTATCCCTTGATGTGTCCATTTTGTGTGCTGCACACTTAGTTTCAGCTATTTCCTTTGGTTTCATCATTGCATGCAACAATTTCTTTATCTGAGCATGATGCTGTATCGGAGAACCATCGGTTTTCTTAAATCCTCGTTTTTTCGACACTGGTCCAAATAAATTACACACATTATGTGGATATGCACATAACCCTAACCCTAACCCTAACCCTAACGTGTTTTTTAAGATACAGTTGCATATCTCTCTACTTCCTGAACACAATCATATGGCGGACGGACAATCATATCCAACCTCTGGTTTTGAAAAATTCTCAGCTGGATTTACCCTGACGCACCTTACTAAGGTGACATCTTCCTGCTCCAAGAGCCTATGATAGTCTCTTAGCCTAGACATAGTCAATGTACATTTACCAAAATTCAAAAGATTTCTGAGACTATGATGGAATTGTCACTGGGTAACACATAGTTACTTATGATGCTTTATCATACATTAGATGAACTCCTACCATTGCTCTGTAGCACAGCAGTAACCCTAATTCTACTTCTGAATAGGCAGTAGAATAATACAAAAAAGGTTGAGGACTTGTCCCTGTACCTGTGGGCTGACAAAGAACTGCAGATGTATATTTACTGCCAGTGGATGTAGCCACATATGGTAAAAAGTTCTTAGAATATTCTGGCAGCACTAGCGCTGGAGCTTCTTGTAGCCTCTGTTTGATCGTTTCAAATGCCATACGACCTTCCTGCGTCCAAGTGAGATTACAATGGAGTTGAGCATTCCCAGTCTCTTTTCAAGATTCAAGATTCAAGATTCAAGATTTTTATTTGTCACATACATATACATACTTCCATACATATATGCAGTGAAATGTAATGCAACGCACCCGGTGATAGCACACAATAAGTCCTAGGAAAAAGTACAAAAATAAAATAAAAAGTAGAAAATTCCTTTCTAATAGACCGACTAACTGACTCCTAAAACGTAATACAGTAAGTGGAATACTTTTATCATGGCTCTCAAAGGCCCTGTTAGGCAGGCATAATCTTCTGCCCAGGCTGAAGAATATCCCGCAATACCAAGAAATGTCATTATCTCTCTGACTGTTCTAGGCTTTGGTGCCACTCGAAAGGCTTCCAAATAACTCTCAGAGATGCTTCTGTGTCCATGGGTAATTGTTTGACCCAAATAAACTACTTTTTCTTGACAATACTGTAGCTTCGTCTGAGAGGCCTTGTGTCTTTTGTCTGCCAATAGCGAGAGTCCTCATGGCACGTTTCCTTATCTGGTGAACAGATGACAATGTCATCCACATACTGAATGACAGTTCTTTTCAAGATTTGATCAATCCCAGCCAAGTCATGGTGCAACACTTTATTGAAAATGTGCGGGCTATGTTTGAATCCTTGAGGGAGCGTCTTGTACTTGAAGGTTTGTCCTGTGTATGTGAATCCAAACAACCCTTGACTTTCTTCGCTCAGTGAATCACTGAAAAATGCTCCATACAAATCCAACACTGTGAAGTGTGTAGCCTCTGGAGGAATTTGGGCTAACAAGGTATGTGGATCTGGTACATCTGCAGGAAAGTCCTGCACCACTTCATTTATCGCTCTTAAATCATGTACCAAGCGATGGGACTCATCTGGTTTCTTTATAGGCAATATAGGCGTATTACTCTGAGGATCCGAACATATTTCCACTACACCTGCTTTTAACAGTCCTTCAAGTTGTGGTTCACTCCTTTGATTGCCCCACCTTTAGTGGGTACTGGTTCTTCCAAGGAGGTTTGCTTCCTGGTCGCAGTTCAACACTCACCGGTTGAGCTGACTTCACAAGTCTAATGTCAGTACCACATTGTGACCACAAACATTCTGGAATTTGTTGCAGCATCTCCTCTCTCATACTGTCTGAGTCCAATTTAGCGCTGAACATTGACTCATGTGTCATCTATATCACTTGTGGTTGTCCTTGTCCTTGAGCTGAGATCATGATTTTCATGAACTTCTGTTCTTCACTTATCCAGATAGCAAGATTCTCCTTTATTGATGCAAAAATGGCTTCCTCAGCTTCTGCCATCATTTCATCATTGATTTATCAAGATAATCATCAGTGTTTATCTTTATAGCTGCTCCTTTACTTCCTCATTCCACCACCAAGACTCCGGAATTGATTTACTTAAATTTGACATGAATAGAAAATTCGCCAAATTCTTTTATTAACTGTAACAAGACCAATATCCTTCTTCTTCTTTCGGCTGCTCCCGTTAAGGGGCACCGCAGTGCATTATCTACCTACAATACCTTCTGTATTGTGCATCTTCCTCCCTTACACCAACTGTCTCCATGTCCTTCTTCACCACATTCATAAACCTTCTCTTTGGGCTTCTCTGAAGCCTCCTCTGAACCTGTAACAGTCACAGGCAAAGTGGACTAGTTGTCCACAATAACAACACGCTCCTTGAGACTGTTGGAAATTTCCTCCTCTACCTCTTCCTTAATTTCCTTGACCTCTTCCTCTCCATATTTGTGGTTGATCAAAAACTGGCTGTGGAAAGGAGACAGTGGGGACCACAGGTGGTTGAACCTGAATATGTCCTTGCTGTGGTTGTGGTGGTAATTGATTTGGTTGTGACTGGCTCTGCATAACCACAGCTTGTTTCCTTCCTTCTTCTTTTTATCCACCAACTGTATTTGGTTGAGTTTTCTGAAAGTCTCCTGGTCCTGTTCCTTCTGGTCATGCTCCTTTTTCCGATATAGCTCCACTGGATGTGCTATGTGATCCGTATTAACATCTTTGGTCATGCTTTCAAGACCAACCACTTCTGACAATTTTCTCCTCACTTGTAGAGGCAGTCCCTTCTGTATTTTGGCTTGGAGAATTGATTTCTTCATTTGATTCAAAACTGGATCATTTCCTGTGACATTTCTCCACACTTGATGAGCCCTTGACACATAAGCTCTTTGATTTTCATGTGGGCCCAATAACTCAATAAAGATGTTCTCCGGGTGTACTTTTGTTGGAAATGCATCTCTAAATGCTCTCGACATCCGACCTCTACTTGCAGAAAACAATTTTGGATCATACACCGCAGTTGCCACGTATCTGTTAAGGCCTGCCGCCTGCAGGATCTCTTCCATAGCTGGGACTCCAATGAGGCTAGCCAAAAATATCTCCCATGGCAGGCTGTGTTCCCACCAAAACCGCTTCCAGCTTTGAGATCCACGGATGTGCTCCATCTTGAAGAGTGGGTCACTTTTCAAGTATGTTAGACATGTATGTATTCTGCCAAGGCTTGTATTCTAAATTTTGTCCTCGAATTATTACTGGACACATTTTGTTGGGTTTCTTTTCTTTTCTTGGATGTAGTCCATACCTCAAAGTGTCTGACTTTTGAGACTTTTTCTTCTGTAGTTTCTTCTCCGTTATTTGCAGTTCTTGTAATTGTTTTTCTAATACTTGTTGAACATCTGGTCAGGTGGTTTCACTTAGGTCCTTGAGGCATTTATCTATACTCCTCTCAATCTCTCTTAAAACCATGCGTCTGTCATCTCCTATCCCTGTACGGGCTGCTAACGGGAGGAAAAAGGAAGGACCTTCTTTCTCCGATTCTTCATCACTTTCACCCTGTTCACTCTCATCCGTGTCGTCCGTTCCTGGAGCCATTTTCCTCACTGGTCGATCTCCTATTTTATCCGCTTTAGTCAAACTGCTGGGTCGTATCCTCCAATAGCTTAGTCTGAATAACCCACAAGCTCTTCTCCTATTTCCAGACTTCTGACTCGTTGTCTGCTTCCAAAAGGGTTCCTTCTCTTTGTACTGTTGGAGCTCGGGTACATCTTTATGGTTGTTTTGGCCTTGCCCATCTCTATTATTTGCTCATCCTCATCTTTGAAGAGATAGTTGTCCTCCTGTGTAATCACTGGGAGCTGGGGATAAACATCAGTGAACTTCACTTCGTTCTCATAAGGCGGGGGCTTCTTTACAGATGCAGTATGTGAGAAGGGTGCCTTAATCTTCTTCATCAACTTTTTCTGTTTCCTTATCATTTTTCTTTACTTCTTGTATACTCCGTTCCCTTTTTTCTTTTGCAGCTTCGAACAATTTCTCTCCCTCCTTTTCGAACAGCTGCAGGATGCCTTTTCTTTGTCTTTGTTTGTCTTTTCTCTGTGCGTCTCTTTCCTTTCTTACATTTCTTTTGATTTACTTTATATGTGGACACAAGCACCTGAATTGTTTTAATCACATCCGGGTTAAGAGTTCCTTCAACTGGCCACGGTTGTTCAACGCTTGCTCCATTTTCCTGATATTTTTGCAATATCTTTAATAAGGGGATTATTCTTTCACAATACATCAACAGGAGTGAATACTTTTGCAATTTTAGTATCCATTTTTGACATCATAATGACCCTCTTATTTTCTTTTATTGTAAATCGAATCAAATTATTTAAAAATTATTTATAAAGCACTGTGTAATCACACTCAACCAAAAACAACTGAATTCATCAACCCCAAAGGAGGTTTATAGCTTCCCACTTATGAAAGCAAATTTACTTCTTCATCATCTGATGCATCCGACCACACACATCTATCTTAAATTATCAAAATTATATCAATGTTCAATCTCAAAACAGCCTCAATCAAGATAAACCATACTCAGATAATGAAACTATTGACAGCACTCAACAGTATATAAATCAAATCAGCTTTTCCACAAGTGATCAATCAAATCAATACTACTCCATTAATTAGGCAAATGCCTGAATTAGTCAGTCCCTTGCCAAGTCTCCCACTAAATAATTGCAAATGTTATATATGAAAAATAACTACTGTAAGCTTATATGTGGAAACAAGCTAAACATGTATCAATTATGTTATTACTAAATGTATACACATATAGGTAACTGAGGTGTCTATTGAATGAGTTTGTGGATAAAGCCGCACTGGCCTTTTTCAAACTGGATTCAGGATTCCTATGGCTGTCATCTGCAAGCTCCTAGTGTCTGTGAAGAACTGCCAGATGTCTTGTCATCTGCCCCTTGGATGATCCAATTCAGACACATTCCATCTTCTCTGTCTTTCCCCCAGCTTTCACTCAGCATAGTAAAAGAGAGGAAGAAAGAAAAAGAAAAAGAACAGCACAAGAGTTCAGTGTCTTAGGACCACTCTAAACTCTTATACACACTGTAATGTAATTTAGTGAGACATGCATTAACAGCTTTCTTATTTCTCATGCATTTGAAATAATGCAATATTTACTTTTATTCATACTATGCATTTTGAAATCTAAAGAGTGTCAGGAGGAGTTAACTAATCTCCACTCTGTATGAAGCATCAACCCTTGCTCTACCTCTTAAATTCAACAAACACTTCCAGTATGGACTGGTCGTCAGCGAGTGAACATCCTGTTTTAGCTCCCTAGGTGGGAATCGAACCCAGGACCTTCCTGCTGTGAGGCGGCAGTGCAAATTTATTTTTATTTATTTTTTTATTGTAGAAAAGAATACCTTTTAAATCAATTTTACTTACATGCATCTCACATCCTTCTCTTCAGCAAACCCCATTGTACCCATCAATGAAAATGCTCAGAAAAACAAATCAGAAATCAAACAAGCAGTGCAATTCACTGTGCCACCGTGCCACCAACAATCCAATCTGTTTTCTCTCACTCAGCAGCCGAGACACAAATCTATCTTCTGGCAGCCAAAACCAGCTTCTCCTTCTATTTCAACAAGACTATCTTTTCTTTTAACCAGAAAAAACTCACAGCAAGCACATTCACTCACACACAACAAGCATGAAAAAGACAAAGAAAGAACCCACACACTATTCAAACAATCCACAAATCCTATGAGGAGTCTGGAAGGTTTGAGGTTAATAGGTCACTGAGCTCCCAAAGCTGAGATATAGTGCGGTAATAATATTTACTATGTTACTATTAGACTTATTGCTTCCGTGTCATACGGAGAACAAAAATAACAACGGGTCTATTCAGAGGCCCTATGGGAGAGGAATTTTGTTGATTCCTCCAGCTTGACCAGAGGAGGAAATGTTTAGATTTATGGCAAGACAGAGGCTGAGCGGGCACCTATGGGTTGGAACCAGATGTGGTATGTTATCTCTGTACAGCTTTAAAAGCGAGTGCAGAGCGTCGCTTGGCAGAGATTCCATCCGGCTCAGGTCTCTCCTGGACATCCTAGGCAAGTCTGGTTTGATGCTGATTTGTGTAATAAAACTATTATTTTAATCAAGTCAGCGTCAGCAGTCACTCCTTCATTCATCAACACATCACATTCATCAAGAAACTACAAAGTGGCATCACAAACAGGATCTGTTGGGCCTCATCTGCTGATGCTGCCTGCTCCAGCCAACTGCCGCTCTCAGGGTGAGTGACCTTTCACAAAATTGAGCTGTTATGTGGTCTGGAGCGGTTGTGTTTTTGACAAAGAGACTGTACTCAGATTATGCAGAGATGGAGATGATGTGTTGATGTGTGAAGTGAGTTTCCGTCTAAATTGGGGTTAAGATGTAAAAGACGTAAATAAGGGGAATAAGAGAATAATAAATGAAGAAAAAGAGAATTAAGTTGAAATAGAGAATAGAGACAAGAGAAATAAAAGATGAAGTTAAAAGTAAAAGTTAAAGGCTTAAAAGATGTGGAGAAAGTAGAAATAAAAAGTAATTGTAGATTGGCAGAACTAGTAGCCAAAGGTTATTTAAATAACCATGCAAGATCAACGAAGACAGGGCCCGTATCTTGTTAAACAGTAAGACAAGTGTACATTAAATGCTGCGTGAAAGTTGGCCGAATGAAAATATAATATAATCAAATATAGGTAGGAAAAACAAGAGGAAATAACCCTGGCCAGGGGAATTGACTCAATATAAAATTATATGAATGAAGATGAATAAGATGAAAAAGATGAAAGAAAAGTGAAAAAGAGATAAAAGTTAAAAGCCGAAAGTAAGATGAAAAAGATGAAAAGTGAAATAAAAAGAGTTACAAGTTAAAGGCTTAGAAGATGAAAAATAAAGTTTGAGAAAAAAAGTGAGGAAAAAACAGGGCAGAACCTGCCCTGGAGAACTAGTGAACATGCAAGATTAGAGAATCAGATTAAAAATAATTTGTTAAAAGTTTGGCCAAAGTAAAAATTTTGATGAAATTAGAAAAGTATAAATGAGTCGACGTTAAAACATAAATCTAAGCGCTGTTGAAGTCTTTGGGGGAAAGGATGTGCTGCAGGAGAGACATGTCTTTTTCTTTTTTTATTTTTGTGTGTGTGTGTGAAAATTACGCGGCTACAGATGTGGAAGAGTTTTGTGCAATGTTTTGTGTATGTATAAGTGATATATAGAATATATGTGTTATTAATAGGTATACATATGTGGTGAGCAGTTGAATAATACATAAAGAGAAACATTCTTTGCCCCTTTAGTGATAAACATATACAGTATGAGCCTGTTTACAGACTTTGTGAAGTTGATAAATATATATGAGCCTTTGTTTAAGGACTTTTGATAAATATATATGAGCCTTTTTCTTTAAGGACGTTTGATGAATATATATGAGCCTTTTTTCCAAGGACGTTTGTGCATTTGATAAAGGATATGAACCTTTACAGGACTTTATATATTTGATAACAAAATGAGCCTTCTGAAGGACTAGAGCCACAGTCTGCCTACACATACATGTACACATCCAGAAAAGAAAAGAAAATCTCCTGCTCTGAATTGGAAGTGGGATTTGTGATTTGTTTGATTAGTGTGTAGGTTTTTTCTTTTTCTTTTTATGCTTGGGGTGTGTGTGGCGGTGATTTCTGTGAGTCCTATCTGGTTAAAAGAGCGGATGCTCTTGTTGGGGTGAAAGGAGACGCCGGTTCTTGATGCAAGAAAAGAGTTTTGTGTTTCAGCTGCTGAGAGAAAAAAGCTTTGATTTACGACTGTGTGTAACTGCATTGAGCTGGGCTGTTCCTACGTGAGCCAAAACAGGATGTTCACTCGTTGACGACCAGTTCATACTGGAAGTCTTTGCTAAATTTAAGAGGTGGAGCAAGGGGTGGTGCTTCACACAAGAGTGGAATTTAGTTATCTCCTCCTGAAAAGAGCGGCTGTCTTGAGCCCCCCCTCTACTTTCTCTCAGTAGTTAGAAGAAAAAAAAATAATAATAAGATAAAATAAAATTAAATAGATTAATAGAATAAAAATAACTAATTAAAAGTGATATCAGATTGACTAATATACTCTTTGGACTTTAAATGCATTGCATGATTAAAAGTCACTATTGCTTTATTTCAAGTGCGCGAAAAATAAAAAAGCTAATAATGTATGTCACAATGAATTGTATCACAGTGTGTATAAGAATTTAGAGTGAGCCTAAGGCATTGAACTCTTCTGTTGTTCTTTTTCTTTTTTCTTTCTTCCTCTCTTTTACTATGCTGAGTGAAAGCTGGGGAAAGACAGAGAAGATGGAATGAGTCTGAACTGAATCATCCATAGGGCAGATGACAAGACATCTGGCAGATCTTCACAGACACTGAGGCTTGCGGATGACAACGTTCTTGAATCCTGAATCCATTTAAATCAATTAAAGGCCAGTACGGTTTTATCCACAAACTCTTTCAACAGACCCCACCTGCATTTACCTACTGTATATGCCTATACATTTAGTTATACGTGTTACGCTTGTTTTCACATATAGGCTTGTAGTGGTTATTTTTCATACATTGCATTTGCAATTATTTAGTGAGAGACTGGCAACGGACTGACTAATTTAGGCATTTGCCTAATTAATGGAGTATTATTGATGGATTGATCACATGTGGAAAAGCTGGTTTGATTTAAATACTGTTGAGTTCTGTGAATATTGGTTTCATTATCTGAGTATGGGTTATCTATGCTGTTTTGAGAATGAACACTGATAAAATTTTGATAATTGAACATAAATGAGTGTGATCAGATGCATCAGATGGTGAACAAGTGAATTGGCTTTTACAAGTGGGAAATGATTGGTCTCCTTTGGGGTTGGCAAATTCAGCTGTTTTTGGTTGAGTGTGATTACACGGTGCTTTATAAACACATTTTTAAAATAATTTGATTCGATTTACAATAAAATAAAATAAGAGGATCATTAGGATGTCAAAAATGGATACTAAAATTACAAAAGTAATCACTCCTGTTGATGTAGTGCAAAAGAATAATTCCCTTATTATTTGTCAACAAAACTAAGGAGCTGATTGTGGACTTTAGGTGAGGATCACAATCGAGGACGCACGTGCCCTTGGTGATTAACGGGATTTCTGTTGACAGGGTGAGCAGCTTCAAATACCTGGGAGTCCACATCACAGACGACTTAACATGGATTTCACAAACAGACACTCTGGTGAGAAAGGCGAGGCAGCGTCTTTACCACCTCAGGCAGCTGAGGAAATTCCATGTCTCGTTGAGGATCCTCAAGTCCTTCTACTCTGGAGCAGTGGAGAGCATCCTGACAGGCAACATCACTGCCTGCTTTGGGAACTGTACTGCTCAGGACAGGCGGGCCCTGCAGAGGGTGGTGCGTTCAGCTGAACGTACCACTGGAACTACCCTCCCCTCCCTGCAGGACTTACACCAGGAGGTGTAGTAGCAGAGCCTGCAGGATCATGAAGGATCCTCATCACCCCAACAACGGACTGTTCCAGCCGCTGCGGTCAGGCAAGCGCCTCCGCAGTCACACAGCTAGAACAGAGAGACTGAGACAGAGTTTTTTCCCGCAAGCCATTAGAACTGTCAATGCTGACCTCACCAGGGGTCCTCATTGAGCCATACACTAGGCTCCACTACCTACTGTACTATATGTAGCATACTGTACCGCATACTGTGTCACTGTTCAGGGTTGTTCATGATGCCGTATTGCTGCGCCGTACTGTTGTATATTGTGCTGTATTATCCCAAGCACTACCTCACTTTATTCACATGCCCCTTTAATGCACATGTCTGTATATACATAATTGCCTATTCCATATACATAAGCATATTCCTTCTATCTATTCCATTTTATCTCATTTTATTTTATTGTATTTTATTTTATTCTATATATTTTAACTTTATTCTATAAGTATTCGACTTACTGTATTACATTTAAGGAGTCAGTTAGTTTGTCTATTAGAAAGAAATTTTTCCTAGGACATATTGTGTGTTATCACCGGGTGTGTTGCATTACATTTCACTGCATATATGTATGATAGTATGTATATGTATGTGACAAATAAACCTCTTGAATCTTATTAAAGATATTGCAAAAATGTCAGGAAAATGGAGTAAGCGTTGGCCTGACATTGAACAACCATGGCCAGCTGAAGGAACTCTTAACCCGGATGTGATTAAAACAATGCAGGTGCTTGTTTCCACATATAAAGTAAATCAAAAGAAAGGCAAGAAAGGAAAGAGACGCACGGAGAAAAGAAAAACAGAACTTGGCATTCTGCAACTGTTCGCAAAGGAGGGACAGACATGGTTCGAAGCTGCAAAGGAAAAAAGGGAACAAAGTAGACAAGAAAATAAAGAAAAATTGATGGAGAAGATTACCGCACCCTTCTCACATACAGCATCTGTAAAGAAGCCCGCGCCTTATGAGAAGGAGATGAAGTTCACTGATGTTTATCCCTAGCTCCCAGTGATTACACAGGAAGGCAACTATCTCTTCAAAGATGAAGAAGAGCAAATAATAGAGATGGGCAAGGCTAAAACAACCATCAAGATCTATCCGAGCTCCAACAATACCAAGAGAAAGACCAATTCGGGAAGCAGACAAAGAGTCAGAAGTTTGGAAATAGGAGAAGAGATTGGGAGTGACTCTGACGAAGCTATTGGAGGATACGACCCAGCAGTCGGACGGATGTTGGCTAAAGCGGAGAAAAAAGGATATCGACCAGTGAGGAAAATGGCACCAGCAACGGACGACACGGATGAGAGTGAACAGGGTGAAAGCGATGAAGAGTCGGACAAAGAAGGTCCTTCCTGCTTTCAACCGTTAGCAGCCAGCACTGGGGCAGGAGATGACAGACGCATGGTTTTAAAAGAGATTGAGAGGAGTATAGACGGATGCCTCAAGGACATAAGTGACTCCACCTGACCAGAAGATTAACAAGTATTGGAAAAACAATCACACAAATTGCAAATAACAGAGAAGAAACTCCGGAAGAAAAAGCATCAAAAGCCAGACACGTTGAGGTATGGACTACATCCAAGAAAAGGAACGAGACCCGACAAAATGTGTCCAGTGATAATTCAAGGACAAAATTTAAAATACAAGCCGTGGCAGAACACAGACATGTCTAACATACTTGAAAAGATACCCACTCTTCAAGATGGAGCACATCCGTGGATCTCAAAACTGGATGAGGTTTTGGTGGGAACACAGCCTGCCATGGGAGATATTAAGAGACTTATGGCTAGCCTCATTGGAGTCCCAGCGATGGAGGAGATCCTGCAGGCGGCAGGCCTTAACAGATACGTGGCAACTGCAGTATATGACCCAGAATTGTTTGCTGCAAGCAGAGGTCGGATGTGGAGAGCATTGAAAGATGCATTTCCAACAAATGTTCACCCTGACAACATCTTTATCGAGGGATTGGGCCCACAGGAAAATCCAAGAGCTTATGTGTCAAGAACTCATCAAGTGTGGAGAAATGTCACAGGAAATGATCCAGATCTGAATAAGCCAAATAACATCATATGTTCAATTACTCTTCTCTCTGTCGAGACTTTGTAGTCTTGAAGGGGGCAATATGAGGTGTCTGGAAGGTTTGAGGTGAATAGGTCACTGAGCTCCCAAAGCTGAGATATAGTGCGGTAATTATATTAACTATGTTACTAATAGATTTATTGCTTCCGTGTCATACGGACAATGAAAACAACAAGGGTCTATTCAGAGGCCCTATGGGAGAGGAATTTTGTTGATTCCTCCAGCTTGACCAGAGGAGGAAATGTTTAGATTTATGACAAGACAGAGGCTGAGCGGGCACCAATGGGTTGGGACCAGATATGGTATGCTATCTCTGTACAGCTTTAAAAGCGAGTGCAGAGCGTCGCTTGGCAGAGATTCCATCCGGCTCAGGTCTCCTGGACGTCCTAGGCAAGTCTGGTTTGATGCTGATTTGTGTAATAAAACTATTATTTTAATCAAGTCAGCGTCAGCGGTCACTCCTTTATTCATCAACACATCACATTCATCAAGAAACTACACCTACATACAAAATCAGAACAGGAGATTTTTATTTATTTTTCTAAATGTGTACATGCATGTGTAAGCAAACTGTTGCTGGTTGCTCCACTCCTTCTCTCAGAAGGCTCACATTTTTATCAAATATACAAACGTCCTGTAAAAAGGCTCATATTTTTTAATCAAATGTAAAAAGGTCCTTAAAAAAGGCTCATATATGTTTTATCAAATGTACAAACGTCCTTAAAAAAGGCTCATATATGTTTTATCAAATGTATAAACGTTCTTAAAAAAGGCTCATATAGGTTTTTTCACTAAAGAGGCAAAAATGTCTTCCTTTATGTTTTACTCAAAGCACTCACCCCCTATGTATACCTTTTTAATAACACATATATTCTATGTATCATTTATACATATACACAAACAATACACAAATCTCTTCACACATCTTTAGCCGCAGCAAGCACAGAGACACACACACAGACACACACACAGACTGTCTGTCCAGCAGTAGTCTGATCCTCCAAAGACTTCAACAGCACTTAACTTCATATCTTAACGTCGACTCATTTATAATTCTCTAATTTCATCGAAATTTTCACTTTGGCCAAGCTTTTAAGAAATTATCTTTTTATTCAGATTCTTTCATCATACATGTTCAATGTATGTGTATGTTTAATGTATGTTCTCCTAGGCTGGTTCAGCTCTGTTTTTCCACTTTTCTCAAACTTTATTTTTCATCTTATTTCCTCTTTTAAGCCTTTAACATTTAACTCTTATTTCACTTTCATCCTTTTCATCTTATTTCATATGATTTCATATTTAGCCAATTCCCCTGGCCGGGGTTATTTCCTCTTTGTTTTTCTTACACAGATTTGACTATACTATATTTTCTTACGGCCAACTTTCACACAGCAGCTAATGTACACGTCTTACCGTTAAGAAGATACAGGCCCTGTCTTCATCAATCTTGCATGGTTATTTAGCTACCTTTGTGTTATTAGTTCTGCCATTCTACTATTACTTTTTACTTCAACTTAATTCTTTTTTAACTTATTCCTTTTTTCTCTTGTCTCTATTCCTCTTTTTATTTATTTATTCTTCTCTTATAGCCCTTATTTACATCTTTTACAACCCCAATTTGGACGGAAACTCACTTCCCACATCAACACATCATCTCTCATCTCCGCACAATCTGCTCTTGTCAGTGCAGCCTACCTGCACAAAACATTACCGCTTCACAAACCACACAGCAGCTCGTAGTTGTGAGAGAACACTCACCCTGAGGTGTTTAAAGTGGTAACTTCGCTGACGGCAGTGGCAGGTGAGGCCCAACAGATCCTGGTCGTGACGCCAATATGCAGTTTCCTTATTGTCGATGATGTGTTGATGAAGAAGGCTCTCCGCTGACGCTGACTTGATTATAATATTATGTTTATTATAAGGAAGAACAGCATCAAATCAGACTTGCCATGGATGTGCTGCGTGGGGACTTCCTGGGATATGTCACGAAGAAACGATTGTGTTTAAAGTCAAACACACTCATTACAATACCACTTCAAGTCTTCAAGTAGCTGTTGTACCTAAGTGTAAAAAGTATTTATATGCTATTAAATGTATTTAAGTATCAAAAGTAATTTTATGGAATAAAATGTACTTAATTATCAAAAGTAATTATATGGTATTAAATGTATTTAAGTATCAAAAGTAATTATATGCTATTATATGTACTTAAGTATCAAAAGTAATTATATGGTATTAAATGTACTTAAGTATCAAATGTAATGATTGACACAGAGCTGCTGAGCTGGTGATGCAGTAGGACGTGTTTGTAATAAGTGTTTTCATTACAAAGTTTGTTTTCATTGAGAGATGATGTCACCGTCCCCGACTGGATAATGCTGGAGGGGACGTCCGCTGGGTCCACCTCTCTAGCAGCCTTACTGTGTTCTAAACTACCATTCACACAGCCTGCTTCTATGTATGTATGTGAGAAATAAATGTTTAGAATCTTTGACAAATCCCTGATGACACAGAGTCTCAGAACAACACAAGGTATTACATCCACACAGCTACGTCATCAGAGTGCTGCGTCAGGGCTACGAGCTCTGACGCCAAAGAAAAGGAACTGAACGATCCTAAATTGTTATTGTGTCACATTAAAAACACATGATCCCTGCACACATTGTAAATAATGTGCAGTCTCCCCACTCTCAGGCTGTATCTCCCACTGAGGTCACCGGGGTCAAGCATCTTTTTGTATGTCCTGCTTCATCCACGGTGCAGTGCGGTGCTTTTTCCTCTGTGTTGGCTTTGCGTGACACGGCGCGGTGGGGGCTGCGAAACCGTCGTGTTGGCACGCGAAGCCTTTTTGATATTGAAACGTTTGTGATTCCACTGTTGCTGAAGGGGGAAACGCGTCAATGGGTGACAGCACCTGCACGGAAACACTGCGTGGATAGGGCGAGGAGCTAGGAGTAGACCCGCTGCTCCTTCACATTGAGTTGAGGTGATTCAGGCATCTCATCAGGATGCCTCCTGGGCGCCTTCCTTTGGAGGTTTTCTGGGCACGTCCAACTGGTAGGAGACCATGGAGTAGGCCCAGAACACGCTGGAGGGATTACATATCCCAGCTCGCCTGGAAATGCCTCTGGATCTCCAGGAGGAACTGGAAAACGTTGCCGGGGAGAAGGGGGCCTGGAGCTCCTTGCACAGCCTGCTGCCACTGCGACCCAGCCCCAGATAAGCGGAGGAAAATGGATGGATGGATGAGCAGAATTTTATATAATTGGTAAAAATCTGTCACATCAGGCTGAGTGGTTATTAACACATTTTAGGTGGTGTGAGAAACTCAGAACAAAATTTATTTTCACTTACCAGGTATTTTAACACATGATGTAAAGCAAACATACAAAAAATAAAAGACATGAAGGAAATTCGCTGGATGCAATTCATTTTCCCTGGAGTTGTAGATGTCATAGTTGGCAGCATATTAGGTTACATAAATCCATACATACATACACAATGCATTACATCAGAATACATACAAAAAAGATTACAAAAAGCCTTTAAAATGGACTACAGTGTTTCCATTTTGCATCTCAGACTTGTAAAAGTGCAACTGCAAGTCCTACACCTGTGAACATGAAAGTAGGAAGCTTCTCAACTAACTTGGGCCCTACACTGAAGTAGTATTGTTACTCCTAGTTGATCTTTCAATGCGATACCTAGAAGAGGCTCTTTGATGTTTGAGTACAGGCCCTGATCTACTGTGGAGACCCAAGCACTTGAGCGTTAACAGTTTGGAGACAAATGTCCCTTCATGTAAGATGAGGAAGCGATTTATCACCTGTGTGAATACGTTGATGTAATTTGAGATGACCACTTGTAGTTAACATCTTTCCACACTGGTCACAGTGGTACGGTTTAACACCTGTGTGAATACGTTGATGAATTTTGAGATTACTGCTTGTATTAAACTTCTTCCCACACTGGTCACAGTGGTATGGTTTATCACCTGTGTGAATACGTTGATGTATTTTGAGATAATCACTTCTATTAAACATCTTCCCACACTGGTCACAGTGGTACGGTTTATCACCTGTGTGAATACGTTGATGAATTTTGAGATTACTGCTTGAATTAAACTTCTTCCCACACTGGTCACAGTGGTACGGTTTATCACCTGTGTGAATACGTTGATGTACTTTGAGATGATGACTTGTATTAAACATCTTCCCACACTGGTCACAGTGGTACGGTTTAACACCTGTGTGAATACGTTGATGAATTTTGAGATAATCACTTGTATTAAACATCTTCCCACACTGGTCACAGTGGTACGGTTTATCACCTGTGTGAATACGTTGATGAATTTTGAGAAGATGACTTGTGTTAAACATCTTCCCACACTGGTCACAGTGGTACGGTTTATCACCTGTGTGAATACGTTGATGTACTTTGAGATCACCTCTTGAATGAAACATCTTCCCACACTGGTCACAGTGGTACGGTTTATCACCTGTGTGAATACGTTGATGTACTTTGAGAAAACGACTTGAACGAAACATCTTCCCACACTGGTCACAGCCGTACGGTTTATCACCTGTGTGAATACGTTGATGTATTTTGAGATCACCTCTTGTATTAAACATCTTCCCACACTGGTCACAGTGGTACGGTTTATCACCTGTGTGAATACGTTGATGTACTTTGAGATGATGACTTGTATTAAACATCTTCCCACACAGTTCACAGCCGTACGGTTTCTCTCCTGTGTGAATACGTTGATGTATTTTGAGATAACCACTTGTATTAAACATCTTCCCACACTGGTCACAGTGGTACGGTTTATCACCTGTGTGAATACGTTTATGTATTTTGAGATAACGACTTGAACGAAACATCTTCCCACACTGGTCACAGCCGTACGGTTTATCACCTGTGTGAATACGTTGATGTATTTTGAGATCACCTCTTGTATTAAACATCTTCCCACACTGGTCACAGTGGTACGGTTTATCACCTGTGTGAATACGTTGATGTACTTTGAGATGATGACTTGTATTAAACATCTTCCCACACTGGTCACAGTGGTACGGTTTATCACCTGTGTGAATACGTTGATGTACTTTGAAATTACTACTTGTAGTAAACATCTTCCCACACTGGTCACAGTGGTACGGTTTATCACCTGTGTGAATACGTTGATGTACTTTGAGATGATCACTTGTGTAAAACATCTTCCCACACTGGTCACAGTGGTACGGTTTATCACCTGTGTGAATACGTTGATGTACTCTGAGTTCCCCTCTTGAACGACATTTCTTCCCACACAGTTCACAGCCGTACGGTTTATCCCCTGTGTGAATTAACTGATGTCTTTTGAGATTACCCGAGTTAAGGAAACTTTTGTCACACTGGTTACAACAATGCCTTGGTGTGTCCTTTGGTTTCCTGGTGGTTCCAGAGGTTCCAATTGGCTGAGAGGCTGCAGAGGGGAGGAGACTCTCTGCTCTGATCTCTCCACTTCTCAGCTGTCTCACTTCAAGCTCACTGTGACTCCTCTTGATGTGCTTAGGACAGGAAAACCCACGAGGCTTTACTGCTGGAAGAACAGAGAGAGAAAGAAAGAGCAGATTACAAAGAATGTAGGTCATGGCAGAAAGATGGACGACTGTTCTTGTCGTGCTGTACCACCGTGCTGTGCTGGGACCTGTGAACCCGCTTTGTCTTGCCAACTGAGCCGTGCAAAAGTACGGCCTGAAGGGAGGAGCTGCTACTCAGAGTGGAGGACATGTGTAGGGTCTAAAATTATTTTCTGTGCTTGTCTGATAAAAAAATGCCTGACAGTGGGTTGTTGCTCAACTTCCATATCTTCATGTTTCTCTGCGTGAGGAGACTAACCTGGGCTTGTAGCTGGACAGACACTTCGGGGTTAAGTGTCTTGCTCAAGGAGGCAGCGATTGAACCACTACAAGGCTTTAATAAACACTCAATGATTTGAACAAACTATGAGTGTCAATAATGTTTAATTCGTATGAATAGCAGTAGTGTTCATACTATTTTGCTCATTTTTATTAAATGGTGAATAAACAATTGATGAAGCTTTTACCTGTTGACATTCATACGGTTAACAGCTTGGTAGGAAAAATTGAATCAATTAAAAAAAACAAAACAAAAAAAAAAAACTTGCCTAACTGAGGTTGTCTGGTCTTCTTCCAATCTTCATCACTGTCGTCAGTGTCAGTTTCAGAAGAGTGTGAAGAGAAGAGCTGCTCAGCACCAGCTGGGTCTAAAGCAGCAGCTGGATCTGAGCTACTGGCTGCTTCTGACACTCCACAGTCCTCTCCATCAGCTTCTGTTTCCATCTGTTCAGTTGAGGTGCAGGCAACAGGTTCTGCCTCTCTCTTCACCTCAGTTTGGTTTTGATGAAGCTGGGACCACTGAGCACACTCTACATCATGTTCAGTCTTCACAGGGAACTCCTCCTCTTCCTCTTTAATGTGTGGGGGCCCTGGCTCCTCCTGGCCCAGACTGGGGCTCCACTCCTGCTGCTCAGGGAGAAGCTCCTCTTTATAGACAGAGAGCTGCTGGAGCTCTGGAGACAACACTGACAAACAGACACAGAAAAATGCGTGAAAGAGACCTGTCATCATTGGGAAAATATTTTTGAGTATTACAATAGTGTAACAGGGAGTCTCCGTGGTCTCCGCGCACAATCGGTGCACCAAAACAGTGTTTTTATTTTAGATGTGGTTATTTTATTGTACGTCTACTTATGTAAACAAAACAAGCGAAACAGTATGGAACGAAACTGAGTAATGCAGACACTTTCTCCATCACTGACCCCCGAGGTCAACGACACAATGAGGAACGACGACAAAATCGTCTATCGTGATATTTGGGCGGGGTCCTGGCCTAGCCACGACACGTCAATAGCGCTGGCATCTTGTTGCAGTGTCCCACTGCTTTAGGAAAAGTCTGCAACATGCGCTGTTTCATACCAGATAACATACAGCGATTATAACATCAATGTACATATATAACATTTAATTCATGAATCCCCAATTTCCCCGATGCTTTCAGAGTGCAGAGTGTACATAGCACTAAGATGGCGGCCACTGAGGAAAGATGTTTATATGGCTCCATATTTATTTTTTATTGCCATGTGATAGATATGTTATAAGCCTTTTAAGATATATTAGAAGGGTCCAGACCTGCTCTGCTCAGCTGGACTCCAGGTCTCAGGATGGAAGCCAGCACTCTGTACAGCCTCCGGATCTCCTGCTCCGAGCGCCTCCGTCTGCTCTCCCAGTTCACCACAGAGCGTTCAAACTCTCTGTAAACGTCTCCTCCTGCCGCTATCACCTTGTCGCTCAGCGCGTCTCTCACTTCTTCTCCCACCTTCACCTTGTCGCACAGGAACAGAAGCTCTCCCACCGCCGCAGATATTCGCTCTCGTACAGAAAAGGTGAAGAGCTGAAGCCGCTCCGCCATTGTTGTCGTTGTGGAGCTTCTGGTCACGTGTCTGTGTTGGAGGCGGTGGCAAAGTGAGCGGTGTGATCTACTTCTGGGTCAAAGAGCGTTGCTGGGAGCTTCTCCTTGCTCTAGAATGAGAAATGTAAATGCTTATTTAATATTCAGAATGTTTATTATAATTACAGTTACTCCTCACTTAACGACTGAGTTCTGTTGCTACAATCAGGTCGTGAAGCCAGTTGGATAATAAGCGAGGACCCATCTTGTTTCACGGTAAGGAGGCGTGGTGATTGTGAACGCTAGTGTAGTGAATAGTGACAGACTGCAGGAACTAGACTGAGACTGAGAACGGTGATGAGATGAGATGTGCACTGGTGGGAGAGCTGCTCGTAAGTCAGAACGCTCGTTAAACAGGAAGGTTGTTAAGTGAGGAGAACCTGTGCAGCCTTCTCTCCTCCCGTGATAAGCAGACTCTGCAGACTGTGCTGACTCTGCTGTGCGCGCACAAGCACACTTTCACTTTGTAGCGTTAGACTAAGTATTGAAACACGCCTTGAATTTTAGAAATTAGAATTTTTCAGCTCTTATTTGTGAAAATTAAATGTTTTTATTAAGGTTTTATTTCTATGGGGGGGGGGCAGCTGTGGGGGCGATGGGCAAGTAATGTAATCGGTGTACGCCTGAACACTGTGTAACACCGATAACCACGGCAACCCTAACTGATGTTAATCATACATTGTGCAAATTTAATGACGTTGAAGTGAACATTTATTTCTTTAATCTGACCCCTTTGTCTTGTTTTTTTTCCCCATCTTTACTTCAAACTGAAGATGAAAAAAAAAAAAATATATATATATATATATATATTTTTTTTAATTTAATATTTTAATGTGTCTTTTGTCTTTTGTCTTGTCTCTGAACACACAAACACAATTTTCTGAAGCTGATCATTATTTGGTCCTAATATGTCGTACATTTGATTATCGATGAATAAGGCTCTGAATAATAGGAAATAACAGATGAGGAGCAAAAATCAGATGATGAACTGGACACAATGCACTTGAGATTATTATTATTTGACAAAACAAGGAACGTTCAGTTCTGGCTTTTGGCAACAATGACCAAACCGTGTGAGACTGAGATGAACTAAAAGGAAATAGAATTGAGATAAATGACAGAATAGTTTGTAAACTGCCACCGCCTTACTGTAAATATAATGACATCATGTAATAAACTAGTCCAAGTCCAAAACACTACATACTATGTGCTTCAATAATAATATGGACAATGTGTAAAACTATTATAGGATCATTCCATGAGTGACTGTCCCTTCTCATATCTGTGTGTGTGTGTGTGTGTGTGTGTGTGTGTGTGTGTGTGTGTGTCTGATCAAACTGAGACTTTATAAAAAAGTGTTGATCGAAGGTGAGAATGTAACGTAAAGACGTAAAGGAGTAAAGCGCACTCCACTGCAAGAAGAGCCGTAAAATCCGTGTTAGAGCAATAAAAATGAAATAAAATCAGTGATCAAGACTGACCTGAGCTGAGCTGAGCTCAAAGCACCGCTGTCTGGCTGCGGGACTCCCCGCTCTCCGGTGGCCCTGCTCGGTCTCCCTCTGCAGGACAGGTCGGGGCTCCGGGGCGGCCTGCTAGCATGCAGCTAATGCTAACGGAAGCAATATAGCGCTGCTTGTTGAGTGGAAATGAAATGAAAAAGCCAAACGATCAACAAGTGAATGAAGCTTTTGTAAACGTGTGTAAGCGTCTGAACGTTGGAAACAATTAAAATATATATATATCAAATATAAATGACATGAGGAGGCTTGAGAAGCTTGATTTACTCTGAGCAGCGTTGGAGGAGCTGATGCTGCTTCTTCTTCTTCTTCTTTAGTGTTTATTGTTGGTTGTCAAAGCAGCTTAGAGGAGCATTACCACCACCAACTGAACTGGAGTGAACAGGAGATGATGCAGGAAATACCATCAAATACAATCAAATACAATGAAATGAAATGAAATAATATAAAATAGAGTAAAATAAAATAAAATAATATAAAATAAAATAAAATAAAATAAGATAAAATAATTTAAAATAAAATAAAATAATATGAAATAAAATGAAATGAAATTAAACGAAATAACTTAAAATATTATAAAATATTATAAAATAAAATTAAACGAAATTAGATAAAATATTATAAAATTAAATTAAACAAAATAAAGTCAAACTAAATGAAATAAATTAAAACCTCTGAAAACATTTAATTTAACTGAGTTTATTTTAAAAACATTTTCATTTCACAGTATTTACTTTCTGCTGTTTTCTCCTCGAGACCTGACAATGAAAAGTGGCATCTATGACCTTTACCGCCTCTACTGCTACGACTTCCGGGGCAACGAGGGAATCACCGGATGTGACGCCAGAAATCTCAACGTTACACTTGTTTCAAAACTTTGTTTCAACTCCATTACGGTTTGTTTTGCTCTAATATTTATTATTATAATTATTACCGTTTACTGCGCGTTGTGTCGTGGAAAGCACACACGCAACAAAGTAAGACTACAACTCCCATGAGGCCACGCTACTCCTGACGTCATCAGACGCCATCTTGTCTGTTATTGTTTTGATTGATAGACCCCTAGCGGCAGAAGTTACGTCATCTACCTCTGACGTCTTTGTTCATATTTCAAGCACAACGTCTCTTGTTAAGAGTGAACTTCACTGTGAAGTCAGTAGATTAAAGATGTAATAATTCATTCAGCAGCAGTTGTTCAAACAGTAGAAAACTCAGGATTCTACAGCTGATGATGAAGATGATGATGATGATGAAGAAAAGAAGAAAGAAGAAGAAACAGTCTTTATTAGTCACGCAACACACACACAACAACACATGCTTGCACACACACACACACACACACACACACACATGCACATGCTTTGATGGTGGCTGGTGAAATGGATTCTCTGCTTTTGACTCATCCTGGCTTGTCCTTCCTCCGGGGCCACAGCCAGGAGCAGTGGGCAGCGTACGTGGACGCACCCGGGGACCTGATGATAAGTGTCCATCGCTGGTCACACCATGATGGGTGCATGTTTTTGGTGGGGGTCCTTACTGACGTGAGGTGGAGGAAACCCCATGTGAGAACTGGAGTGAACAGGAGATTATGCAGAAAATTAAATAAAATAAAATAAAATACAGCGAAGGGAAGTAAAACAAAATAAAGGCAATTAAATAAAACAAAATGAAATTAAACAAAATAAAATAAAATAAGATAAAACAAAATAAAGTAAAACTAAATGAAATCAATTTAAACTTCTGGCCAGCTTCAGACGGTAGGCTGTCGTCGTCGCATCCATTGATGATGTGGTCCGCTGTTTTCTCAGGTTCCCCACATTGGCAGGCAGCACTATCAGTGTTGTCCATTGTCTGCGTGGCAGTTCTTCACCCTTGACTCCTCCACCTGGGTCCTAGATGTGGCGGTGGAGTAGCGTGGGCTCAGCAGTCTCCCACTCTACCATCCAGGACGAGGCGAGCCATGCCCTTCTTGACTGTCCCTCTGGAGCCGCTTGCAGTAACCTCTGTGCCGCCGGGTTGTAGGGTTGACGTCAGACCACTCTAGGGGGTGCTACCGTATTTGTTGTCTGTTGGAGTAGGTGCTATTTATGCGTCTTGGCCTTTCTTGCCAAAGCGTAGGTGGCGGCTTCCCTTCTGATGGTGGCAGGGGCGATCCCTGCGAGGACAGGGAGCTGGCTGACCCGCGTGGACTTAAGGCAGCCTGTCACAGTTCAGAGCTTGTTGTTTATTGCCCGTGATGTAACCTTGGCCTTGACTTCTTCTAACTTCACACCTAGGTACTTTGGAGCTTGCTGGAATGTTAGTTGCTTGTTGTCGACAAACACATCCAGTCCTCGTTTTGACTCCTTGTTGTTGAGGTGGAAGGCTGCGGATACCGTCTTGCCTATACTGAGGTGTGTCGCCACTTTCTCAGGTATGTGGCCAGGGTGCCCGTGTCTCGGTTGAGCCCGTCCTCAGTCATAGTCCATGACGGTGTTTGGAGCAAGATAGCCATGTCGTCCGCATAGCCGTACTTCCTTGACTCAGTCACTGGAAGGTCGTTGATGTAGATGTAAAAAGCATCGGTGCAAGCACTGACCCCTGCGGCACAACATTCTTTTGTCTTCGCAACCTGCTCTGCTGGCCATCGCTGGTCTTGAGGATGAAGCTGCGGTTCACCAGAAGCTCCTTGATGAAGCACACCATGTGTTTGTCAGGGATCATCTGCAGCAGCTTCGAGTGGAGACCACGATGCCACATTATGTAGTTGGCGGAAGTTAGGTCCAGGAGCACCACTCCAGCTTTCTCGTTGGCTTGGAAGCTGTCCTCGATTTCTTGGGATGAAATGCTAGCTGATCTACTGTTGATTTTCCTTGGCGGAAGCCTGCTTGCTCCTTGGGCAGCTGTGGATCCTCCACCGGGTTGATCCTGCTATGGATGAGCCTTTTCCAGATCTTGAATGGTACGCAGAGAAGTAATATTGGTTTGTATGTCTTCGGGTCGTAAGCGGATTTCTTGGTTTTGGGAGAGCAATGATGGTAGCCCGACGCCAGGTCCTTGGAATCTTCCGCCTGCGGAGGCATGAGGCGAAAAAGGAGCCAAGCCACCTGGAAGATGACTTTGAAGGCTTTGGTGTTTTATGAACTCCGGGTGGATGTTGTCGTGCCCTGGTGACTTTCCCGACTTCAGGTTGTCGATCACTCAAGCAAGTTCTTGTGACTTAAAGTCACCCGAGATGTTGGGTTTGACGCTGGCTGCCCTGGAGAGGGAAGACACTTCTCACAGTGTTGTGCACGCAAAGTTTCTGTCTGCATTCGGGAACTTCCCATTTCTCAGGAACTGGGCTATTTTGGCATTTGCAGTTATTGTGCACCTGGAGCGCATCAACGTCCTCCCTGTCAGCTGGTTCATGGTTTGCCAGGCTTTGCGACTGGAGTGTGTGAAGTCTACTGACTCGATTGTTTCTGTCCACCTCTATATGCATACCTCATCGAGCTTCTGGATAAGGGCTCTGGCAGACGAATCTATCTCCTCTCGGGTGGTGGCCTTTTGGTGGTCCAGGAGTTGGCGGCTGCGCCCGTTGTCACAGCCCGGGATGTACGTCTTGATGAAGCCACGGGGGATGTTCTTTTATGCCGCAAGGACAAGGATCTTGCAGTATGCTGCGTACGCCGCATCCACGTCATCAGAGTCCGGGTCCGGGAGGCGAGCAGTCCCTCTCTCTGTCTCGGTGGTGAAGGAGTCCCAGTTGGCTTTACGGATGTTCCAACGTTTAACGGGCTTCCCAGCTACCGGCTTTACTAGCGATGGCGTTTTGATGACTAACGGTCGGTGGTGGGAGTGTGGAACCCTGTCGATGACTCTTCTCTCTGGCATCGGGTCGCAGCTACGGCAGACGGCGAAGGCCATGTCCGGGTCGGTGTATGAGCTCCAGCATGCTGAGTGGAAGCTTGGAGGTTCCTTCGGGTCGCAGAGCAGTGTAGCCTGCGCGTTGGAATCCCAGTCGACGAGCACCTCGCCGTCTTGGGTGGTATAGTTGTAACCCCAATCTGTGTGTTGGCAGTTGAAGTCACCTGCATAGATAGTTGGTGCATGAAACAGCGAAAGCAATGTCATCATGAGTGCTGTTGGTGGAGACTTATATACGTTTACCACGGTTGTTTCGTCTTCCCTTGTGGCCAGCCACTCGATTTCAGAGCCCGGTGTCGATTGGCTTGTTGGTGACCAACTGATGTCTGTCTCAACGAAGGTTGCAAGACCATGTTGTTGCAACGAAGGATGCAAGACCTCCATCTCTCCACCCTCCCTCTCTCCTTCCTCTCTCCACCCTCCCTCTCTCTTTCCTCTCTCCACCCTCCCTCTCTCCACCCTCCCCCTCTCCTTCCTTCTCCACCCTCCCTCTCTCACTCCACCTCTTCTCCTCGCTGTCACTTGTCAGATTGTCAGGTATCACTGAGTCACTGAGTCAGTCATTGAGTAATTTAATAATCGTTACTTATCGTTCCTTTAAATACACAAAGCATACTAAATATTTTAAGCAAAGCCACAATACTCAATGCTGCAATCTGAAGAAAAAAAAACTATTAAATTCATGAACCGTTATTGACAAAATCTTTAAAAGTGCTTAACAGACAAATTAGCATTTTGAACCAATAATTGAGAGCATGACCAATAAATGATGAAAGAAGAACTTATTAAAGTGCAAATAACAGTGAATTATTTGGCAGGGTATAAGATATGAAATACTGTCCGTACCTCAAATAAAGCCCAAATGGGGAAAAAGTGAATATGAACAGGATCCTCAACCACACAATGTAGAAGAGGATCCTGTTGTTATTGCTCTGTTCATTCTTCTTGTTCTTCAGCAAAATTGTGTCTGCTTTTTGGACGCCTTAAGCAACTCCAAAACCCACCCCATTTGCACACGTTAGGCCCGGTCGCCCCATCCATATTATACGGGTGCCGTGCGTGGGCATGGCAAAATGGCCGACCATGCCCTCTTTAAAAAATCAAACTTCTTCACTTTTTACCACGAAATTAGGTACATTCATGTTACATCACTAGAATTAAAAAACAAAACACAAACTATATCATGCCAACAGGAAGTCGGCCATTTTGGATTTAAGGTGTAGTTTTAGTCACGTTTTGGTCATTTTCATGTTTTGTTCTTTTGCAGCTCCTCCTAGGACGTTCATCAGTTCGACTTCTGAATAAACAGAATTTGAATGGGTTAAAACACTATTTCGGACACGTTATTTGCGCTTATGGTCTTCGATAAAAAACTTTCTTTAAATGTACTTCTGTGCAAGTGAAGGAACAGAGACACGGTGACGCCAAGACAACTCCAGGCCACATACATCGTAGACAACAAAGTAGTTATGACCTCACACTAACACTGTGTCAGAGCAGCTGAGAGAAATTTCTCTGTTCTGAGAAACTTGTATTCATATACACCCTGACATACCCTTGACATTACATTAAAAAACATTAAAGTATGTAGCATTTTGGTTACATTATAACATAATAATAGTCATAATAACAACAACAACAACAACAACAACAATAATAATAATAATAATAATAATAATAATAATAATAATAATAATAATAATAATAATAATAATAATAAATATTGCCACAGGGAGCAATACACAGGGTCAATCAACGTGTACTCCACTCTTCTGTCGTTCAGTTTAAATAAACCTGTGCGGACACAAAAAATGGATGGTTCCTCCAATATCTCTAAGATCTTCCTGCAGTGTGAAAATGTCTTTTTCGAAAGTTTAAAACTTTGGAGATTCAGATTACTTTGACAAGGCAGCCAGGACGCACCAAAACCCGCCAACAGTAACACAAGGACCATTTCCAATAAGTCACAGGCTGCTTTCCAGCTTGGCAGCATCGAGTGGCAGCGAGTTATTCAATAACACTGCGCACACACACACACACACACACACACACACACACACACACACACACACACACACACACACACACACACACACACACACACACTGTAGGGGAGGTGAAGATGTGAATCTTGGGAAGGAGAACGAAAGTATTGGCTGTACCCATAGCGACTGGACCCTAACACACTCATCACTGGACACCCAATGGCTGCGTTTTTCTGCCGTCGCAGCATGACTCCACCGTCCGCCATCTTGTGCTGCACCGTGAAGCTCTCAGCGTAAAGTGGGCGGCGGCACCAACATCAACAACAGTAACAACACTCGGTTCAGCTGCTCAGACGACATTGCGCCTTTCCAAACACGTTCCCAAAGGGTGCGGAGAAAGACTCTGTCCTATGATGCAATTGACTGATAATGTTGCTTAAATGGGGAACAAAAAGCACAATGACATGTTTTGATGAATCCCCCATCCTATATAGATAGTGTAACGGGTGTGGTTAGGACCCAATTGCAGACCCAATAGTACTCGTCGGAGACCCCGTCCATCTCCTCCTCCTCCGCTAAATGGGCCACGTCCTCCTCATCGGAGGAGGAACCCCCAGGGTCAACATCGTCCGCCTCGGAACCATCGCTGGAGGATACAGACAAGAGAGGTGGTGGGGTCTGCGGTCGGGAGGGTTGACCCGGTCTCGCGGGCTGGTCAGGATGGCGCTGATGTAACCTCCTGATGAGGGTGTGGTCCAGAATGTGTCTAGCAGGGACCCAGAACCTCTCCTCCGGTCCATAACCCTCCCAATCCACCAGGTACTGCAGGCCTCTCCCACGCCGGTGTGAATGTAGGAGATGGCAGACAGAAAAGGCAGGACCCCTGTCAATGAACCGCGGAGGAGTTGGAGGGAGGTGCCAAGTGGACCAGAGCACTCTCCCGGACCGGCTTGACTTTGGACACATGGAAGGTGGGATGGACGTGCATGGACCTGGGGAGCTTGAGCCGCACTGCCACCAGGTTGACAACCTTCTCGATCTTGATCAGGCCGATGAACCTAGGAGCCAGCTTCATGGATTCCACCTTCAGGGGGAGGTCCTGGGTGGAGAGCCAGACCTTCTGGCCCGGCTGGTACTCCGGGGCCTGGGAACGGCGACGGTTGGCGGCAGAGACGTTGCGGCCAGCGGCTCGGAGGAGGGCGGCCCGGCCTCAGGCAGACCTGAAGCAATCCCAGAATAGCCCCTGTGGTCCAGTCGAGGTGTGGGTTGTGACACCGGAGCCAGGGGAACCTCAGGAGGAGAGGGTGACGAGGTGAATGCAGGATGCAGAACTGTATTGTCTCATGGTGGTTGCCGGACAGGAGAATGCAGATGGGCACCGTCTGATGGGTGACTGTCCCCAGGAGGCGGGCATTCAGGGCAGTGGCAGGAACCGGAGAAGGCAGGAGAACTCGACCAACACCCAGCTGCCGTGCTAGGTTATCGTCGATGATGTTAACATCGGAACCAGAGTCAATAAGTATGGTGAGGGAATGTGAGCGTTGGGGCAGCAGCAGTCGAGCCTGGCACAGGGGTCGTAGGTTGGAGGAGGGTTTGGAGGTGTGGCTCACCAGGACCTCCTCCCTCACTGGCGAACCTGGCCTTTTACCGGACACCCGGAGATGTAGTGTCCAGCTAGACCGCAGTAAAGACAAAGGTTCCCCACCCGGCATCTCTCCTTCTCCTCCGGGGTGAGGCTGGCCCGGCCAACCTGCATGGGAGAGGCCTCACTCGTGGGTTGACGGGCCGGAACAGCTGGCGGCCCAGAGGAACCTGGAAGACGGGTTGCTGGGCGGCGCTCTTGCCTCTGACACCTCTCTCGCTGCCGGGCCTGGATGCGTCGGTCGACACGGGAAGCAAGCTCAACGATGCCATCAAGAGAGGTGGGCAGGTCGTGGGAAACTAGCTCATCCTTTACGTACTCTGCTAATTCCATCAGGAATGAGTCAATCTGGGCTGCCGGGTTCCACTTGCTCAGTCGAGCCTGGGTGCGGAAGTCAATCGCGCAATCGACCACGGAGCGGGCCCCTTGACTGAGACCCAGGAGACCACAAGCAGCATCGGGACCCCGTGATGTCACCCCGAACACCTTGCGGAGCTCGGCAGAGAAGGTGTGGAAGGATGAGCAGACTGGTGTGCGTTGTTCCCACTCGGCCATTCCCCACAGCTGAGCGCGGCCCGTCAGGTGATTTACGGCAAACGCCACCCTGGCATCCTCGGAGGCGAAGGTGTGGGGCTGCAGAGCGAAGAGGATGGAACAGTTCGTGATGAACGGACTACAGCCGTCTGTGTCTCCGGCGTAGCGTTCTGGAACCCCCACCCGGGGCTCCAGGGGGTACCCAGGCTGGGCCGGACTCACTGGACCTGGGCAGCTAGCGTAGTGAGCCCTTGCTCCTGGCTAGCCACTGCTAGCCGAGCATCCGCTGAGGTGGAGGCTAGCACAGCCTCCTGGTGTTGGAGCTGTGACTCCACTATTCCCAGACGTGCCAGCAACTCGGGGTTGTGGGCTGGGTCCATTGTTGGCCAGATTGTACTGTAACGGGTGTGGTTAGGACCCAATTGCAGCACAAAGACAGGCAGGAATATTTGGTAATGTCTTTTATTTGTAGAGCGGATAGAAGACAGGCAGGGGGCAGGCAGTTGGGCTAATGAGACAGGTAAGGAGAGGGAGGGGAAGGTATATGAAGGCGGAGATCATGACAGATAGATTCGTAGACATCACAATATGGCGGGCAATGTCTCCTCGACAGCCTCTCAAGGTCGACAGGGGGTGTTGGTGTTTTGACAGTGTTGCTTCAGATAGCGTAATAGTCCCTTTGGTATGATCCGGGCAGGGTTCCAGGAGGCATCGCCCAAACAACACACCTGGGACTTTCCAGGGCGGGTTATCGTTCATGGGACAACAACAAAAAGCCAACCCCCATGTGGCAGAATGTATTCAAGTGCCTTGTACAACGCACAGAAATTAGAATTCCTGTGGAGTTTGTGTGTACACGTTCAATATGAAAAGTAATACAACGTATTCAATTTCCATAGACGTACCACACACAAACCTTTTTTAACATCGTTCGGTACAAATTAGTAAATATTATTTTCATTTTCAGTTTTGGATCATCAATTTAAACCGCAATGCTGAATATGTTTATTTTATTGATGGCTGATGTTTTCGGATTGTCATATATTTAATTAAAAAACTACTAATACTACTACTACTACTACTACTACTACTACTACTACTACTACTAATAATAATAATAATAATAATAATAATAATAACAATAATAATAACAATAATAATAACAATAATAATAATAAAAGTGTCTTATGCCATCTAACTCTTAGTAAATTGTCAATATAACTGTCAATATAAATCCGTGATCAGATTACTTTCACTTTCGATTTCTTGGGTAAAATTTGGGACGTTTGGTTGCCAGGCAGTGTTTTCTGTCATATCTTTGTATTTTATTGTTTTAACCATGGCCCTTTTCAATTAAGCGGTTATAACCTTTATTACAAGCTCAGTGGGCGGATGATGGACCGACCCAGTCACTACATTTTGCCTTGGGACATATTTAAACTCTGGATACAAATATATGACTGTATATTCTCCTGGATCTTCCCATAAGACATTATTTACGACAAGCGAACAGTCATCTTGAACTTTAACCCATCTCCTTTCATTAAACAACACATACTTTCATTGATCGCGAGGCGCACTGCTAACATCAGGTCCTGTTAGCACTATGTCTCCACCACGCGCATTTTTCCATTTGGGGGAAATATTTCCACCAGTATTCCATTTACTACATTTACATGGAAGGTGAGCTGCATTTCCTAATTTAGTTCAAATCACAATATTCGCAGAAACGGGAGTTGTAGAAATCATCTGAGGCACAGCAGTTGTTAACTTCCATACCTCTGCAACATTAGTGACTTTCAGAACTAAAGAGGTGGGCGTCTGCTTTATTTTTTGAGTTGATACTTCAGTTGTCAATTTTTCTACTTCTTTAACAACCGCGGGTTCTACAATTTTACTCTCATTTAGTACCACAAGAGTCACAATTTAATATCCATAGTCTGGGCTTGTTTGCACGCCATCCTCTCTCACATTCACTAATTTTGGATCATAATAAGAACACTTGTAGTCTCCTTGATCTTCAATCTGGAATCTACGTAGATAAAGACTACAGTCATACTCAATCTTCAGCCTTCTTCGATCATTGAGCAGCACATAATTCTCTAGTGATGATGTTCCCGACATGTCAATTACCTTACCATGGTCATCTTCCCACTGGACATAGAATTCCCCTTCTTCATCATTTTCTTTTGTACACTGACATGGCAGCTGAACTGACTTTCGCAAAGTCCCTTCAACCCTAGTCCTCGTATTGCTTTGGTCTAACCCTTTTTCGGGTTGGCCTTGAACTCCTTGGTCCAACTGGGTCTGTGTATTTTCCTGGAGAGGAATCACAGCCCTCTGGACTCTTTGATGACTCATACTTTCTGAAGTTAGACTCTGTTGTTTCTGGGACATGGAAATCAATGTCCCAATGCAAGTGTCTTTCTTGCTCAGGGACTGACAATTCATCACTGGGATCATCAAAAGTGTGCTCAACATCATCATGCACACCCACATCCTTGTCAGTCCCTTCTTCTGGGTCTTGATCTTGGAGGTCCTCATGAACCTCTGCTGCGTCTGCAGCTTCTGTTGGCTTTCTTGAGCTTTCACCATCTCTGCTCTGTGATCGTGCCGCCTCTTCTTTTGGCGCTATAACACAATGTGATAAATGGTACCATGTAGGAGAACCTTTAACCTGAATCGCAGTTCCCGTACCGTGAACAACCTAGAATGGTCCTTCGCGACGTTCATTAAACCACTTCCTCCTAAACACCTTCACGAATACCTTGTCTCCAGGTTGCACCGCGTTCCTCTTTTGTTCATCAAGTCTCTCTAGCACCTCCTCTTGTTTTTGCCTGTCAGAGACATATGTGTGTATTCTCTTATGCAGTGCAGCCATATAGTTAACATACACTCACATTTCATCTTCTAAAAGAGCTAAACTTGGACCCTTTCCACTTGTGCGCAAACAAGGTGTTGGCATCCGTCTGCCCGTAGCCAACTCATGGGGTGTCATGCACAAATCACGGAGCCCACTTGAACGACACACCAGTAATGCCATCGGAAGCGCCTAAACCCAATTCAGACCTGTGTGCTGACAGATTTTAACAATACGATTTTTCAGTACACCATTCATTTTTTCACAAACACCTTGGCTTTGCGGATGATGAACAGCTCCTAGACATTGTTTTTTTCCCAATTTTTGCAGAATTAATTTTACTGATCTATCCACAAACTCTTTCCCATTATCTGAGGATATGCAATCTGGAAGTCCCCACCTGCTTATGACCTCACGACACAAAAACTTGGCAACTGACTGAGCATCTTTATGCTTGGTTGGACATGACTCAGGCCACCGTGAAAATCTATCCACGACGACAAACATGTATCTTTTACCTCCTACGGGTCTTATCATATCAACAAAATCCACAACCAACTCACGCATGGGACCTGTCGGAGTTGGAATGTGTCCGGGTGGACTCATCACACCGAACATTAGCAGACAAAGAACATTAGTTTTTTAGACAGATTGTACATCTGCCCATGACATAATAAATGTTCTAAAGCAAGCACGGTGCCCAAAAACCATTCTCTTTCGTGATTTTTCTCCTTACCTCCCCCCTTGCAACATGGGCTAACCCATGTGCTTCCTGAATCATCAGACCTAGTAGGTCGGTGGGTGCTACCATCAGTCCTACATGATTTCTCCACAGACCAGTAAAATCTTGAGTGGGCCCTCGGGCCAACCATAATTGTTTATCTATGGCTGACGGCGCTTATTGCATCGAGATTACATCTCTGAGCGTGATTTTATCTTCCAAATCCACTTCATGGGTGACCAGAAAAACCTGCCTCCTTTGTTTGCTCCTGTAACTGCTTTTGTAGCGTCATCAGCCGCTTTGTTGCCTTGTATAACCCTTGACATGTCCATTTTGTGTGCTGCACACTTAGTTTCAGCTATTTCCTTTGGTTTCATCATTGCATGCAACAATTTTATTATCTGAGCATGATGCTGTATCAGAGAACCATCGGTTTTCTTAAATCCTCGTTTTTTCAACACCGATCCAAATAAATGACACACATTATGTGGATATGCACATAACCCTAACCCTAACCCTAACCCTAACCCTAACGTGTTTTTTAAGATACAGTTGCATATCTCTCTACTTCCTGAACACAATCATGTGGCTCCCCATCCTGTGGTGTAGGAAAATTCTCAGCTGGATTTACCCTGATGCACCTTACGAAGGTGACATCTTCCTGCTCTAAGAGCCTATGATAGTCTCTTAGCCTAGACATAGTCAATGTACATTTACCAAATTTCAAGAGATTTCTGGGACTATGATGGGTAAGAATTGTCACTGGGTAACCCATAGTTACTTATGATGCTTTATCATACATTAGACGAACTCCCACCATTGCTCTGTAGCACAGTGGTAGCCCCAATTCTACTTCTGAATAGGCAGTAGAATAATACGAAACAGGTTGAGCAGTTGTCCCTGTACCTGTGGGCTGACAAAGAACTGCACATGCATATTTACCACCAGTGGATGTAGTCACATACAGCAAAAAGTTCTTAGAATAGTGTTGCAACGCTAGCGCTGGAGCTTCTTGTAACCTCTGTTTGATCTTCTCAAATGCCATAAGACCTTCCTGCGTCCAAGTGAGATTACAATGGAGTTGAGCATTCCCAGTCTCTTTTATCATGGCTCTCAAAGGCCCTATTAGGCAGGCATAATCTTCTACCCAGGCTGAAGAATATCCTGCAATACCAAGAAATGTCATCATCTCTCTGACTGCTCTAGGCTTTGGTGCCATTAGAATGGCTTCCAAATGACTCTCAGAGATGCTTCTGTGTCCATGGGTTATTGTTTGACCAAAATAAACGACTTTTTCTTGACAATACTGTAGCTTCTTCTGAGAGGCCTTGTGTCCTTTGTCTGCCAATTGCTGCAACAGTTTGATTGAGTCCTCATGGCATGTTTCCTTGTCTGGTGAACAGATGACGATGTCATCCACATACTGAATGACAGTAGTTTTCATCTGATCTGATCAATCCCAGCCAAGTCATCCTCCAACACTTTATTGAAAATGTCAGGGCTATGTTTGAATCCTTGTGGGAGCCTCTTGTACTTGAAGGTTTGTCCTGTGTATGTGAATCCAAACAACCCTTGACTTTCATCGCTCAGTGGAACACTAAAAAATGCTCCACATAAAGGCAAAATCCCCCTTTTCCTTTTCTACAATAACATGTTTGTCAAGCACTATCTGAATAGCGTGCATCCTAAGCAAGGACTCCCTATTCCCATAACAAGGAACCCCTGTGACCCACTTGCAGGACACACAAAGGCCCATAGTCGAAGGTAATGACCCCAAGGTCATCAACAGACAGGGCAGTGCATCACACAGATAGGGAGGCACGTCACACAGACAGGGCAGTACATCACCAAGATAGGGCAAGCACGTCGCACAGATATGGCAGTACATCACCCCACCCCAAGTGCCTTACAGATCGCTCCACATATATACGCATGCTCTTCCTATATCCAGCAGGACCGGGTGAGCTCGACTACAGGCTGCGTCCTGCCATTTGCTCTCTCACTCTCCTCTCGTTGCAAAGACTAACTCTGTTTCTCTAAAATGAATATACACACAACAACAAATTTGTTCACAATCCTTTATAACAGAATTTGCCTCAACATCCAACACTGTGAAGTGTGTCGCCTCTGGAGGAATTTGGGCTAACAAGGTATGTGGGTTTGGTACATCTGCTGGAAAGTCCTGCACCACTTAATTTACGGCATGTACCAAGCGATGGGACTCATCTGGTTTCTTTAGAGGCAATATATTGGTCTGAGGATCCGAACATATTTCCACTACACCAATAGAAAAATTGCCAAATTCTTTTGTGAACTGTAACAAGACCAGAATTCTTCTTCTTTCGGCTGCTCCCGCTAGAGGGCGCGGCAGTGCATTATCTACCTACAATACCTTCGGTTCTGCGCATCTTCCCCCCTACACCAACTGCCTCCATGTCCTTCTTCATCACATTCATAAACCTTCTCTTTGGGCTTCTCTGAAGCCTCCTCTGAACCTAAAACAGTCACAAGCAAAGTCGTCTAGTTGTCCACAATTACAACACAGTGGGGACCACAGGTGGTTAAACCTGAATATGTCCTTGCTGTGGTTGTGGTGGTAATTGATTTGGTTGTGACTGGCTCTGCATAACCACAGCATGTTTCCTTTCCTTCTTCTTCTCATCCACCAACTGTATTTGGTTGAGTTTTCTTGAGTCTCCTGGTCCTGTTCCTTCTGGTCATGCTCCTTTTTCCGATATAGCTCCACTGGATGTGCTATGTGATCCATATAAACATCTTTAGTCATGCTTCCAAGACCAACCACTTCTGACAATTTGCTCCTCACTTGTAGAGGCAGCCCCTTCTGTATTTTGGCTCGGAGAATTGATTTCTTCATTTGATTCAAAACTGGATAATTTCCTGTGACATTTCTCCACACTTGATGAGGCCTTGACACATAAGCTCTTGGATTTTCCTGGCGGCCCAATTACTCAATAAAGATGTGGTGTACGTTTGTTGGAAATGCATCTCTAAATGCTCTCCACATCTGACCTCTTCTTGCAGAAAACAATTCTGGATCATACACCGCAGTTGCCACGTATAAGACGTTAAGGCCTGCTGCCTGCAGGATCTCTTCCATAGCTGGGACTCCAATGAGGCTAGCCAAAAGTCTCTAAATATCGCCCATGGCAGGCTATGTTCCCACCAAAACCTCTTCCAGCTTTGAGATCCACGGATGTGCTCCATCTTGAAGAGTGGGTCACTTTTCAAGTATGTTAGACATGTATGTATTCTACCAAAGCTTGTATTCTTAACTTTGTCCTTGAATTATCACTGGACACATTTTGTTGGCTTTCTTTTCTTTTCTTGGACGTAGTCCATACCTCAAAGTGTGTGGCTTTTGAGGCTTTTTGTTCTGTAGTTTCTTCTCCGTTATTTGCAGTTCTTGTAATTGTTTTTCCAATACTTGTTGAACATCTGGACAGGTGGTTTCACTTAGGTCCTTGAGGCATTTATCTATACTCCTCTCAATCTCTCTTAAAACCATGTGTCTGTCATCATCTACCCCTGCACTAGCTGCTAACGGGAGGAAACAGGAAGGACCTTCTTTCTCTGGTTCTTCATTTTCCTCACTGGTCGATATCCTCTTTTTTCCACTTTAGCCAACATCCGTCTAACTGCTGGGTCGTATCCTCCAATAGCTTAGTCTGAATAACCCACAAGCTCTTCTCCTATTTCCAGACTTCTGACTCGTTGTCTGCTTCCAAAAGGGTTCCTTCTCTTTGTACTGTTGGAGCTCGGGTACATCTTTATGGTTGTTTTGGCCTTGCCCATCTCTATTATTTGCTCATCCTCATCTTTGAAGAGATAGTTGCCCTCCTGTGTAATCACTGGGAGCTGTGGATAAACATCAGTGAACTTCACCTCCTTCTCATAAGGTGGGGGCTTCTTTACAGATGCAGTATGTGAGAAGGGTGCCTTAATCTTCTCCATCAACTCTTTCTGTTTCCTTATCATTTTTCTTTACTTCTTGTATACTCCGTTCCCTTTTTTACATTTACATTTACATTTAGTCATTTAGCAGACGCTTTTATCCAAAGTGACTTACAAGGGAGAATAACATTCAAGCTACATTGCGACAGAGATTAGTGTAACAACAACATTAGTGTAAAAATAAATACTGCTAGGTAGTGCTGAGTAATTGTAGGTTAGGACAGGAGGTACTTACTGAAGAGCTGGGTCTTCAAGTGCTTCTTAAAGACAGAGAGGGAGGTCCCTGCTCTGGTCATTTTTGGCAGCTCGTTCCACCAACGTGGAACTACAAATGAGAATAGCCTGGATTGCCGTGGCTGTACGGCCGGCAGAGCCAGGCGACGCTCATTTGAGATGCGCAGCATCCGGGGGGCAGCATGTGCTCTTACAAGAGCATTTAGGTAGGCGGGAGCATTCCCAGCAATCACTCTGTAGGCAGCATCAGAGACTTGAACTTGATGCGGGCGGCTACAGGTAACCAGTGGAGCTCGATGAGCAGCGGAGTGACATGTGCCCTCTTTGGCTGGTTGAACACCAGTCGCGCCGCCGCATTCTGTATCATCTGTAGTGGCTTCACCGCACAGGCCGGCAAGCCTGTTAAGAGGGCGTTGCAGTAGTCGAGACGGGACATCACCAAGGTTTGTACCAGCAGTTGAGTGGCATATTGGGTCAGGTACGGCCTGACTTTTTCTTTTGCGGCTTCGAACAATTTCTGTCCCTCTTTTTCAAACAGCTGCAGGATGCCAAGTTCTGTTTGCCTTTTCTCTTTGTGTCTCTTTCCTTTCTTACCTTTCTTTTGATTTACTTTATATGTGGACACAAGCACCCGAATTGTTTTAATCACATCCGGGTTAAGAGTTCCTTCAACTGGCCACAGTTGTTCAATGTCAGGCCAATGCTTGCTCCATTTTCCTGATATTTTTGCAATATCTTTAATAAGGGGATTATTCTTTCGCACTTAATCAACAGGAGTGAATACTTTTGCAATTTTAGTATCCATTTTTGACATCATAATGACCCTCTTATTTTCTTTTAGTGTAAATTGAATCAAATTATTAAAAAAATTATTTATAAAGCACCGTGTAATCACACTCAACCAAAAACAACTGAATTTATCAACCCCAAAGGAGGTTAATTGCTTCCCACTTATGAAAGCAAATTAAATTCTTCATCATCTGATGCATCTGACCACACACATTTATCCTAAATTATCAAAATTATATCAATGTTCAATCTCAAAACAGCCTCAATCAAGGTAAACCATACTCAGTTAATGAAACCAATATTCACTATATTCACAATATTCAAGAACTGTCAGATGTCTTGTCATCTGCCCCTTGGATGATCCAATTCAGACACATTCCATCTTCTCTGTCTTTCCCCCAGCTTTCACTCAGCATAGTAAAAGAGTGGAAGAAAGAAGAAGAAAAAGAACAACACAAGAGTTCAGTGACTTAGGAACACTCTAAATTCTTTTACACACTAATATAATTCAGTGAGACATGCGTTAACAGCTTTCTTATTTCTCGTGCATTTGAAATAATGCAAAATTTACTTTTATTCATACAATGCATTTTAAAGTCTCAAGAGTATACTAGTCAATCGGATATCACCTTAAATTAATTATTTTTATTCTTTTTATCTATTTAATTCAATTTTATTTTTATTTTTTCTTCTAAACTCTACTAACTAATCTCCACTCTGTATGAAGCACCAACCCTTGCTCCACCTCTTAAATTCAACAAACACTTCCAGTGTGGACTGGTCGTCAGCCAGTGAGCATCCTGTTTTATCGCCCTTAGGCCACGCACAGAGTCAACAAGAGAATCTTTAATTGTCCCCCAACACACCACATGCATACACACTTTGGATGGTTGTTGGTGAAATGAGGCCTTTGCATTTGACCCATCCTGGCTTGTCCTTCCTCTGGGGGGGCAGCCAGGAGCAGTGGACAGCATTTGTTGATGGGACCTGGTACCAAGTGTCCATTGCTGGTCAGATGATGAGTGCATTTTTTTGGTGGGGGTCCTTTCTGAAGGTAGGTGGAGAAACCCCACGTGAGCATGGGGAGAACATGCAAACTCCACACAGAAAGGCTCCTATTTGGGAGATAACCCGCCGGAACACGTTGCCAACAGCGCCCCAGGCGGGAATAGAACCCAGGACCTTGCTGTGAGGCAGCAGTGAGTTCACTGTGCCACTGTGCCACCAACAATCAGAGCTGTTTCCTCTCACTCAGCAGCCGGGACACAAACCTATCTTCTGGCAGCCAAAACCAGCTTCTCCTTCTATTTCAACAAGACTATATCTTCTTTTAACCAGAAAAAAACTCACAGCAAGCACATTCACACACACACAAGCATGAGAAAGACAAAGAAAGAATCCACACACTAATCAAACAATCCACAAATCCTACTTACAAAATCAGAACAGGTGATTTTTATTGTGTTATTGTATTATTATGTGTACATGCATGTGTAAGCAAACTGTTGCTGGTTGCTCTACTCCTTCTCTCAGAAGGCTCATATTTTTATCAAATATACAAACGTCCTGTAAAAAGGCTCATAATTTTTATCAAATATATAAACGTCCTTAAAAAAGGCTCATATAGGGTTTATCACTAAAGAGGCAAAAATGTCTTCCTTTATGTATTACTCAAACCACTCACCACCTATGTATACCTTTTTAATAACACATATATTCTATGTATCAATTGTACATATACACGAACAATACACAAACCTCTTCACACATCTTTAGCCGCAGCAAGCACAGAGACACACACACAGACTGTCTGTCCAGCAGTAGTCTGATCCTCCAAAGACTTCAACAGCACTTAACTTTATATTTTAACGTCGACTCATTTATAATTCTCTAATTTCATCGAAATTTTCACTTTGGCCAAGCTTTTAAGAAATTATCTTTTTATTCAGATTCTTTCATCATACATGTTCAATGTATGTGTATGTTTAATGTATGTTCTTCTAGGCTGGTTCAGCCCTGTTTTTCCACTTTTCTCAAACATTATTTTTCGTCTTATTTCCTCTTTTAAGCCTTTAACATTTAACTCTCATTTCACTTTCATTTTTATCATCTTATTTCATTTTATTTCATATTAAGCCAATTCCCCTGGCCGGGGTTATTTCCTCTTTGTTTTTCTTACACAGATTTGACTATACTATATTTTCTAACGGCCAACTTTCACACAGCAGCTAATGTACGCATGTCTTACCGTTAAGAAGATACAGGCCCTGTCTTCATTAATCTTGCATGGTTATTTAGCTACCTTTATGTTATTAGTTCTGCCATTCTACTATTACTTTTTACTTCGACTTAATTCTCTTTTAACTTATTTCTTATTTCTCTTGTCTCTATTCTCTATTACTCGTTTTCTTCAGTTATTATTTTCGTATTCCCCTTATTAACATCTTTTACAACTTCATAAACCCCAATTTAGACGGAAACTCACTTCACGCATCAACACATCAACTCTCATCCGCACAATCTGCTCTTGTCAGTACAGCCTACCTGCACAAAACATTACCGCTTCACAAACCACACAGCAGCTCTCCGTACTGTTGTATACTGTGCTGTATTATCCCAAACACTACCTCACTCTATTCATATTCACATGCCACTTTCATTACATTTTGTCATTTAGCGGACGCTTTTATCCAAAGCCACTTACAATTATTCAAACACCGACGGACGCAGCCATCAGGAGCAATGAGGGGTTAAGGGTCTTGCTCAAGGACACTACAGCATGCTAGCAGGAGCCTGGGATCAAACCAGCAACCTTTAGATCACTAGACCACCAGCTCTACCTCCTGAGCTACCACCCCCTACTTTCATGCACTTAAAGTATATATTCCTTCTATCTATTCCATTCTATTTCAAATTATTTTTATTGTATTTTATTCTATATATTTTTATCTTATTCTATACGTATTCAACTTACTGTATTACGTTTTAGGGTCAGTTAGTCGGTCTATTAGAAAGGAATTTTCTACTTTTATTTCTTTTTCCTAGGACATATTGTGTGCTATCACCGGGTGCGTTGCATTACATTTCACTGCATATATGTATGAAAGTATGTATATGTATGTGACAAATAAAAATCTTGAATCTTGAATCTTGAGCTCGTATTTGTGAGAGAACACTCACCCTGAGGTGTTTAAAGTGGTAACTTCGCTGACGACAGTGGCAGGTGAGGCCCAACAGATCCTGGTCGTGACGGCAATATGTAGTTTCTCTGTGGTCGGTGATGTGTTGATGAAGAAGGACTCTCTGCTGACACTGACTTGATTATAATATTACAAGGAAGAATAGCATAAAACCAGACTTTCCATGGATTTCTGGGGGAGAGCTGAAGTCAAATGTGTTCCCTCCCGAATGGAACTAGGGGGTGTCCTTTATACTTGTACAGAGACAATGTAGCCCATCTGATTCCAATCTATGGGTCCCAGTTCAGCTGACTGACAAACATCTAAGCACATTCCCCCTCCCTTATCACCCATAGGCCCTGGCAATGGACTCTCTCCCCTGAGACCCCCAACATTACAGACACTTCAAAAGAAAGAAAGAAAGAAAGAAAGAAAGAAAGAAAGAAAGACTGGATCCTCTCCATAGAAACAGTGCATTTGTACAGTATTCTGATGTGACTTGGTACGTTCAGTGCAGCTCTACAGTCACTCAAACTACTGTTTCTGTCGTCTCCTCTGCATCCAAATGAAACAACAAGTCATGAATCCACACTGCGTTGCCTTTTACACTTTGGAGGCTTGTGCTCCTCCATGAGTGGCTTTGTGCGTCGTGGCTGAAGATGTTGTTCAGTTGTTGAGGCTTCATCAATCCCTTCTGCAAACACATCTTCCTTCCAGGAAAATAATGAAAAGTATTGAGTTGAATGAGATGAACTGAGTTCAACTGGAATTACCTTTTCATTGAAGTGAACTCTGTATTTTGGGAAAGTGACTTTAACACACACACACACACGCACACACACACACACACACACACACACACACACGCACAGACTGAGTGTTTTTTAGGATGTACTCCATCGTGTACACTAGCATGGTGGACGATAGTACTCGTACGTAGTGCGTAGTATGTAGCGCTTAGGAATTAGGGCTGGATTTCTCCACCAGCTGATGGTGTTCATGGGACACACCCACACACTGTGCCACACCCCTTTTCAGGTATTTTACTGACATTTTGTCTTCCTGTGCTGTCATGAAATGGCAGATAAACACTGTCTGTTCCTAATTCAACATTCAATATATATCCTCACTCCTCTGTTGTGCTGACACAGAAATAAAAATATCAAAGAATGTTTTGTGAAAGTCTCAAATGTAAAGTGTGTGTGAGCAGGTGGAGTAAAAGGCCTGAGCTCCGTGTGTCCACGCAGAGCTGACTGGACAGAGTTCAGAGGTCACACAGGGAGGCGGAGGCTGTTACAGCACCACCTCTGGCAAAGCACCAGGTGGAGGAGCTGCGTGGGGACGTTCTGGGACATCCCCTGTGCTTTGGGCCGATACATGTGGTGGAAGAAGTTGAGTAAAATTAGAGATATGTCACTAAAAAACGACTGTGTTTAAAGTCACTCATTACAATACCACTTAAAGTCTTCAAGAAGCTGTTGTACTTAAGTATAAAAAGTATTTATATGGTATTTAATGTATTTAAGTATCAAAAGTAATTATATGGTATTAAATGTACTCAAGTATCAAAAGTAAATTTATGGGATAAAATGAACTTAATTATCAAAAGTAATTATATGGTATTAAATGGATTAAGTAAGAAAAGTAATTATATGGTATTAAATTGACTTAAGTATCAAAAGTAATTATATGGTATTAAATGTATTTAAGTATCAAAAGTAATGATTGACACAGAGCTGCTGAGCTGGTGATGGAGTAGGACGTGTTTGCTTTGAGCTCCTGCTGAACTTGTGTTTTATTTGAAGTTAATAAGTGTTTTCATTACAAAACATTGTCAATTCTGCCCCTTCTCCAACAGGTGCTCCAGAGGTGGTGCTTTCACTGGATGTGGAAAAGGCATTGGAGCGGGTGGAGCGGGTGGAGCGGGGCTATCTTTTCAGCACACTGGAGAGGTTTGGATTTGGTGCTCGTCGGATGCCTTTAGCCTCATTTCCCTTTAAAATCAGCTGTAAGAAATTCAAGCACCTCGGGGTTTGGGTTCCACATAACTATAAAGATCTATATGCAGCCAACTACCAGTTGGCTGCATATAGATCAGTCCCTGTTATCTAATCTGAAGCAGGATATGAAGCGATGGGAGCCCCTGCCTCCTTCTCTGGGCCCAAGAATCATTACTGTAAAGATGAACATATTGCTGAGATTTCTATACATATTCCAGTGTCTCCAGGTCTTTCCAACAAAATCATTTGTCTCCAAAGTAATTAATCAGATATCGACCTTCTTTTGGAATAAAGAAAAACCCACCCCGAAATCAAAAGAGACGTGCTTCAGAGACCTCGGGTGGTGGAGGGATGGCGCTCCCAAACCTCCTGTATTATTATGGGGCGGCCGACATAAGAGCACTGCTGCACCGGGTGAGAGATGATGTCACTGTCCCCGACTGGACGATGCTGGAGGGGGCGTCCGCTGGGTCCACCTCTCTAGCAGCCTTACTGTGTTCTAAACTACCATTCACACAGCCTGCTTCTATGTATGTATGTGAGAAATAAATGTTTAGAATCTTTGACAAATCCCTGATGAGGCCGAGTCTCAGAAAACAATACATGGTATTATATCCACACAGCTACGTCATCAGAGTGCTGCGTCAGGGCTACGAGCTCTGACGCCAAAGAAAAGGAACTGAACGATCCTAAATTGTTATTGTGTCACATTAAAAACACATGATCCCTGCTCACATTGTAAATAATGTGCAGTCTCCCCACTCTCAGGCTGTATCTCCCACTGAGTTCACCGGGGTCACGCATCTTTTGTATGTTTTCATACAAATGTCCTGCTTCATTCATGCTGCAGTGCAGTGCTTTTTCCTCCATGTTGGCTTTGCGTGATGCGGTGCATGGTGGCCGAGAACAGTCATGTTCACACACAAAGCCTTTTTGATATTGAAACATTTGTGATTCCACTGTTTCTGAGAAGGAAATGCGTCAAAGGCCGACTGCACCTGCACTGAAACACTGCGTGGAGTATGTTCCACGCAGCGCCTCTCAGCCATCCAAGGAAAGCTACTGCGTTTGGGTCTAACTCGGAAAATGTGTAAACCAAAAAGCTATTTAAGCCTATAAATCGACTGTTTCATTCTTATGTTTTACAGATTATAGCCCACCCGGCGCACGACATGATCACTTTTTAGCACAACACCGCCTTCAAACAGCCGAATATAAGTATGAAAACATACAAAAGATGCGTGACCCCGGTGAACTCAGTGGGAGATACAGCCTGAGAGTGGGGAGACTGCACATTATTTACAATGTGTGCAGGGATCATGTGTTTTTAATGTGACACAATAACAATTTACGATCATTCAGTTCCTTTTCTTTGGCGTCAGAGCTCGTAGCCCTGACGCAGCACTCTGATGACTTAGCTGTGTGGATATAATACCATGTATTGTAGGGTGGCTGGGCTCAGCCTTAGAGATAGGGCGAGGAGCTCGGACATCGGGAGGGAGCTTGGAGTAGAGCCGCTGCTCCTTCGCATCGAAAGGAGCCAGTTGAGATGGTTCAGGCATCTGATCGAGATGCCTCGTGGGCTCCTTCCTTTGCAGGTTTTCCGGGCACGTCCAACTGGTAGGAGACCACGGGGTAGGCCCAGAACACGCGGGAGGGATTACATATCCCAGCTCGCCTGGAAACGCTTCGGGATCCCCAGGAGGAACTGGAAAACGTTGCCGGGGAGAAGGGGGCCTGGAGCTCCTTGCTCAGCCTGCTGCCACTGCGACCCAGCCCCGGATAAGCGGAGGAAAATGGATGGATGGATGGATGGATGAGCAGAATTTTATATAATTGGTAAAAATCTGTCACATCGGGCTGAGTGGTTATCAACACATTTTAGGTGATGTGAGAAACTCAGAACAAAATTTATTTTCACTTACCATCTCCAACTTTCACTTATTTTAACACATGACGTAAAGCAAACATACAAAAAAATCAAAGACATTAAGAATATTCGCTGGATGCAATTCAATTTCCCTGGAGTTGTAGATGTCACAGTTGGCAGCATATTAGGTTACATACATACATACATACACAATGCATCTCATCAGAATACATAGAACAAAAAGATTACAAAAAGCCTTTAAAATGGACAACAGTGTTTCCATCTTGCATCTCAGACTGTTGTAAAACGGCAACTGCAAGTCCTACATTTGTGAACATGAGAGTAGGAAGCTTCTCAACTAACTTGGGCCCAACACTGAAGTAGTAGTTGTGGCAAAACATGCACCCATCGTCTGACCAGCGATGGACACTTATCACCTGGTCCCCGGGCGCGTTCACGTATGCTGCACACTGCTCCTGGCTGTGCCCCCAGTGGAAGGACAAGCCAGGATGGTCAAATGCAGAGGATCCATTTCACCGGCCACCATCCGAAGCATGTGTTGTAGTGTTGCGTGACGAATAAAGACTGTTTCCTTTTCTGAATAGTGACTCCTAGTTGATCTTTCAATGCGATTCCTAGGAGAGGTTCTAAGAGGTTCAGGCCCTGCTCTGTGGAGACCCCAGCACTTGAGAGTTTACAGTTTGAATACAAAAATGTCCCTTCATGTAAGATGAGGAAGCGATTTATCACCTGTGTGATTATGTTCATGTTTTTTGAGATTACCTCTTGAACTATACATCTTCCCACACTGGTGACAGTGGTATGGTTTATCACCTGTGTGAATACGTTGATGTAATTTGAGATTACCACTTGTATTAAACATCTTCCCACACTGGTCACAGTGGTACGGTTTCTCACCTGTGTGAATACGTTGATGTAATTTGAGATTACCTCTTGTATTAAACATCTTCCCACACTGGTCACAGTGGTACGGTTTCTCACCTGTGTGAATACGTTGATGTAATTTGAGATTACCTCTTGTATTAAACATCTTCCCACACTGGTCACAGTGGTATGGTTTATCACCTGTGTGAATACGTTGATGTAATTTGAGATAACCACTTTTATTAAACATCTTCCCACACTGGTCACAGTGGTACGGTTTATCACCTGTGTGAATACGTTGATGTAATTTGAGATTACCACTTGTATTAAACATCTTCCCACACTGGTCACAGTGGTACGGTTTATCACCTGTGTGAATACGTTGATGTCTTTTGAGATGAGCACTTGTATAAAACATCTTCCCACACTGGTCACATTGGTACGGTTTATCACCTGTGTGAATACGTTGATGTCTTCTGAGAGAACCACTTCTAGTAAACATCTTCCCACACTGGTCACAGTGGTACTGTTTATCATCTGTGTGAATACGTTGATGTAATTTGAGATAACCACTTGTATTAAACATCTTCCCACACTGGTCACAGTGGTACGGTTTATCACCTGTGTGAATACGTTGATGTATTTTGAGATGAGCACTTGTATAAAACATCTTCCCACACTGGTCACAGTGGTACGGTTTATCACCTGTGTGAATACGTTGATGTATTTTGAGATCACCTCTTGTATTAAACATCTTCCCACACTGGTCACAGTGGTATGGTTTATCACCTGTGTGAATACGTTGATGTATTTTGAGATCACCTCTTGTATTAAACATCTTCCCACACTGGTCACAGTGGTACGGTTTAACACCTGTGTGAATACGTTGATGTACTTTGAGAGAACTACTTGTATTAAACATTTTCCCACACTGGTCACAGTGGTACGGTTTATCACCTGTGTGAATACGTTGATGTACTTTGAGATAATCACTTCTATTAAACATCTTTCCACACTGGTCACAGTGGTACAGTTTCTCTCCTGTGTGAATATGTTGATGTCTTTTGAGGTCACCCGAGTTAAGGAAACTTTTGTCACACTGGTTACAACAATGCCTTGGTGTGTCCTTCTGTTTCCTGGTGGTTCCAGAGGTTCCAATTGGCTCAGAGGCTGCAGAGGGGAGGAGACTCTCTGCTCTGATCTCTCCACTTCTCAGCTGTCTGACGTCAAGCTCACTGTGACTCCTCTTAATGTGCTTAGGACAGGAAAACCCATGAGTATTCACTGCTGGAAGAACAGAGGGAGAGAAAGAAAGAGCAGATTACAAAGAAGGTAGGTCATGGCAGAAAGATGGCCGACTGTTGTTGTGTTGTCATGCCGTACCACCGTGCTGTGCTGGGACCTGTGAACCCGCTTTGTCTTGCCAACTGAGCCATGCAAAAGTACGGCCTGAAGGGAGGAGCTGCTACTCAGAGTGGAGGACATGTGGAGGGTCTGAAATTATTTTCTGTGCCTGTCTGATATAAAACAGCCTGAACGCTGGGTTGTTGCTCAACTCCCATATCTTCATGTTTCTCTGTGTGAGGAGTGTAACCTGGGTTTGTAGCTGGACAGACACTTCGGGGTTAAGTGTCTTGCTCAAGGAGGCAGCGATTGAACCACCACAAGGTTTTAATAAACACTAAATGATTTGAACAAACTATTAATGTCAATAATGTTTAATTAGTATTGTGAATATCTGTAGTGTTCCTACTATTTTGCTCATTTTTATTAAATGGTGAATAAACAATTGATGAAGCTTTTACCTGTTGACATTCATACGGTTAACAGCTTGGTAGAAACCCCCCCCCCCCCCCCCCCCCCAAAAAAAAACACTTACCTGACTGAGGTTGTCTGGTCTCCTTCCAATCTTCATCACTGTCATCAGTGTCAATTTGAGAAGAGTTTGAAAAGAAGAGCTGTTCAGCACCAGCTGGTTCTAAAGCAGCAGCTGGATCTGAGCTACTGGCTGCTTCTGACACTCCACAGTCCTCTCCATCACCTTCTGTTTCCATCTGTTCAGTTGAGGTGCAGGCAACAGGTTCTGCCTCTCTCTTCACCTCAGTTTGGTTTTGATGAAGCTGGGAACACTGAGCGCACTCTACATCATGTTCAGTCTTGACAGGGAACTCCTCCTCTTCCTCTTTAAAGTGTGGGGGCCCTGGCTCCTCCTGGCCTAGACTGGGGCTCCACTCCTGCTGCTCAGGGGGAAGCTCCTCTTTACACACAGAGAGCTGCTGGAGCTCTGGAGGCAACACTGACAAACAGACACAGAAAGATGAGTGTAACAGACCTGCCAACCTTGGGAAAATTTTTTGAGTATTACAATAGTGTAACAGGGAGTCTCTGTGGTCTTCGCACACGATCGGTGCCCCAAAACAGTGTTTTTATTTTAGATGTGGTTATTTTATTGTACGTTTACTTATGTAAACAAAACAAGCGAAACAGTATGGAACGAAACTGAGTAATGCAGACACTTTCTCCATCACTGACCCCCGAGTCAACGACACAATGAGGAACAACGAAAAAATCGTCTATCGTGATATTTGGGCGGGGTCCTGGCCTAGCCACGACAAGTCAATAGCGCTGGCATCTTGTTGCAGTGTCCCACTGCTTTAGGAAAAGTCTGCAACATGCGCTGTTTCATACCAGATAACATACAGCGATTATAACATCAATGTACATATATAACATTTAATTCATGAATCCCCAATTTCCCCGATGCTTTCAGAGTGTACATAGCACTAAGATGGCGGCCATTGAGGAAAGATGTTTATACGGCTCCATATTTATTTTTAATTGCCATGTGATAGATATGATATAAGCCTTTTAAGATATATTAGAAGGGTCCAGACCTGCTCTGCTCAGCTGGACTCCGGGTCTCAGGATGGAAGCCAGCACTCTGTACAGCCTCCGCATCTCCTTCTCCGAGCGCCTCCGTCTGCTCTCCCAGTTCACCACAGACAGTTCAAACTCTCTGTAAACGTCTCCTCCTGCCGCTATCACCTCGTCGCTCAGCGCGTCTCTCACTTCTTCTCCCACCTTCACCTTGTCGCACAGGAACAGAAGCTCTCCCACCGCCGCAGATATTCGCTCTCGTACAGAAAAGGTGAAGAGCTGAAGCCGCTCCGCCATTGTTGTTGTCGTCGTGGAGCTTCTGGTCACGTGTCTGTGTTGGAGGCAGTGGCAAAGTGAGCGGTGTGATCTACTTCCGGGTCAAAGAGCGGTGCTGTGAGCTTCTCCTTGCTCTAGAATGACAAGAAAATGTAAATGCTTATTTAATATTAGGAATGTTTATTATGATTGATATTATGATTTATTACTCCTCACTTAACGACCAAATTCTGTTGCTACAACCAGGTCGTTAAGCCAGTTGGTGGATAAGCGAGGACCTGTCTTATTTCACGGTAAGGAGGCGTGGTGATTGCGAACGCTGGTGTAGTGAATAGTGACAGACTGCAGGAACGAGAACGGTGATGAGATGAGATGTGCACTGGTGGGAGAGCTGCTCGTAAGTCAGAACGCTCGTTAAACAGGAAGGTTGTTAAGTGAGGAGAACCTGTGCAGCCTTCTCTCCTCCCGTCATAAGCAGACTGTGCAGACTGTGCAGACTCTGCTGTGCGCACAAGCACACTTTCACTTTGTAGCGTTAGACTAAGTATTGATAACACGCTTTGAATCTTGGAAATTATAATTTTTCAACACGTACACGTGAAAATTAACTGTTTTTATTTAGGTTTTATTTCGATTTAAAAAAAAAAAGAAAAAACGGCAAGTAATGTAATCTGTGTACGCACAAACACTAACACCGGTAACAACGGCAATTAGTATTTATACATTGTGCCAATTTTAGGTTATCCATTTGGATGAGTGAATGTTTATTTCTTTAATTTATTTAATTACGAGTTAACGGCGCTGACCCGGCACCAGAGGGAATATCGTGAGTGCAGCATCATGATGTTTACCGAGACATGGCTAACCATGCTAACTCTGGATGCGGCTGTTTCCCTGGACGGATTTCATCTGCTGCGGGCGGACAGGAGAGTGGAGGGCGGTAAGAGGAAAGGAGGCGGGCCGGCTGTGTTTGTGAATGATAGATGGTGTAACCCCCGGCACATCACCATCAAGGAAGAACATTGTTGTAAGGACATCGAGCTGTTAGCCGTTAGCATGAGGCCGAACTGTCTCTCGAGGGTATTTTCGCACGTGGTTGTGATCTGCAAATGTCCCCCCCTCTGCTAACGTGGCACGGTGGCGCAGTGCATTGCACTGCTGCCTCACAGCAAGAAGGTCCTGGGTTTGATTCCCGCCTGGGGCGCTGTTGGCACCGTGCTCCGGTGGGTTATCTCCCAAATAGGAGCCTTTCTGTTTGGAGTTTGCATGTTCTCCCCGTGCTCACATGGGGTTTCCTCCACCTCACGTCAGTAAGGACCCTCCTCAAAAACATGCATCATCGTCTGACCAGCGATGGACATTTATCACCTGGTCCCCGGGCGCGTCCACGTACGCTGCCCACTGCTCCTGCTGTGCCCCCGGAGGAAGGACAAGCCAGGATGGGTCAAAAGCAGAGAATCCATTTCACCGGCCACCATCAAAAGCATGTGCATGTGTTGTAGTGTGGTGTGTTGCGTGACTAATAAAGACTGTTTCTTCTTCTTCTTTCTTTTTCTAACGCCGAAACGGCCGCTGATGTCCCGCACTCAGCTGTGAGCGGGCTGCAGTCACAGCACCCACATGCCCTCCTTCTCATCTCTGGGGATTTTAATCACACCTCTCTGTCCTCCACTCTGCCCACGTTCTCCCAGTACGTGCCATGCCATCCCCCCCCCCCCCCCGGGAAGACCAGATCACAACCTGGTTCATCTCCTGCCTGTGTACAAACCTCTGGTGCTCAGGCAACCAGCTGTGACCCACACAGTGAGAAGGTGGTCTAAAGAGACTAAAGAGGCTCTGCAGGACTGCTTTGACTCCACTGGGTGGGAAGAACTCTGTGTTCCTCATGGGGAGGACATGGACGGTCTCACTGACCGTATCATGGATTACATCAACTTCTGTGTGGAAAACACTGTACCCACCAGGACTGTACAGTGTTTCCCCAACAACAAACCCTGGATTTCTCTGGATATAAAGACTCTCCTCAAGGAGAAGAAAAGGGCCTTTAAATCAGGTGACAAGGAGGAGCTGAAGGTGATACAGAAACAGCTGAGGAGGAAGATCAGAGAGGAGAAGGACAATTACAGAAGAAAGATGTTAGAGGACCAGTTGCAGCAGAAGAACACCAGAGGAGTCTGGAGGGGCCTCGAAACCATCTCAGGTCACAACGAACCAGACTCCCAGGCTGTGGGGGATCAGAGGTGGGTGAATGATCTCAATTTGTTTTTCAATAGATTTGATCAGTCACCTACCGCTCCCCCGGCCTATTCACCCCTGCCGCTACCTCCGTCATCTGCACCCCAGGTGTTCTGCCCCACCCCCCTTCATTCAATAGTCACCTCACAGCCACCCCCCACTGCTTCTCCTACCTGAGACAACCCCCCATTCAGCCCCCTGCTCCAATCTGTCCCTCACTACCATATATATATATATATATATATATATATATATATATACACACACATTGTTTTTTAATATCTAAATGTGTTTTGTCTTTTGTCTTGTCTCTGAACACACAAACACAATATTCTGAAGCTGATATATTTTGGTCCTAATGTGTCGTACATTTGATTATCGATGAATAAGGCTCTGAATAATAGGAAATAACAGATGAGGAGCTAAATTCCGTTCATGAACTGGACACAATGCACTTGAGATTATTATTATTTGACAAAACAAGGAACATTCAGTTCTGGCTTTTGGTAACAATGACCAAACCGTGTGAGACTGAGATGAACTAAAAGGAAATAGAATTGAGATAAATGACAGAATAGTTTGTAAAGTGCCACCGCCTTACTGTAAATATAATGACATCATGTAATAAACTAGTCCAAGTCCAAAACACTACATACTATGTGCTTCAATAATAATATGGACAATGTGTAAAACTATTATAGGATCATTCCATGAGTGACTGTCCCTTCTCATGTCTGTGAGTGTGTGTGTGTGTGTGTGTGTGTGTGTGTGTGTGTGTCTGATCAAACTGAGACTTTATCAAAAAGTGTTGATCGAAGGTGAGAATGTAACGTAAAGACGTAAACATTACATTAATCAGATGCTTTTATCCAAAGCAACTTACAATTATTCAAATACCGACGGACGCAGGCATCAGGAGTTAAGTGTCTTGCTCAAGGACACTACAGCATGCTAGCAGGAGGAGCCTGGGATCCAACCCAGCAACCTTTACATCACTAGACCACCAGCTCTACCTCCTGAGCTACCACCCCCACGTAAAGCGCACTCCACAGCAAGAAAAGCAGTAAAACCCGTGTTAGAGCAATAAAGATGAAATAAAATCAGTGATCAAGACTGACCTGAGCTGAGCTGAGCTCAAAGCGCCGCTGTCTGGCTGCGGGACTCCCCGCTCTCCGGTGGCCCTGCTCGGTCTCCCTCTGCAGGACAGGTCGGGGCTCCGGGGCGGCCTGCTAGCATGCAGCTAATGCTAACGGAAGCAATATAGCGCTGCTTGTTGTGTGGAAATGAAATGAAAAAGCCAAACGATCAACAAGTGAATGAAGCTTTTGTAAACGTGTGTAAGCGTCTGAACGTTGGAAACAATTAAAATATATATATATCAAATATAAATGACATGAGGAGGCTTGAGAAGCTTGATTTACTCTGAGCAGCGTTGGAGGAGCTGATGCTGCTTCTTCTTCTTCTTCTTTAGTGTTTATTGTTGGTTGTCAAAGCAGCTTAGAGGAGCATTACCACCACCAACTGAACTGGAGTGAACAGGAGATGATGCAGGAAATACCATCAAATACAATGAAATACAATGAAATGAAATAAAATAAAATGAAATGAAATGAAATAAAAAAAAATAAAGTAAAATAAAAAAATAAAAAATAAAAAATAAATAAATAAATAAATGAAAAAAATAAATTAAATTAAACAAAATGAAATGGAATAAAATTGAACAAAATAATGCAAAAATAAAAATTATAACAAAATAAAATAAATTAAATTAAACAGAATCAAAATAAATTCAATTAAATAATATAATATAAAAGCTAATATGTTACAAATTAAATTAAATTAAATTAAATTAAAGGTGATAAAATAAAATAAAATTAAGTGAAATAAAATTAAATATAATAAAATATAATATATTAAAATAAAATAAAATACAATAGATATCCTCTGGGGGAAAACAGCAAATTATTATGATTTTAAAATAAACTGATTTAGATCATCTAGAGACCTGACAATGACAAATCCTTGTGTTTTTTCTTCCTTAGTGATTTCTCTTCATATTTTATTTCCTAAGGTGAAGCAGTTCATCCTCCACTGTTTCTGCTCGGTGACAGTGGCAGCGTTTCCCTTTTGGGTGCTGGTCTATTTGATGTCATGTGTGCTTGAGACCTGTATACGACCTATTCTCACACCACCGATGAGCATTTCCTTCCCTTGGTTCCCAGCTCCAACATGTCTTTGTGTTTCATAGGAAAATATCATCCTCACACTCCCCCAAACCGACGGTGCAGAAGTCCTCATCAACGTCTCAGCTTCAGCTGCACCTCATGGAACTTTTGGGTCTATATGCTTCATTCTGAGCCTTTGTTTGGCCACAACATCCAGCTCATTTCCCTCCACAGCAACATGATCAGGAGCCCAAAGGAAGCGTCTCCATATCCCCTTCATTTCCATCCTGTGCACGATAAGGAATATTCCACTGATAATATCTTTTCTAAATCGCCGTCTGCCAGATGTGATGCCTGTTAGTGCTGAACAGCTGTCGGATGCAGTAACGCTCCTATTTATTCCCTTCTTCTCTGTCCAATAACACAAGGTTATATAAAGATAAAGGTACTTTATCCATCCCCAAAGGGAAATTCCAGCGTTGCAGCAGCAATGACATATATGACAAAAGACACACAATTCACAACAACACACCTTGTTTTTGAACCAATTACTATATATACACATACATATATATACATATATACATGTGTATATACATATAAAATAACTACGGTACTGTATAAAAATGCATATAATAAAATAGAATATAACTGAGTGGAAGGTAAAGCTCTTTAAAAGCTCTTATTTATTGCCCCTGCCAATAATACTGCCAACAGCTCTGATGCTTTTCTTCAAATCTGTCTCACTCCCTGGACACACAGCGCTGCACCTGCACGCCCTGCGTCAGGAGCTTCGGAGTGACGTCACAACCGTTGTGACCACGTTGCTCTGACGCCGCTGCGTCTTCACCTCTGGACTTGGGTTGTCGGGTTGTTCGCGAACGATTCGTTCTTTTTGACCCAATCTCTGAACTGACGAAATGAACTGAATCCTCAACCCAAACGATTCGTTTATTTGAGTCAAAAGCTACTGCAAGGGGTTGCTTGCGAACGAATCGGTGAAGGAACCTAAAGAACTGACGGAAATAGTTCAGAACTGTTCCGCCGGTTCTTGTAGTTCCTTCAAAAGAAGAAGAAGGAAAGAAGGAAGGTTGGCGAAGCACCGCCTGAACTCCGCTTCCCTGTCCAGGTGGGTCTCTCCTTCGCCCCTGAGACTACGGGGAGCGTTAAGGGTCAAATCTAACTTTTAAACATGTTTTCTTGATTAGACGTGAAAGGGAAATGTCATGACTGTCTAGTTATAGTTTAAAATGGGGAAACACAACCTAGGTTTGATGTGTTTTTTATGTCTTTATTAACACAACCAACTACTGTTATTATGATGAATAAATAATCCTTGATATGTGAGAGAGTTTTATGTTGAATATTGTAGACTTTTGGCAGAAATGTTCGCTCATTCACATGACTGTGATTTAGTAGACTAACAGTATTGTCACGCCGTGTGTGTGTTTCTTTAACTGTGGTGAGCGACGTGGTGGGGGTCAGGTTTACTGCTGGGGTTGTTGTGTTCTTGGCTTCATTTGAGTGGTGGGGAGGTTCTCACTGGACACCTCAACCCCCGGGGGGGGTACTTGTAGGCCTCACGGCGGGGGAATAAAGCCCGTTCCGCTTCCCACGGCGATACGCTCTCCATCTCCTTCGTTGCACCCGTCTGGTCAACACCCTTGTCACAGTGTTGTGTGGTCCTACCAGGGCCCCTGGGCGTTGGAACCACCTGCCTGAGGAGGTATGGAGAGCAGCATCAGTGACTTCTTTTAGATCACTTCTTGAAACACATTTTTATAGATCTGCTTATATTACTATTACATTACATTGATCAGACGCTTTTATCCAAAGCCACTTACAATTATTCAAACACCGACGGACGCAGCCATCAGGAGCAATGAGGGGTTAAGTGTCTTGCTCAAGGACACTACAGCATGCTAGCAGGAGGAGCCTGGGATCCAACCAGCAACCTTTACATCACTAGACCACCAGCTCTACCGCCTGAGCTACTGCCCTGCCAGTAGCAGGTATAGCAGCAGCAGTATATGTGATGTCGCCTCCTTTTTTATTTGATTTTTAATTGTTTATTTTCTTTATCTTTTGTTGTCTTTTTACTGTCTCTTCGTCGACATTTTTAATTTGACAAATTAATTAAATGTATTAATGTTGTTTTGTCTTTTAAATAATTCTGGTGAAATCTTTTGTCAAAGTAGAATGTAAGAAAAATGTAAAGGAAAGCAGCTACAACATCTACTTTTATTTGGAAGGTAATAAAAAGACGTGTCAAAGGAACAGGATGTGGTTATGATATAGAATATAGAGAACACTGCCATTGAAAAGTCCTTATGCACAGTGGTAATAACAGGATGAGTGCACTTCCATGTGATTTCTTGTTTGCTCTTGTTCAACTCCATCATGTTTACAGTGTGATGGGCGCTACTCGCAGCCAGACGCCACCAATTACCATCATGGCCCAATAACATGGAAATCAACGGGGAAATATCATCATTCGTATTTTGATGAAAAAACGAGGACGGCTTCACTGCTAATCTCCTCCGTTTTGTTCCAAGGTTGTGTTTCTGCACAAGGAGCCACCGATAAGAATTTAAATAATAAACATCCAGTCACACCCAGAACACGGGACCCCGGAACTATGTAGTCAGTGTCGTTTCCGGGGGAACATTTTCAGCGACGCACCGGAAGTCCGGAAGCTCGTTAGCTTAGCTTGCTGATGTTCCCCGCAGCAGTTTGTCCATCGTGGTGTTAAGATGTGGAGGTTAGAAACCCTGAGAGCAGACATCAGCCGTCCTCTGGCTGCGGCTGTGGAGGAGATTTTAGGATTATTTGAAAAAACCATCTCAGAATACGAGGCGAAAGTTTCTCGTTTACAAGAAGAAAACAATGGTCAACGCGAGTTACTGGACGCGGCACTGAGTCCCCGAGTTGTGCTGCACAGAGCAGGTCTGGAAGCAGGCAAACTTTGATTTATATTGACACCTTCTTCACATTCTTCTTCCCATCGTCCTTTGCTGCTCGAGCTCCACTAGATCCTGACGATCTCCTATAGATGATGTGGTAAAACCACATTTATTGTCTTCTCCTTATACTGGGAGAAATGATATTTGATTCAAATAACAGATTGGATGAAGAACTCCACATGATAAGTGTAATTCATTTTTAAAGCTATGATTTAGCCTACTGAGTACTATAAAGAAAAACAGTTGCAGAATATAAGTCGGGGCTGTGCTATGTAATGTAATATCTGAAATAATGTAAGCTATGGTATAATGTATGTATGTAGTATGCAAATACAAATCATACAAGTATAACACACTTAATGCAAACTGGTTTACATTCATACACCTAATCACATTGTATCTTACAATACATAAGTATGTATGAGTTGGGCTGTACATTCTAATACAAGTGAAGGGAAACCTGCCAACCTGCACACATTTTGTGTACCAAGGAAATACATAATGCCAGCTGAAACTACACACAATAAAAGAAAAAAATATGTTTTTATATAATTATAGTTGAGATATCGAAAACAATAAATAAATCAATACAAAACAATACCGTACATTTGTGTATTTAATCTACATCCCTGGGATTGGACCATCTGTCACCCCCCCCCCCTTCTCACTCACTTAAAGCAGCTCACTGAGCGCAGTGGTACTTTATTATCCACCGACGCTGCATTGCTGAGGTAAAATGGGAATGGGGGAGTAATGAGCGCAATAATGTTACTGTAATGTTAACATATAAAACTTTTGTAATAGAGATGCACCTATGGATCGGCCACTTTTTAGCTTGATCGGCTGTGACCCGTCACTTTGCCGATCATATATATTTTCAGATTCTGTGTTGGTCAAATTTCCAGCCTGATACTGTGCTTGTACAGTATCGGGCTGTACTTGTAAAAATGATTCGATACTCAAACCCGATGCCAATGTAATGTAACTGTAGTTGCGTAGTTGACGCTCAAAAAGGAGTGAAAGAAAGAATGTTGGCTGTTTATTGGATAAATATTCCATTGTTTGACAATATTCCAAAATTGTGCGGACTGTGTATCCATCGCTATCACTACAGCGGAGCATCTGCTCTGGTTGTTCATAGTGCACCCGCTCCGATCGTGATGAAAAGTTTGACTCTTTTTTGAGACTTGATTCTGAATGAGTCACTCAGTAAAACGAGTCGTTCCATTTGATTCAGTTGGTTTAATGCAACGTGAAAGAAGCAGGACTTCCAGTGAACGAGAGTGAGAAGAGACGGTCAACTATTATTATTATTATTACCTTTTTTTTTTTTTTTTTTTGCAATTGTTTCAATTTACTTTGGAATGGCAAGTACCAGATACATATAATTGAAGAATGGTATTTTTTATATTTTTATTATTTATAAGTGAAGAGATTTGAATTAGAAGTTTGAACTGGACATTTCCATGCTAGTTATGTTGTCTGAAACGTTGTGAAAGTCCCACTTTATTGGAAATCAGTGTCTGTTCCATGTTCAATAATTGTTCCACAGTGAATAATGAACAATAATAAACACACAGTGTCCAAATCAGCAATCTCACTATTGTGGTAACTGAACAGTGCAGCAGTAGTTAGTATGTGCAGCTGTCCTGTCACGTGAGTGTGGTCAGATCCCATGATGTATTTGTCATTGACGAACAGCAGATGTACCCAATGAGACCAAATTATAAGAAATCCTGATTTCTCCGGTCACAGATATAAACTCAAAATGACAGTGTAAAAGATATTTAATAGTCAAGGTTTTATTACGAACATACAATTTAATGAAAATCACAATTGGCCAAAATCAGAATCTGCAGGGCAGATTCCTTTTAAATCAGAACTCGGAATTGGCCATGAAAATTGCAATCGGCGCATCTGTAGTTGGTAAACATGTTCGGGAACTTCACAAGATGATGCATTTCAAGGGGTATATCTGAATGACATAAATTTTTATACTGTATATAGTATTACTACATGAACATGTATACCGTATGTAGTTAGCCGTGGTAGCTCACATACGATGTGATTTGCCTCGTTATGAGACAGCTACAGTGTGAATAACTAATGGAGTCATTTAGCAGCAGTACCTCAATCACCACAGAAACTCCCTGTTTCACTATTGTGCTATTCAAAATATTTTCCCAGGGTTTGCAGGTCTGTGACAGTTGTTGAAAGAGAGAAAAAATACACTATTGGGAGTAGCTTAGACATAAATCAAACCAGTATCAAATTGTTTAGAAAAAGGATCAATTTTTATCAAAACATATGTATATGAAATCCTGCCAAAATCAAAATTACATTTGTCCTGTGAATTTCTTCATACAATCTGTGAAAAAAAATCAAATATCATTTTTTTTCTAGTATAAAGAGCAACACATTAAATGCAGTCTTGCCACAACATCTACATTACATTTAGCATACGCTTTTATCCAAAGCGACTTACAATTATTCAAACGCCGACGGACGCAGCCATCAGGAGCAATTAGGGGTTAAGTGTCTTGCTCAAGGACACTTCAGCATGCTAGCAGAAGGAGCCTGGGATTGAACCAGCAACCTTTAGATCACTAGACCACCAGCTCTACCTCCTGACTACCACCCCCACTATGGCAGCTAGTGGAGCACACGCAGCAAAGGTTGCTGTTGCTACATCTACTAACTGTTCTTCAGAACAAGATCTAAAAGACGTTACTGAAGTTTCCACTTCCGCTTGGTCTCACTGTCCTAGTTTTCCTCTCTGTGTCTGTTTTTCAGTGTTGCCTCCAGAGCTCCAGCAGCGCTCTGTCTGTAAAGCGGAGCTTCCCCCTGAGCAGGAGTGGAGCCCCAGTCTGGGCCAGGAGGAGCCAGGGCCCCCACACATTAAAGAGGAAGAGGAGGAGTTCCCTGTGAAGACTGAACATGATGTAGAGTGCGCTCAGTGGTCCCAGCTTCATCAAAACCAAACTGAGGAGAAGGGAGAGGCAGAACCTGTTGCGTGCTCGTCAACTGAACAGATGGATACACAAGTAGTAGAAATAGAAGTAGAAGATCCAGAAGATTCAGCTGCTGCTTTAGAACCAAGTGGTGCTGAGCAGCTCCTCTCTTTACACTCTTTTGAACCTGAGACTGAAAACAGTGATGGAGGTTGGAAGGAGACCACAGAACCTCCGTTATGTAACTGTTACATAACCGAGATAGTTCTGACATAACTGTTTGTTTCTTTCCGACTTCAATGAAATACTGCGTTAATCATTACACTGTGTTTAGCTCACTACTGTGTCGTGAGAGCTCAATCTTGAGGTTTCACTCATCTTTCTGTGTCTGTTTGTCAGTGTTTCCTCCAGAGCTCCAGCAGCTCTCTGTCTGCAAAGAGGAGCTTCCCCCTGAGCAGCAGGAGTGGAGCCCCAGTCTGGGCCAGGAGGAGCCAGGGCCCCCACACATTAAAAAGGAAGAGGAGGAGTTCCCTGTCAAGACTGAACATGATGTAGAGTGCGCTCAGTGGTCCCAGCTTCATCAAACCCAAACTGAGGTGAAGAGAGAGGCAGAACCTGTTGCCTGCACCTCAAATGAACAGATGGAAACAGAAGCTGATGGAGAGGACTGTGGAGTGTTAGAAGCAGCCAGTAGCTCAGATCCAGCTGCTCCTTTAGAACCAGCTGGTGCTGAGCAGCTCTTCTCTTCACACTCTTCTCAAACTGACACTGAAGACAGTGATGAAGATTGGAAGGAGACTGGACAACCTCAGTCAGGTACGTTTTTAATTTTTATCCTACCAAGCTGTTGACCAGATGAATGTCAACAGGTCATAACTTCATCAGTTGATTCCTCTTTTAACAAAAATTAACAATTATATGAACACTACAGATATTCACAATACCAATCAAACTTTATTAAAGCCTTGTGGTATAGAACAAGGTTTACCTCTGATTTGTACTATAAAACAAATTCTCAAGGTATCTGGGTTCATTCCTCTAACATTTTTTGTCAACCCTGTTACCCTAGCATGGTAACAGGTTTAAAGGTAACAAGGTTGGCGAAAAATGTTATTGACAGCCATGACTAGCTGTGTGGTTAAGGTCTTGACACCACATGGTGTGCATTCATGAGAAGCTTAAATGTTGTTATACACTGATCAGCCACAACATTAAAACCACTGACCGGTGAAGTGAATAACATTGTTCATCTCGTTCCAATGGCACCTGTCAAGGGGTGGGATATATTAGGCAGCAAGTGAACAGTCAGTTGTTGAAGTTGATGTGTTAAAGCGTAAATATAAAAATCGGAGCCACTTTGACAAGGAGCACAATGTGATGTTAGACGACTGGGTCAGAGCATCTCAAACGCCAGGTCTTGTGGGCTGTTTCCGGTATGCAGTGGTTAGTTCCTACCAAAAGTTGTCCAAGGGAGGACAACCGGTGAACCGGCGACATTGTCATGGGCGCCCTTGGGGAGCGAAGTCTAGCCCGTCGGATCCAATCCCACAGAAGAGCCACTGTAGCACAATTTGGTGGAAAAAGTTAATGTTGCTATGATAGAAATGTGTAGAACGCACAGTGCATGGCAGCTTGCTGCATATGGCAGCGCTCACAGTGTCCATACTGACCCCTGTCCACCCCTGAAAGCACCTACAATGGACATGTGAGCGTCGCAATTGGACCATGGAGCAATGGAAGAAGGTGGCCTGATCTGATGAATCACGTTTTCGGGGATACGGGGTTAGGGTTCGATCCGATGGAGCATCTGTGGGATGTACTGGAACAACAAGCCCGATCGATGGAGCACCTCACAACTTCCAGGACTTAAAGGATCTGCTGCTAACGTCTTGGTGCCAGATACCACAGGACACCTTCAGAGTCTGGTGGAGTCCATGCCTCGGGTGATACCTGTTTTGACGGAACGAGGGAGCGCTACACTGTGTGTGTGTGTGTGTGTGTGTGTGTGTGTGTGTGTGTGTGTGTGTGTGTGTGTGTGTGTGTGTGTGTGTGTGTGTGTGTGTGTGTGTGTGTGTGTGTGTGTGTGTGTGTGTTTTATATTTCAAACAAAGTAATTTTTTACGGATGCTTTTGCGGTAACAGGACTGACACAGTCAGCTTCTCCCCCTATCTCAGATATTTCATAACTCAAAGAAAATTCAATAAAAGAAGAGGAGACTTACATGTCTTTTCTTCATCAACTTCATAAAAGGCAGATGATTTCACTTCCTGGCATAAGGTCACTTTCGGAACAGTCCATTGTCTTTGAAGAGGTGTTTTCATTAAAAGTATTAGGGTTGACGATGAGCTGGGGACCTGACAATCTTTTATTGTTTAACATTTTACTCATTAAGAACAGAACTCCGGTCATGAGTAATGAAACCAAACTTGAGGCTATATATATTCAAGATTCAAGATTTTTATTTGTCACATACATATACATACTTTCATACATATATGCAGTGAAATGTAATGCAACGCACCCGGTGATAACACACAATATGTCCTAGCAAAAAAAAAATATTTCTAATAGACCGACTAACTGACTCCTAAAACGTAATACAGTAAGTTGAATACTTATAGAATAAAATAAAAATATATAGAATTAAATAAAATACAATAAAATAAAATGAAATGAAATAAAATGGAATAGATAGAAGGAATATGCCTATGTATATACAGATATGTGCATTAAAGTGGCATGTTAATTAAAGTGGCATGTGAATGTGAATAAAGTGAGGTAGTGTTTGGGATAATACAGCACAGTATACAACAGTACGGCGCAGCAATACAGCATCACGAACAACCCTGAACAGTGACACAGTATGCGGTACAGTATGCTACATACAGTACAGTAGGTAGTGGAGCCTAGTGTATGGCTCAGTGAGGACCCCTGGTGAGGTCAGCATTGATAGTTCTAATGGCTTGCGGGAAAAAACTCAGTCCACCGACCTCTCAGTCTCTCTGTTCTCGCTGTGTGACTGCGGAGGCGCTTGCCTGACCGCAGCAGCTGGAACAGTCCGTTGTTGGGTGATGAGGATCCTTTATGATCCTGCGGGCTCTGCTACTACACCTCCTGGTGTATAACTCCTGCAAGGGGGGAAGGGTAGTTCCAGTGGTACGTTCAGCTGAAGGCACCACCCTCTGCAGGGCCCGCCTGTCCTGAGCAGTACAGCTCCCAAACCAGGCAGTAATGTTGCCTGTCAGGATGCTCTCCACTGCTCCAGAGTAGAAGGACTTGAGGATCCTCACCGAGACCCGGAATTTCCTCAGCTGCCTGAGGTGGTAAAGATGCTGCCTCGCCTTTCTCACCAGAGTGTCTGTTTGTAAAGTCCATGTTAAGTCCTCTGTGATGTGGACTCCCAGATATTTGAAGCTGCTCCCCCTGTCGACAGAAGTCCCATTAATCACCAACGGCGCGTGCGTCCTCGATTGTGATCCTGACGTTCAGGTGGAGGCTGTTGTCCTGGCACCAGAGTGACAGGTCAGCCACCTCCTCGCTGTAGGCCTTCTCATCGCAGTCGGTGATCAGGCCCACGACCACGGTGTCGTCAGCAAACTTTATGATGGTGTTGGAGCTGGACCTGTCCACACAGTCATGTGTGTACAGGGAGTACAGTAGGGGGCTGAGGACGCAGCCCTGGGGGGATCCTGTGTTCAGGGTGAGGACGCTTGATGTGTGCTTCCCCACACTGACCACCTGGGGGCGGGCTGTGAGGAAGTCCAGGATCCAGGCGCACAGCGGAGCATTCAGTCCGAGCTCCATCAGCTTGACAGCCAGTCTGGTGGGGACTATGGTGTTGAAAGCTGAACTATAATCAATGAACAGCATTCTCACATAGGCCCCCTTCTGGCCATCCAGATGCGTGAGCGTGGTGTGCAGTACCTTGGAGACCGCGTCATCCGTGGATCTATTTTGCCGGTACGCGAACTGCAACGGGTCCAAGGTGCGGGGGAGGGAGGCGCAGATGTGATCCTTAATCAGCCTCTCGAAACACTTCATGACCACCGAGGTGAGGGCCACCGGATGGTAGTCATTCAGGCAGGTTGGAGAGGCGATCTTCGGGACAGGAACGACGGTGGACCTCTTGAAGCAGTTAACTTAAGTTTTTATGATAGTTTGATGTTTTTAGCCTCAATAGCTAGTAAAAGTAGAAAAATCATACTAAGGAGCAGGCCATTTTTACACTTTTTGCAAGATGCTTCGCACAAAAAATTACGAGTAGAACTCTTTAAAAACAAAAAGAAAAAACTATGTTTTTATTAGGGCATTACGAATCCGATTCGAAATGGATCTAAATGAGCGTTGGATTTTTGAAATCACACGCAGGTTCACGATTCTCCCTGTATTGTGGGTAATATTGTCCAACATGGTTGCCATATTGGGGCGGTCAAGATGTGCCGGTAAATAAGTCTGCGCCGAGGGGTGCGGGTCCTTCCGCAGAGTCGACTGTGGCACGCCCAGCTCCGAAATTTGGTTCGGAGTTGGGTGAGCTGCAGTCAGCTCAGCAGCGGGGTCCTTCAACGCACACTGCGCCACTCACCAGCATATCTCGACTGTTCCAATATGGCAAATGCGCAGGCGCATCAGGTAAGAGTTGACGACCGAGGCGATCGCATTTTAGAAGAAGACTAGACACAGGTAGTAATTTTCCTTTTTTCTACCAGCGTTCCCCTCTGGCAAAAATAACATAAGTTTTTCTGCTCTTATTTTGGTGAGTAACTTAAAAGTAGTGTAATAAGTAACTTATGGTTTGTAGGGCTCCAGACTGCGACCATTTAGTCACATTTTTTTAAATTGTCATCGTATAACATGTGAAACACAGGGAGCGAGCGAGAATTGATGCAGGGCCACTCTTCCTATAGGCGATATAGATGGCCTGTTGACACCTGTGTCCTTCTCTGACCGTACCGTAGATGTGCGCGCCAGCGATAGGGTGCCCACAATCAGTGCGCCAAAACCTTTGTTATTGTTTTATTTTGCGTCTCCTTATGGAACGAAACAAGTGCGTGTGGAGCATATGGAATGAAACCATGTGTAATGGGGACACTTTCTCCGAGGCTCTCTTACCCAGCTTACCCTATTAAAGCGGCTGTGAAATGGTTGCCAATTTACTCAATCTGGTTGCCAAGGGCAACGTGGCAAACCTGGTTTCACTCCTACTTGTCAAATAGGAGTTTTTCTGTGGCTCTTGTCTCCTCATCTGCTCTGCTGACTTGTGGTGTGCCCCAAGGTTCAGTCCTTGCTCCTTTACTTTTCTTCCTGTATATGGTCCACCTTGATCTCTAAATTACTCATTTTAATTGTATTTCTTATCATTGTTATCAGGACAATACACAGCTGTACTTCTTATTGAAACCAAATAACTTGAGCAAGCTCTCTACCTTGCAGGACTGCTTAACAGACACCAAGGACTGGATGTTGTATAACTTTCTCCAGCTTAGTCCGTATTATAGGCCCTGAGAGCATTTCTGATAAAATACAGCAGTGTATTGATCCTTTAGCAGCAAATGTCAAGGGAGCCCCAAAAAACAGGGAGTCTTCTTTGACCAATACATGAACTTTGAGTTGCATGTAAAGAAAGTGATCCAATCCTGTTTCTTTCAGCTAAGAAACATTGCCAAAATCAAATGTGTTTTCCTTTTAAAATCTGGAAAAAGTCATTCATGTTTTTGTCTCCTCCTGTCTTGATTACTGTAATGCACTGATCATCCTGAGCCACTCTTCTGTGTCTCTAAATGCAGCCGCTAGACTTTTCACTAAGATGCGACACGCTCCATTGTTGGCTGTTCTACATTGGTTATCTATCAGCTGCAGAATATATTTGAATTACCTATAAAATACTACACTGGCCCCACGCTACATTTCTGATTTTTTGTGTCCCCTGCCCTCAGTGAGATCACTGGGATCTCAAGTCTTCTGACCAAGGCCTTCTTCAATATTTTAAACAGCTTTCATTCAGGTTTTAGAGCTGGCCACAGCACAGAGACAGCCCTTGTGAGGGTCTCTAATGACCTACTGTTAAAAGCAGATAGCGGTGACTGCTTTGTGCTTGTGCTTTTAGATTTCAGTTCCACGTTCAACACGATTGATCACCCTGTCCTCCTGCACCATCTGAAAACATGGGTTGGTCCCAAGGGAACTGCTCTACAACTCTTGCATTCATACCTGTCCAATAGAACCTTTTCCATTGTGATAGCAAACACCAATTCCTCTGTTGCTGATTTTAACTGTGGTGTTCCTCAAGCGTCCATTCTTGGCCCTTTATTGTTCTGAATATACATGCTTCCCCTCAGCCAGATCATCCAGAGCTATGGTGTTTCCCATTACTGTTATGCAGATCACACACAGCTATATGTTCCTCTCCAATCTAATAACTCAAGCAGTTTAGATCATTTCCTTGCATGCCTCTGTGATATAAAATGGTGGATGTCCCAAAACTTTTTAAAACTGAATGATGATAAATCTGAGGTCATAGTCTTTGGTCACACACATTCCCCCAGCCAGCTTCAAAGTAAGCTTGGTTCACTGACCAAAAATTTTAAGCAGGCTGCCAGAAATCTTGTTGTCATATTCAATGCAGATCTCTATTTGAGTCATGTTAAGAATTTTGTCCAGTCTTGCGTCTTTTAGCTAAAGAACATTTAATTTCAAAATTAGATCATTCTAGTCTTCCACTGATTTGCACAGCAAAGTTATTCATGCTTTTATTTTGTCCCATCTGGACTACTGTTATGCACTTTATGCAGTTATGCCAGTTTTATTCTGCATTGATTTACATTTTTTATTGATCACATTTAAAGCTTTAAATGGCCTCGCTCCAAATTATATAAAGGATTTATTGGCTCCCTATGTGCCTAGGTATTGTGTGAGATGGGTGGGTGCAGCTCTGCTGGTTATTCCTAGATCCCAGCTGATGACAAAAGGTGACCAGGCCTTTGCTGTCAGAGACCCCAGACTCTGGAACACTCTGCCCATTGACATCAGGCAGGCTACATCATTGGCGCCTTTAAAATTCCTTCTTTAAACTTTATTTTATCGGAAATATCGGACATTTACGACTTGTTAAATTTAAGATACTGGGTTTTATCATTTGACTCCTGGCATTTTATACTTTAACTTTATTTTATAGCCAATGTTTTATGATACCTGTGTTGTTTTTATTAGTTTCATTTTATCTGATGTTCTTTTATCTGTATTGTTTTAATCTGTGCTGTTATGTTTTGGTTTTTTGTGAAGCACTTTGTCACCTTGTTAAGAAAAGTGCTATATAAATAACGTTTATTATTTATTATTATGATTATAATTGCTGTCCTAAATTTAAGGCTAAAACTAAGGGTGGCGGAGCTTTAGCTGTTACAGCTCCCACTCCCTAGAACCGTCTTCCCTCAGTGATAGAACAATGCAGAATCTGTGGATATCTTTAAGAAGTTAAAAACTCAACTCTTTCGTAAGCACTTTGCCATGTAATGTGTGTTTTCCTTCTGTGTAGTTATTGTTTTTGTATTGTATTTCTGTTTCTAACTTTGTTTTTGATTTCTATTTTCTTTAATGTTTTTTATTGTACAGTGACTTGTAACTCTGGTTTTGAAAGGTACTTTATAAATAAAATGTACTTACCGTATTTTCACGACCATAAGGCGCACCGTACTAAAAGGCGCAGTCTCAGTTATGTGTGCCATTACTGTATTTAACACACACATAAGGCGCACCGGATTATAGGGAGCGTGTTTTATATACCGGTACATATCCTCTACTACGTTTAAATACCTCTACTGCGTATTTAAAAATAGAGCGGGAGCAAAACTGAGTATGTTTGTGCTTTATTCATGTATTTATTACAAAGTATTAATCAAACCCATCGAAGTCATCATCCTCTGTTTCTGAATTAAACAGCTGCGCTAAATCAGACATGCCAGTTTCCCCTTCTTCGCTGTCAGTCACTTTCCGTGCCGTGCGGCTCCTCGGAAATGATGCCGGCTTTTGCGAAAGCTCGAACAACAGTGCCAGCAGACAAGTTAGCCCAAGCATCTACAATCCATCCGCAAACTGTGGCGTAACTTGCCCGGCGCTGCCTTCCACTTTTCGTGAAACTGTGGTCTCCGTCGGTCATCCATCGCTCCCACGCCGCTCGCAGCCTTACTTTGAACGGCCGGTTCACACCGATGTGAAGCGGTTGAAGTTCCTTTGTCAGACCTCCCGGAATAACAGCAAGCACAGCGTTCATTTGTTTCACCTTGTTTTTCACATCGGCTGTGAGATGGGCACGCATGGAGTCACAGATTAACAGCGATGGTGATGCGTGGAAAAAACCACCTGGTCTCCTTACATACACCTCCCTCAGCCACTCTTTCATCATCTCCTCATCCATCCAGCCCTTTTCATTTGCCTTAATAACGACTCCAGCTGGAAAAGTCTCTTTAGGCAAAGTCTTTCTCTTAAAAATCACCATAGGCGGCAGTTTCTGTCCATTTGCGTGGCAGCCAAGCACAACAGTAAACGACGCCTTTTCATACCCCGTTGTGCGTATCGCTACCGTGCTGGTCCCCTTCTTCTCCACCGTGTGATTCACCGGGATGTCGAAAGTGAGCGGCACCTCGTCCATGTTGGTGATGTGGCTTGGCTGGATGCGTTTGTCGGCGATGTGTTTGCTGCAGTAGGAGTGGAAGCTCGCCAGCTTTTCATTATAATCCGCCGGACGTTGCTGCGCTACTGTAGTCCTGGTCCGGAATGAAAAATGGCACCGTTTCATAAAACGAAAGCACCACGACGGACCTCCTTGAAAATGTTCAATTTTCATTTCTTCCGCTAGCGTTACTGCTTTTAGTCGAACAGTGACCGTCGAAACGCTCGCCCCACTCGTTCTTTGCTCGATGATCCACCGCTCGAGTCTTTCCTCCAACTCGGGCCACCTCGCCTTATGTCCGCGGAAACTCAGCTGCGTCTTCTTCACCTGTCGGAGTTCGTTTTCCATCTTCCTCCACTTGCGAACCATCGATTCATTAATCTTGAATTCTCTCGCGGCTGCTCGATTTCCATGTTCCTCTGCGTAGCTGATAGCCTTCAGTTTAAACTGTGCTTCATAGGCGTGTCTCTTTGCCATTTTAAGGGTTGTTAAGACAACAATGTTCTGCATAAAGCACATACCTGTTCTTTTATACACAATCCACGCCCACACTTCCCCCTTTAACGTTCTCATGGTGGTCTCAACAACGTCCGCAGTAACAACACACATAGGGCGCACCGCACTATAGGGCGCGCCGCACATTTTGAGGAAAAAAAAAGACGTTTATATGCGCCTTATAGTCGCGAAAATACGGTACTTACTCACTATGTAGTTGCAGTGTTAAGAGGCAGTGTGTAGAAATTATGGGAGTATAATCCCATAAAAATTAGAACCGTGTTTTTATTACCTTAAAATGAGCCTTTTTTTATCGACATAGGTACACTGCCATTGAGGCCGCCCTGTTGCACCACCATGTTTCTACAGTAGTGCACAATGTACAAACCAAACACTGGCTCTAGAGAGGGCTTTTTGTGAGTTTCACGTCCATCTCTTACACGGAGGCTGCCATGGGGAGGGGTGTTCAGTTGGTTTCGATCTGCAACTTCACCACTAAATTCTATACACTGCACCTTTAACTTCATTGTTGAGGACTATTTTTCTTAGCAGAAGCTAAATAGCGGAAGCTCTGCAATTACCGAGCGCACCGTTACCATAGTTATGAAATTAGTCATACTATTATGAAATAATTTCAAATCAATACGTGGTATAGTGGTATAATGCAGCCAGCTGGTCATTATTGCAAATTTACCCTGTTTTTCACTAATGAGCATTAACATCCTAAATTCTTAGTACCCTCTCTGACTTGTTTTATAATCCACACTTGTCTTTCTTTCCCTCTCCTCTCTTAGGTTATCACAGAAAACGTCATCCTACTCACAGAGTTAAGAAACTATACGATTGTGAACAGTGTGGGAAGAGCTTTAGAACATGGGCTAAAGTAAAAGTACATCAGCGTATTCACACAGGAGATGAACCTTACCCCTGGGAACAGCGTGAGAAGAGAGTCAGCCAATTAGGACATCTCAAACATCAGCTTACACACACAGGAGAGAAACCATATCACTGTGATCAGTGTGGGAAAAGATTTAAAAAATCTGCCTATCTCAAGATTCATAAGCACATGCACACAAGAGAGAAACCGTACCCCTGTGAACATTGTGGCAAAAGATTCAGTCACTTAGGACATCTCAAACAACATCAGCATTTGCATATAGGAGAGAAACTTTACCAATGTGAAGAGTGTGCAAAGAGCTTTACGACACAGGGGTATTTTAAAAGACATCAGCGTACACACACGGTAGAAAGCATACCCCTGTGAACTTTTTGGGGAAAAAAAATTGAATTTTGATTTTAAAAGTCATGTCAATAAACATCATCTTAGTCAGAAATGAGAGACTGCTCCACTACACAGAATGTTGGAGCCTGAACTACTGGTACCAGGTGAGAGCGGCCAAGTCTCTTCCCAGGTGACGCCTTTTCACTTCATTAGAGAAACTGAAAGGGTATGTAAAATGTTAAAATTGGATTAGATTGCTGAAACATTTATTTTATTTTTTATGTTTAATGTTTTTATTGAGAAGAAGCATCGTATTTTTCAGAACATTCTGACGCTTTCACTTCTGTTTTAAACTGCATATAAAACAACATACAAAACTCAAATTAAATGTCTGCCTGTCTTTGTAATCATAAACAAATAAAACTTATGTATGAAAAACAAGGAAGAAAATAAAAACAAAAAGTGCAATCTCTACCAATCACTTGTAGAGGTTGCAACCCCAAATCACTTGCACCCCTCCTGCCCTGCAGATTCACCAGGTCTGGTGGAGTTTTGTTCAGAGTAGGATTGGTGTGCAAGTGTATGTGTTCTAGGCTAATATGAGTAGGATTAGAATTTCGGGACGGACAAGAAGCATGTCTATGCAGGAGCATGCAAGATTGCAGCCGCCCGCCACATCCCCACCCACATAGCTTGCACCCCACCCGTCCCGCAAGCCCTTGGCCTATTGTTGGTGTACTGTATGTACTGAGTATGAGTTTTAGCACTGGGAGAGGCAGGGGCACAGCAGACTGGGGAGCGGCCATGCGGACCCCCACAGACCCAACCGTGCCATAACACGCCCACCTCTCATACCTGGAGGCACCCAGCCTACAGCAACCAGCCACGGGTGCAGGGCAGCCCACCATGTGCCTCCACCATGCTGGGCAGCTCCGCGCCCCCATCAGGCCCTGGTCAGCCCCCAGCCGACGAGCATGCGAACCACAGAACTGAGGGTGGCAGACGGCCTAGGCAGCCCGGTGCAACGGCAAGAGGCCATAAACCAGCATGCCATAAACCACCAGGGAAAAGCCGCCAGGACTCCAGCCGACAGGAGGCCGCCGGAGGGGGGCCGCTGCGCCACTTGGGCGCGCCATTGGGGCACCCACCCAACCGAAGTGCCCCGATGAGACCAGGAGGACCCCCACACCCCCCCTAACCTCGACTTAGGAAAATTCAAGTATTAATGGATGGCGTTATGTCAGTGATAAAAGTAGCCCATATTTCACAAAATGAATGATATGCCAATAGTTTTTCCATTAACATGTATTCTATTTATACAGTATATGTAAACACTGGGATGCGGTCAAATAAGCTCTGTTTTTCCAATAGAGTAATATTATTTTCTTGGCAATTGTTAAGGCGATCAAAATGGGTTGGTGGTGTTTAAGTGGTGGGTCAACTGAGGAGAGGTCACCGAGGAGACATACAGTCGGGGAGACTGGAATGCTGTGACCCAGAAGGGTAGATAGATTCTTGGTGATGTTGGTCCAGAATGTTAGGATGGGTGGGCAGAGCCAGAAGGCATGAAAGTCATCATCTCTGGTATCGAGAACAGTGGGAGCAAATGTCGTCATCCACAAAACCCATTTGGAACATGTTGTGTTGCGTGATGGGCTGTGTTCAGAATCTTATATTGGATGAGTTGCAATTTGGAGTCCTAAAAAAGGTTGCTGTAAATAAGTTTCAACCGGTTATCAATGGAAAAATAAGATGTCATCTGTTGTGAATATAAGTTTGTATATTCTGGAAAAGGGATTTTTTAAAATTACCGATATGAGTAAGATGTTCAATCATCGGAGGTGGTTGTAGGATGTTCGTTAATTTGATTTTAACCTTTAGAGACTGCTGTAGTTGAAGGATTTGAAGGAAGCTGTGGCCACCGATATTATACCTTTGGGTTGAGGTTGGGAAGGATATAAGCAAATTGTTTTCAAAAATGTGTTCCAGATGAGTAATTCCTTGTCTTTTCCAAGACCTAAATATTATTGGTCTGTTTTTAATGAGAAAATCCGGGTTGTGCCAGATTGGCGTGAATTTGCTTTGGCGTTAAGAGTGTGACCACTGAGTTTGAGAAATCTCCACCAGGCTGACAGTCATTGCAATGAATGAGTTTTTAAAGCAATTATGTTTCCTTATTGATTTGATAAGGAATTGGAGATCAGATATTGATAACTCCTGACATTCTGTTAGTTCAATATCTCGGCATCCATGGCCCATGGACACAATGGTTACAATATCTCTTGTAACCATTTAATTACAAATTGAAGATGGTTCGCTAGATAGTAGTATCTGAAGTTTGGGGCTGCTAGGCCTCCACAGTCTTGTTTTTCTGTAGTGTTGCTAGTTTTATTCTTGGTTTCTTGTATTTCCAATAAAATGGATTGATTGTTGAGTCTAGAGTATTAACCCAATGTATAGTTGGTAGGACTGGGTCATTGAAAAGATATAGTTTATTGTTGGTAGTATATTCATTTTCACTGCTGCTATCCTACCAATCTGGTAGGATCAGGTCTTCTTCAATGGATTTGAGCAATAGAGTAAAGTTAAGGGTAAACAAATCTGACAGATTGGTGGAGATATCAATACCAAAGTATCTAATGTTGGCCGTTGTGATGGTTAAGGGAAGTTTCTGCGTTACTGCATTCCAGTCCTCCCCACTGAGTGGTAGGACTGTGGTTTTAGTCCAGTTTATTGAATAGTATGAGATTGAGAATTTAGATATAAGATTGAACAATTCTGGTAGAGATGATATTGGGTTCCGTAAGTACAACAAAATATCATCTGCATACAAACTGACTTTGTGAACAATGTTTCCTGTTTGCATGACAACAATATTACTGTTTTGATAGCTGCCGCGAGGGGTTCAATAAAGATGGCGTATAGTAAAGGGGGAGAGCAGACATCCTTGTCTTGTGCCACGTTGTAGAATGAAACGTTGTGAATTGTAACCATTGGCGATGACAGAAGGAGATGGTTGAGGAGATGAGTTTTACAGGATTCTGATCCATAGAATGAGGGACTCTCCAAAGCCAAATTGGTTGAGGGTTGAAAAGAGTTATGTCCAATTAACTCTGCCAAATGCTTTTTCGACATCTAAAGAGGCAATAACAGTATTTAAGTTGTTTTGAGATATGCTGATCAGACTGAATAAACGCAGCATATTGCTGGATGAGTGTCTGCCTTTGACAAAGCCTGTTTGGTCTGGGTGAATTATGAATGTAATATTTTTTTCAATTCTGTTGGTTACTGTTTAACTAATAATCTTTATATCGCAATAAATTAGGCTGATGGGTTTTTAACTGGAGGTGAGGGTTGGTTACTTATTGGATTTTAGCAAAATCAAAATGAGAGCAGTATTCATGTGCGGAGGCATGGTGGAGGTTGACTTAATCTCTGTAACCATTCTGATGAATAATGGGGATATAAGTGGCCAGGGGTGTTTATAGAATTCCATTGGGTAGCCATCTAATAACCCATCAATTATTGAGAATTAATACATTTTGACAGAGCGTTTTAATTTTAATTGGCACAAATTTTATTGTTATTGTTATTATTATTTTTTTTTTTATAAAGCCTATGTGATGGAAGAGGACCAGGACCGCAATGATCCTGCGAAAAGGAAGAAGACCGTCTCAGCAACGGACACTGATGATCTCATACCAGGTGCTGTAGAGGCTAGTGTCTTGGATGAGATTAACAAGAAGCTGGACATGCTCGGTCCACTCCTCCGAGATATTACAGAGATCAAAGCCAGTCTTGATTTCCTGCACCGCACGGTCGGCGAGATGCAAAAAGACAACGCGGATCTGAAAAGTCCGCGTCTCACAGCGGAGATGGAAGTTGAAAATAAAGAAAATAAAATAATGAAAGAGACCATCCTGGATATTCAATCCAGAAGTATGCGGGACAACCTCATATTTTCTGGGATCCCGGAGAACAACACCGAGTTCCCAGAAAATAGGGTGAAAGACTTTCTCCGCACGGCCTCTCCCGACGGACACCGTGAAGCAGATCACCTTTCACCGAGTTCATCGACTGGGACACCGCGTGGGAAACCGTCCCCGCTCCATCACTGCTAAGTTTGAACACTTCAAGCACAAGGAGATGGTTAAAAGCAAAGGACCGGAACTGAAAGGAACCACGCTGGGTATGAACGATCAATTTCCCTGGGAGATCAACGAACGAAGAAAGGTGCTGTATCCTGTCCTGAAGGAGAACCGGCAGAAGGGTAAACGCGTATCGATGATTGTTGACAAATTATATATAGACGGTCAGTTAAACCGAGACTCCTCCACCACACCCTGGTTATTCTGATCATAATGTATGGAAGAAAAAGAGATGTAGGAATAGGCATGCTATCTATGTCAGGATTTAAAATAACGCTCACTCTCATCTCACCTCCCTAAATCCCCCTCCATAATTCTCTCATCATCTCACCTCCCTAATTCCTCTCTCCTTACTTCTCCTATCACTCTCGCTCTATACTGTCTTTCACTTTATGTATGTGTAATCCGGCAATGTTCTGTGTTTTTCTTTGTCTATTTGTCAGTTGTTTGTGCAGTTATGTATCCCTACAAACTTCCGACAATACTATGGCAATGAAAAGGAATATAAAGGAAGACACCCCAGACTTATCTATGGGAAAGCATGGGAACGGTAGTATACGTAGCTATTGCCTTAGATGCACTGTGCCATCACCCCCTAACTAGCTTTAATGACATCCATTAAGTTTGTTAGTTGGAATGTGAGAGGCTTGGGCTCACCTGCTAAACGTAGCAAAATCCTAACTCACCTCACCAAGATGAACCCCAGCTTCTGTCTACTGCAAGAAACCCACCTCACTGCATCTGAGCACCTCAAACTCAAAGCTAAATGGGTTAATCAGATGTTTTCCGCATCATACAACTAAAAAAAAAGACGTGTATCTATATTGATCAATAAGAGTATCCCATATCAAAATAAAACCACAATATCAGACCCAGAAGGGCGTTTCATAATTATTAATGGGATTTTCGATAACATCAAAATAACCATAGCTAATATTTATGGCCCCAATGAGGATGACCCAAATTTCTTTCACAATGTATTTTCAAAACTTTAACAATTTTCTGAATCAATTATCATATTAGGAGGAGACTTCAACACAGTAGTGGATCCAAATTTAGACTGCTCTCAAACCAGAAATATTTCCCAATGGCGTTCGACGGACACTATAAAACAATACATGAGTGATCTTGCTCTTGGGGATTGTTGGCGATCAAATAACCCACATTCTAGAGAATGCACATATTACTCACCACCCCACCAAAGTTTCTCTAGAATTGACCTTCTCTAACAAGTAACTCTGCACTGTCCAAAATGACTAATCCAGTAATCCACCCTATTGTAATTTCCAATCACGGGCCGATTAGTTTCAACCTGATAAATGAAACAAACCGGAACCCTCCGGGCATGTGGCGGTTTAACACGTCACTTTTGACAGGTAAATAATTTAATCATTTATTTTCAAGAGAATGGACTTCCTTCATTGAACTGAATGACTCCCCAGAAATATCACCATCCTTAGTTTGGGAAACATCTAAGACAGTTCTAAGAGGAAGTATTATTTCATTCTCCACTCACAAGAAAAAGAAAGGACAAGAATGCCAAAATAAACTCGAAACAGCGACTAAAGGAGTTGCATTCCCAGCAAACACACTCATCTTCTGAGCAAATCCGAAATGAGATCAGGACAATTACATCTCAACTTAAAACTATCATCCTTACAATTCCTTATGACACGGACAAGAGCAAATTATTTTGAATTCAATGACAAATCAGGTAAATTTCTTGCCAATCAATTGAAATGTGATAGAGAAAAATCACTTATTATAGCCATCAAAGATTCACAGGGTAGAATAACGTACTCTCTGCGAGACATCAATAACATATTTAGAGACTTTTATAAGAACCTATATCACTCGGATAATGAATCGAATATATCAAACATTCACTCTTTCCTTGATGATATCGACCTTCCTAAACTTTTGACGGAACAGGCTACCACCTTAGATCAACCACTTACTCTTGAATAACTCAGGAAAGCGCTCTTCTCTATGCCCAACAATAAATCACTTGGATCAGATGGCTACCCAGTGGAATTGTATAAACACTTCTGGCCACTTATCTCCCCATTATTTATCAGAATGGTTACAGAGGTCAAGTCAACCTCCACCATGCCTCCGCACATGAACACTGCTCTTATTTCGGTTTTGCTGAAACCCAAAAAGGACCCAACCCTCACCTCCAGTTAAAGACCCATAAGCTTTATTAATTGTGACCTTAAGATTATAAGTACAACACTAACCAACAGAATTGACAAAGTAATCCCAATTATAATTCACCCAGATCAAACAGGCTTTGTCAAAGGCAGACACTCATCCAGCAATATGCGTCATTTATTCAGTCTGATGAGCATATCTAAAAGGAACAATTTAAATACTACCATTGCCTCTTTGGATGCCGAAAAAGTATTTGATAGAGTGAATTGGACATATCTCTTTTCAATCCTCAACAAATTTGTCTTTGGAGAGTCCCTCATTCAATGGATCAGAATCCTCTACAACTCTCCATCTGCTTCTGTCATCACCAATGGTTACACCTCACAGCGTTTCACTCTACAACGCGGCACAAGACAAGGATGTCCGCTCTCCCCTTTACTATACGCCATCTTTATTGATCCCCTCACGGCGGCTATCCGTCAAAACAGTAATATTGTAGGCATACAAACAGGAAACTCTGTTCACAAAATCAGTTTGTATGCAGACGATATCCTACTGTACATACGGCCCAATATCATCCCGATTGGAGGTGTTCAATCTTATATCTAAATTCTCAACTATCTCAGACTATTTAATAAATTGGATTAAAACCACAGTCTTCACACTTATTGAGGGGGACTGTAATGCTGCAACCCAGAAACTTCACTTAACCATCACAAGGGGAAATATTAGATACCTTGGTATTGATATCTCCCCCAATCGATCAGATTTGTTTACCCTTAACTTCACTCCATTGCTCAAATCCATTGAAGAAGACCTCATTCGATGGAACAACTTACCCATCTCACTAATTGGTAGGATAGCAGCAGTGAAAATGAATATACTTCCAAAAATAAACTATGTATTTTCAATGACCCCAGTCAACAAATTTTATTGGAAATACAAGAAACTGAGAATTAAACTAGCAACACTACAGAAAAACAAAGACTGTGGAGGCCTAGCAGCCCCAAACTTTAGATACTACTATCTAGCAAACCATCTTCAATTTATAATGAAATGGTTACAACCAGAGCAACAATTGGCCCATAGATGGTCGAGACATTCAAAAATCTGAATGGCAGGAGTTATCATTATCTGATCTCCCATTCCTTACTGAATCTATAAAGAAACATAATTGCTTTAAAAACCCACTTATCGCAACAACTCTGTCAGCCTGGAGGAAATTCCTCAAACTCAGTGGTCACACTCTATCTCCAGACAAATTCACGCCAATCTGGCACAACCCAGATTTCCTGGTTAAAAGTCAAAAGTCTCTAAAAGTAAAAATCAAATTGACGAACAACATCCTACAACCACCTGAAATGATTGAACATCTCACTCATATCGGTCACCTGAAAAATCCCTTTTCCAGAATATACAAAATTTTACTAAAAATAGACGACCCCTTATCTTCACCTACAATGAAATGGGAAAGAGACCTTGCTGTTCCCACCAATATCAACCTGTGGAAGCTGTGACCCGCAACTCCAAAATGCAACTCATCCAATATAAGATTTTGCACAGAGCCCATATCAAGGAACACAACATGTTAAAATGGGTTTTGTGGATGAAGACGTTTGCTCTCAATGTTCCCTTGATACCAGAGATGACTACTTTCATGCCTTCTGGCTCTGCCCACCTATCCTAGCATTCCGGACCAACATCACCAAGAAGCTATCAACCCTTCTGGGTCGCAGCAGTCCAGTCTCCCCGTCTATATGTCTACTCGGTGACCTCTCCTCAGTCGACCCACGACTGAAACACCACCAACCCATTTTGATCACCTTAACATTGGCCAAGAAAACTATATTACTCAATTGGAAAAATAGAGATAATCTCACCACATCCCAATGGTTGCAGTTATTAATAGATTAACTATTGGCAATTTCCCAAACCATGTCGATTCATTTAATGAGATGGGCTACTTTTATCACTGACATAACTCCATCATTTAATACTTGAGTCTTCCTAAGTCGGTGCAATGTCGTTGCGCTTTGGGGCATGTGGGGGCCCTCCTGGTCTGCCGGGGCTCCACGTTTGGGTGGCTGCCCGGGCGGCTCTGGGGACATCCGTGGTGTGTGGGCTGGTGTTCTTGGGAGATCCTGGGGCCCCACGGGGCAGTTGGGTGGTCTGGGGGGTGGCGCCCGCTCCTTTGCCTGAGTTGAGCTGCCCTGTCTCCGGGGGTGGTGGGATTTGCTCCCGGGGAGTACCTGCAGCTGGCATCCGTGTGTAGGTTCCGGGCGTGGTTGCGGGTTCTGGGGCTCGGGCTGGGGGCGGGGGGTGTGGTTCGCTGGTTCAGGTCTCGGGCCCCGTGGTTGCCCGCCCCACGGGTGGTGTGGCTGGGCCTGCGTGTCCCTCTACGTCCCGGGGGGGGGGGGGTGGCCCGTTGTGCCGGCGCTGGTTGGGTGTTCTGTCTGGGCCTGTCAACCTGAGTCCTGAACCTGGCTGGCTGTGCTATGTGCCGGGGTCACCATGTGTCCTCCTTCGTGGGTGGTGGTCTCCTGTCATCCCACCGGGCGGCCGAGGTACCTGCCCTCTGACGCTCTCGGTGCGCAGGGTGCTCGTCGCTGGGCGGTCGGGCTGTGGGTGGGGGTGCCGTCTGCCGCCCTCTGTTCTGTAGTCCGCATGCTCGGCCGCTGGGGGCTTACCAGAGGCCTGGTGTGGGGGCGGAGCTGCCCGACATGGCCATAATATTGACAGGAAGAGGCCACGGGAGAAGTTGTAGTTCCAGTTTTCCTGGACCTAATTCAGTTTTTCAATACATGTCTAATGTTCATGTTTTTGTGTAAATGTTGTTTGTTTCTATGTTTATTTGTCTCACCGTGGTGATACCCCCCCCCTTGGAGTAGTGATCAGTTGTCAGACCCCAACATGATGAATAGTTCTCCAAAGAGGGGTGTTGGTGGTGGCTCTCCATAACCAAAACTGTGCTCTTGTCATTCAACAGAGCGTCCACAGGACAGAGTTATTGCAGAAGTTCTTGATGATTCAAGAATTAATAAGCAGTTGTGTTGCAGGTTGAGAACTTGAACTCCTCTTGCAGACTAACTCTGTCCTGGATGCAAATGGCGTACAAATACTCTGTGTTGTATGCCCAGCATGCTGACAGCACAGGTTAATAAAAAATTATAATAATAATTCATTCACTGCCCAACAACGTGCTCACGAATGTTCCCTTAAAGTTGCTTGGATTTTGGGTCAACATAAAAAAAACATTTACTGATGGAGAGGTTGTCAATCAGTTCATGACTGCGGCAGCTGAAATCTTATTGAGGGACAACAAAAAGAAGAGCTTTGTGAACAAATAAAGCAAATGCCTATAGCAGCATCATCAGCCACAAAGAAAGCTGAAATGTTAACCCAGGATGTGCTCGCACAACTGGATGAAGCAATTCATAAGGCTCCATGCATAGGCTTAGCTGTAGATGAGTCCACTGATGTGTCTGACAATGCTCAGCTGTTAGTTTATGGAAGGTTCTTCAACAAGGAGAAGATGAGTTCTGTGAAGACTTGTTAGGTGTTACACCCCTTCAGACTTGTACACGAGGAGAGGACATCTACCTGGCCATAAAGGAGATGCTAGCGAACAGGGGAATAGAGCCGAAACAGGTGGTTTCAATAACCACGGATGGAGCCCCTGCCATGCTAGGGAGAGAGAAAGGAGCTGTTGCAAAAATGAAAGAGAACAATCCTGAGCTAATCTCTTATCATTGCATTATTCATAAATCAGTCCTGTGCTCCACCCTGTCAGACGAGTGAGTACGCTGAAGACAATGACCACTATGATGAGAATGATTCACTTTCTCAGGGCTCCCTCTTCCCATCAACATCACATGTTCAGGGAATTTCTCAAAGAAGTTGATGCAAATGCTGATGACCTTCTGCTGCACAACATTGTCAGATAGCTCAGAAAAGGCAAGGTGTTGGAGCGCTTTTGGTCAATCAGAAGGGAAATTGCAGATTTCTTGGCACAGCTGAAGAGCCAAAAGGCAACACAATTTTCTCTCCTTTTAGAAGATGAGAAGAAGGTAGATATTGTGGCTTTTTTGGTTGATATCACTTTACACTTGAATTAACTGAATTTAAATCTATGTGGCAAGGACAAATCAGTTTGTGACCTGATGACAACGGTTTGATCCTTCCAGAGGAAACTTGAGGTGTTCAAGGAAGACCTGCAAGGAGACTGTGCACACTTCCAACCAGTCCAGGAATAGGTTGAAAGTGAGAGAGTGGTATCTTCTTTTGTAGACTTTGTTGACAAGCTGACTGTAAACTTCAGAAAATGTTTTGACAGCTTTAGCCTTAGACAGCAGCCTACCCTGTTCATTCAGAACCCATTCCTCATCAAGGATATCCGGGAGTTCTCAATGGAAGGTTGATCTTCAATCAAATGTGGCCCTGAAAGAGCATTTTGGAGGAACTGACACTGCCAATTTCTGGCCCCAAATAATCCCAGAGACAGCTTTCCAAGGTCTGAGGAAAGTAGCCCTGTACATCTTGACCATGTTCTAATCCACATACAGCTGTGAGGCAGCTTTCTCCACAATGAACATTATTGAAACCAAATATCGTTCAAGGCTCAACAATGAGCACTTACATAGCATAGCATAGCATATGTGCATGAGAATGGCCCTGACACCATTCCAGCCCAGATTTAACATCCTGGCAGGACAAGCTGAAGCTCCATTTTTTCACTGAACAAGAGAAAGTGGCTGAGTGTGATATATGAGGGAATGAAAGAGAAAAGTGTTAAAGCTGTTCAATTGTTAGGACTTTTTATTCAAAAATTTTAGATAAGTTAGTAAGCAAAAAAGAAGGGAAAGGTAAACTCAAGCTGCACTTTTTTTAATTGAGCACTTTTTTTTAAAGATGTACATCTTTGAAAAGCTCTGGTATGTATTTTATTTTTAAATGCAGCCCTTATCTTATTTGAAATGAGAAGAACATTTATTTATTATTAGAGTACTTATTTATAATCTCTCCATTTCAATCTGAAAACTGATAATAAATTATTGTTTAAATATTATTGAATTGTACTTTATTTGATTTGACAGTCAGTTGTTGACTACATACAGCAGTTGATACAACTACCAGGCTACTTTAATACAGTATGGCATTGAATCATAAAGCAAGTTAGACATTATGATGTTCCGGACCTTTGTGTGAGGAAACTTTCTCTAACTGGACCTCTTTAAAACGTATTGAATACCCCTGTTCTAGAGTAAGTGGTTGATCTAATGTGGTAGCCTGCTCTGTGGAAAGTTTAGGGATGTCGATATCATCGAGGAATTAGTTCATGTTTGATGTATTTTATTCATTATCTGAGTGATATAGCTTATTATAAAAGTCTCTGAATATGTTGTTGATGTCTTGCAGGGTGTATGTTATCCTACGCTGTGGATCTTTGATTCCTGTAATAACTGTTTTTTCTCGATCGATTATTGGCAAAATGTTTTTCTTTTTTGTCTAGTTCGTTGCATGAGGAACTGTGTCTTTTGATGGATGAGTTCAAGTTGAGATGTAATTGTCTGTATCTCATTTTGGATTTGCTTAGTGGGTGAGTGGGCTTGTTGGGTACAGAGATTAAGTCAACCTCCACCATGCCACCGCACCTGAATCCTCCTATCATAATATTCCCTATAATAAACTACTCTCTGAACTTAGGAGGGAAGAACAAGAAAACCTTTCACAATTTAACCAATATACAAAGATCTACACAAAATCAATTCCACAACTACCAAAATAACTAGTAGAGTCCACAATATCTCTGTTTCTTATGTGTTAATCTCTCTCTCTCTACAGAAAAGTGGCAGACTAATCCAAGTGATTTGACCTTCATGAAGGAAATGGGCAGTGGCCAGTTTGGACCGGTCATATATAGATTGTGGAAATCTTCTGCATTCTCCTCTGGTTAATGGGACAAACCTGCCACCACTGCCATCCCGCCTTCTCCCTCGGACCCACAGATAAGCACCGGCACTGCCTTCCTCCTGGTAAAAGGTGCAATGTATTTAAAGATTATTACTCATTCCAGCGATAAAACGTGTTGTATTTAAGCCAAAAGCTGATGTGTGAAATATAAAAAAACTTTAAACTCACAAACCAATCCAACTAAGTTCATGGACAAACAGATTCCAATGCAAATAAAATGAAAAGTAAATGGTTGAAAACAAAAACAAAGATTCATTTAATTTGCTTACCCATTGAGAGTTGAAGAACTCAACAATTTGAAGCTTAAAGTTTCGAGACTGCTGTTTATGCAAACGTGCTGTAGACGGAGTGAAGACGGACTCGGAAGAAGTTGACGGATCGTTTGACGGAATGCTTTCGTGTGGCTGACGTTTCGCTTCTGGTGAAAATTCCCTTTCAGACTGACCATGTTTTGAGTCTCATAGTCAAGATATCATGGGTTATGATATAACATTTTACAAAGTCTTTTCTCAGAATCTTCTTGAGATCATAGACATCTTTCCAGGTTGTTGACAGCCAGAGTTCCTTAGTGGTGGAGGTGAAACTGAATAAACTTGGCACGTAGTCAGGGTGTAGGGAATCATCGCTCTTTTCCTGAAACAAAAGTTTACTAGTAATGTAATATTCATTTATTTACATCTCAATTACATTAAAGGTATGACTTTACCCACAGTTCCAACAAACCTGACACAAAATGGCAGTCTATGTTTCGGTGCCTGGATTCCAGTCGTGAATTGCAGCGATTAATGTGCTTCTCTTTCCTTTTTTTCTGTAAAACGATAGCTCTGATTTTTTTGTTAAATCTATTTGTATAGTCAATCTCACAACAGCTCTTTCATATTTTAGATGTTTGTGTGTGTCCGCGCATGAAAAAAGGGCATTTTTCAATGGTGGAAGGGATGGAGGCTCCCTCTAGTAACTGAGGAAATTTGGGTTATATTAAACACCTGAAACACCACTTCCTGCAATCAAGAGTAGCCAGTGGGGAGAGAAAGACCTTGAGAACAGGAATGTCCCTCTGAACGGACAGCAGAATAAGATCTGGGGGCCAACGTGCCTGGCACTGTTGGATTGGTCTCGACGAGTAGATGTAATTTCATGTCTGACTCCACCTGCATGGACTGTGCAGCCTCAGTGGCTCGATTTAAGTCAGGTTAAGGCACCTCCACCCTGAACCGTTAGGTGGAGGTGTTTGAGCTCTCGCTCGGTTGATTTGTCATCTGAGCCCTTGTTTGTTACCTAACTCCACAGTGAAGGCCTGCAAAGGTCAAAGGTTAAAAGCGGTTTGGAATTTTGTCGGAGAAGAACGTGCCTGGCACCGTTGGATTGGTCTCGAGAAGTAGCTGCGATTTGACCCCTTGCTTGTCACATTACAGTAAGGGAGAGGTCCCCAATGTGGTCCTAAAAGCAGGGGACTAGTCTGAAAACTTAGCCCGAAACAGTGACCCACGATGCTGGCCTTTCCCATGGACCAATATAGTCACAACCGAGACACATCATCTTATCCGAGAATCATCTTAATGTCAAGATATTATTTCAGGTGCCTTTTTTGAACATTTTGTAATGAAAAGGATCTATTAACCATCTCCAGATTAAGCAAAAAAATAAATAAAAGATATGTAAATACTATTGTGATTAATATTGTGATTGGACTGTACAAAATAATTGATTATGTATTGTGGCAGATTCGCCATCATACGCCACCCAAGTGGTGTGTTCAGGGACCACCAGCACAGAGACACAAACAACGGGGTTTATTGTAGAGCTGAGGCTAGGTGGAACAAGCCAGGAGCAGATGGAACATGACATGACAGGGCTCCCATCCTGACTGAGTGTGTGGAAGGGGTTTTAAACCTGATGCTCGTTAAGCCACTTGAGCCACCCCATCCACCACATGCATCTACAGAAGTATTATTAAAGAAAATAAATGGTGTTATCAGTGTATTTACTACGTGGGGACTGGAAAATCAGAAATTCTCTGAAATGGGCCTTGTTCAATAGCCACTGGGCAGATTTTGAGCAGATCAGTGATGAAAGAAGAACTCAGAACAATCTTTTATTTATAACGCAAAGAATAGAAATAAAAAGATGAGACAATATCAGAGATAACAGGTTCGATCAACCCTGAACACATTCAACATCCCATTCTGCATTTTACACGTCAGACACGTCAGTGATTAACCCAATATGTGATCAATCTTAAAACAGACTAAAAGACAAGTTTTAGATTAGTCTGTAAAGTCCCTGTGAAGTGAGTTTAGGGATTCGTTTATAAACACATGATGAAAACATGTGAAAATACTGAACGATGTAGGACTGAGTTGTTGAGGCCGTTAAACTGTTTCTCACCATTTTTGTGGTCCGGATTTTTCTTTTAGGCGGGGCTAAATCCGTCCCGATGATGGGGTTGGATGGGTCTTACTCGGCATGTCACCACCACCCCCCCATATCACGATATGAACACCAGGTCGGACCGTCAGAAACGGCGCCTCAGTGGTGATAAGCTATACTAACAGTTTACAGAGTTTGGGATCAAACGCTGTTTTAGGAATTAACACCTGGAGTAAAAGGCGTCTTCAGGGAGACCGTGAACTCATCAAGGACATGACCCAGCATCCAGAGCAGAGAGTACTGCCTTATTTTTTCCAAAATATGGAAACCTAATTTTATATACTTGGCAAATTTTTCTGAATCATTCTAATCTGGCTGGGTGGTTAATAACACATTTTTCTGTGGTGTGACAAACTCAGAACACAATTTATTTTCACTTTACAGGCATTTTAACACTTAATGTTAAGTAATACAAAAAATAAAACACAAAGGCAATTCACTGGATGCAATTCAATTTTCCTGGAGTTGTAGATGTCATAGTTGGCAGCATATTAGGTTACATACATACATAATGCACTACATCAGAATATATTAAAAGATTACAAAAAACCTTTAAACGGACTAATGTTTCCATTTTGCATCTCAGACTGTTGTAAAACTCCAAGTCCTACATCTCTGAAAATGAGAGTAGGAAGCTTCTCAACTAAATCGTTTTGTTACTACTAGTTAATCTTTCAATGCGATTCCTAGTAGAGGTTCTCAGATGTTTGAGTACAGGCCCTGATCTACTGTAGAGACCCCAGCACTTGAGAGTTAACAGTTTGAAGACATCAACGTCCCTTCATGTAAGATGAGGAAGCTATTTATCACCTGTGTGAATACGTTGATGTCTTTTGAGATGACTACTTCTTTTAAACATCTTCCCACACTGGTCACAGCGGTACGGTTTATCACCTGTATGAATACTTTGATGTCTTTTGAGACTACTACTTGTATTAAACAGCTTCCCACACTGTTCACAGCGATACGGTTTATCACCTGTATGAATACTCTGATGTATTTTGAGACCACTAATGGTATTAAACATCTTCCCACAAAGTTCACAGCTGTACGGTTTCTGCCCAGTATGAAGACGTCGATGTTTTTTGAGATCACTACTGGTACTAAACTTTTTCCCACACAGTTCACAGTGGTACGGTTTCTCCCCAGTATGATGACGCTGATGTATTTTGAGATGACCACTTGTATAAAACATCTTCCCACACTGGTCACAGTGGTACGGTTTATCACCTGTGTGAATACGTTGATGTGTCTTAAGAGTTTCTGATTGATTGAATCTCTTCCCACACTGTTTACAGTGGTACAGCTTCTCTCCAGTATGAATACGCTGATGTATTTTGAGATAACTATTTGTACTAAATCTCTTTCCACACTGTTCACAGCGGTACAGTTTCTCTCCTGTGTGAATATGCTGATGTCTTTTGAGATTACCCGAGTTAAGGAAACTTTTGTCACACTGGTTACAACAATGTCTTGGTGTGTCCTTCTGTTTCCTGGTGGTTCCAGAGGTTCTTATTGGCTGAGAGGCTGCAGAGGGGAGGAGACTCTCTGCTCTGATCTCTCCACTTCTCAGATGTCTGACGTAAAGCTCGGTGTGACTCCCCTTAATCTGCATAGGACACGAAAATCCATGAGTCTTCACTGCTGGAAGAACATAGGGAGGGAAAGAAAAGAGAGCAGTTTACAAAGGTAGGTCATGGCAGAAAGATGGCTGACTGTTCTTGTTGTGCCGTACCACCGTGCTGTGCTGGGACCTGTGAACCCGCTTTGTTTTGCCAACTGAGCCGTGCAAAAGTACCCGTGCTGATTTGAGGTCCTAGTTGGCCTAGTATCAAGTGACCAAAGCGGCGCCTATACACTAGGGGTGCTCAGGAGGAGAGAAGGTCCTCATATCACTCCCATCATCCAGCCTTAAATTGCTTAAGAACAAAGAACAAGAACAAATCTACAACCTCCTCAAAGCCTGGACGGAGGAGGTCCTGGTCCCTTGGTGACAAGATTCAAGGGGTTTATTCGTCACATACATATACATACGTTCATACATATATGGAGTGAAATGTTAAAAACAGTGGTTGAGAGGGATGAATTTGGTCCAGAGATCCCAAATTCAAATATTCCAAAATCGCCACCCCCCCTTGTGAGATATCTGTCGCAATGCCAGACAGAGGAGGTCGCTGCGGTGCAACAGCCAGCCTAAGAAGGGTGTGTTTGGGTGGAGGGAGGTGCGGTAACTGGGGTAACACTTGGGCCCACTGCTGGACAACACAGTGGCGGAGGCCTGTCCAAGGCCCAAGACAACAAAGCAGGTTCGCAGGTTCTTGGGGAAGGCCGGCTTCCACAGATCAAGTGAAGGGGGAGAGATGGCAGTCGGCCGGACGGCTCCTTGGGCAGTGGTGGTATGGGGGGGTTGTGGGGGTGTGTGGTAGAGGTTGTGGCTTTTAATCTGCTGCAGGTGGAGGAGGGAGCGGTTACTCAGCTCTGAGTAGTCAAACTGATTGACAGGGGATTTGAAAACTGTCATGTTGCTCATCTCTGTCTCTTCTGTCTCACAGCGAAGCTGGGTCCTGACATCCCAGATGACAAAACCATCAATACTGACAAGTAGCATGAGGGACATCAGTGGGCAAAGCTGGTGTCAACCATTTCACTTATTTAAAGATTTCTGTTTTATGTACACAATATTACATATACATTTAAAAATTGTTACAATTTTCCTTATCGATTTTAACTTTAACGAATTAATGGTTTTATGGCCGAAATATTAAACTATAATACAGATTTTATTGCAATTGTATGCATTTGAAAGTAATAATAAAATATTTTCAGTATCTTGTCATATTGTCAACTATTGCAGAAATACTCTGAAATATTGTGATTATTATTTTAGGGCCATGTCGCCCACCCCTAAACCACAAATAACCACACATACTGTACATGAATACATTGATATAGTAGAAGTTCTCTGATGTGGTGTTAGAGTGTTTGGAGGACATGAGTAGGGTCACAAATTATTTTCTGTGCCTGTCTGATAAAAACAGCCTGAAGGGTGGGAGGTTGCCCAACTCTTGCCCAAATCTTCATGGGGTGGCCCTGATCAGTGAGCCAAAACAGTATATTTTTATTTTAGATGTAGGTTATTCATTTTATGTCTGCTTATGGAACGTAGCAAGTGCGTATGAAACAGCATGGAACGAAACATTGCGTAATTGGGACACTTTCTCTGTGACTCTCCCCGATCAGCCCCTCTCCATGTGTTGGGCACAGAAAACAATCTTAACAAGTCTAGGAGTCATGCGCCGTAACCATCTGGTTTTAGTTGTTTTATTTGTAGGAACGGGGCACAGCGATCGGGCCACATGGAGAACCGTGCTCACATTTGTGTCTGGATGATTCACACATAAAAAATATATATAGAAAGACAACTGCTCAACCTGAAGAATCTAAAGTCGACTGACGGGTTTCAGGTGATTTGACTTGTCCACTTTCAGGGGGCAGCCCTAGCAGTGCTCATATCATTTTGCTTATTTTTATTAAAAGGGGAATCAACAATTGATGAAGTTATTACTTGTTGACATTCATCCGGTCAACATCTTGGTAGGAGAAAAATAAGAACTTACCTGACTGAGGTTGCCTGGTCTCCTTCCAATCTTCATCACTGTCTTCAGTGTCAGTTTGAGAAGAGTGTGAAGAGAAGAGCTGCTCAGCACCAGCTGGTTCTAAAGCAGCAGCTGGATCTGAGCTACTGGCTGCTTCTGACACTCCACAGTCCTCTCCATCACCTTCTGTTTCCATCTGTTCAGTTGAGGTGCAGGCAACAGGTTCTGCCTCTCTCTTCACCTCAGTTTGCTTTTGATGAAGCTGGGACCACTGAGCGCACTCTACATCATGTTCAGTCTTCACAGGGAACTCCTCCTCTTCCTCTTTTATGTGTGGGGGCCCTGGCTCCTCCTCGCCCAGATTGGGGCTCCACTCCTGCTGCTCAGGGGGAAGCTCCTCTTTACAGGCAGAGAGCTGCTGGAGCTCTGGAGGCAACACTGACATACAGACACAGAAAGATGAAACAAAATTTTGCCACTGTAATCAACATGCAACACAACACATTCATATTTTTCCATCTTAACGGTATTACTGATAAATGTTTTGGTAATAAATGGACAATTTACAAAAATAACAGCATGCTGTTTTATTTAAAAGGAAAATATCACAAAGTGAAGTAGTGCTTTAAGAGAAAAGATAATTAAATGTTATTTTTAACCATGGACACCAAATAATAAATTAACAAATGTAAACGTAAGGTATGTGATCGGTACATTAGTCACTAAACAACCACAACAAACAAATGACAGGGAACGTGCTCTTATGTTATATAATATGCCTCTCCTTCCCCTCCTTTTGGATCCAGGCCTGCCACGTCTGTTCGTAGCTATCGCCCCGTGTACAATCCTCTACTGGAGGTCTCCCGTGCGTTTATCGACATAGGGTTTGTACAGGCACTGCCAGCTGCCTTTCGGTGAAAAACCTGGGCCAAAAAACTCAGTCCACCTCGACGCCTTCATCCCTGCCAGAGGGTGTAAGTGTGACACTTTAACACAGGTGGAGTAAGTAGCTTTCTTCTCTACTGCCTCCATCTCCAATAGCACTGGGGTTGTGAGGGAAAGAAAACTTCCCACCTCCTCCTGCCACTCCCTAGTAGCTGGAGAGACAGTCAGAGACCCTCATCTCCAGTTATAGACCCATAAGCCATTGTGATCTACAGATTATTATTAAAACACAAACCAACAGAATTGAAAAAGTAATTACATTTATACTGTAATTCACCCAGACCGAACAGGCTTTTTCAAAGGCAGACATTCATCCAGCAATATGCGTCAATTATTCATTCTGATCAGTACAGTAGTGCATTGACTTATGAGTTTAATTTGTACTCTGACAGAGCTCGTAATTCAATCTACTTGCATAGCAAATCAATTTTCCCCATTGAAATTAATTGAAATTGCATTAATCCCTTCCAAATCCCCCAAAAACCACCCCAATTTTTTTTTGTTACGTGTTTTATAAGAAAAATGGATTTATAAATAACAAATATTGTATAAAAACATAATAAAACATAAAAGAGAATGTAAAAAAATAAAATGGTTTTATAAAGTGTACCTGGGAGATCAGACGACTTGGACTAACGGAAGATGTGGCGGAGGTGGAGGGTGGAGGAGATAGGCGGAGGGGGTTGGAGGAGTTTGTTTTCTGCTTTTTCGGCCACTTCCGTTTGTTGCTACACTTTATTGCTACAGATTTTTTTTTCACTTCACTTTCGCTTAACTTAAAAAAAATTGCCAATTCCATCACACGCACACCTCGCTCATGTTTTTCTATGATTTCATGATTTAATTCAATCGACATCATCCGCTTCTTCTTCTCAGCACTTAATTTCTTAGGACCCATGGTTAGAAATTCTTTTTTTGGCAAAATAACTGCACGAAACGCACAAATCGCGAGCACAAAACACAAAAGAGATGCTTCCACGGTCAGGTAACCACGTAAAGTGAACGAGTGAGACGAGGGATGCTGGCCGGATTCGCTCGCCACGCCAACTAGCGGCGGTGTACCTGAAGCTCGCTCCTCGTAACTCACATTTTTGCTCGCAAATCAATAAAAAAAATTTAAAAAATCAACGGAACGACGGCTCGTAACTCGCAATACTCGTATGTTAGTGCACTCGTAAATCAAGGTACCTCTGTATATCTCAAAGGAACAACTTAAATACTGTAATTGCTTCTTAAGATGCCAAAAAAGCATTTGACAGAGTAAATTGGACATGTCTCTTTTCAATCCTCAACAAATTTGGCTTTGGAGTCCCTCATTCAATGGATCAGAGTCCTCTACAACTCCCCATCTGCTTCTGTCATCACCAATGGTTACACTTCACAGGGTTTCATTCCACAACGCGGCACAAGACAAGGATGTCCACTCCCCCTTTTACTATTCACCATCTTTATTGAACCCCTTGCAGTGGCCATCCGTCAAAACAGTAATATCGTAGGCATACAAACAGGAAACTGTTTACAAAATCGGTATGTATGCAGACGATACAGTATCTTGTATATATGGAACCCAATATCATCCCTAGCGTAGATGTTCAATCTTATATCTAAATTCTCAACTATCTTTAACTAGTCAATAAATCAAACTAAAACCGTGGTCTTACTACTAGGTGGGGAAGACTGCAATGCTCCCCATCACAATGGGCAATATTAGATACCTTGGTATTGATATCTTCACCAATCTGTCAGATTTGTTTACCCTTAACTTTATTCCATTGCTCAAATCCATTAAATCCATTGACCTCATTCAATGGAACAACCTACCCATCTCACTAATTTGTAGGATAGCAGCAGTGAAAATGAATATACTTCCAAAAATAAACTATATATTTTCAATGACCCAGTCCAACCAACAGTACATTGGTCAAATTCTCTAAACTCAATAGTCAATACATTTTATTGGAAATACAAGAAACCAAGAATAAAACTAGTAACACTAAAAGTTTGTATATTCTGGAAAAGTGATGTTTTTGATCTATATGAGTGAGATGTTAATTCATTGGAGGTGGTTGTAGGATGTTGTTTGTCAATTTGATCTTAATTTTTAGAGTCTGCTGTAGTTAAAGGAATTGAAGAAAGGCAGGGCCATCATAATTATACCTTTGGGTTAAGGTTGGGAAGGATATAAGCAAACTGTTTTTCAGAAATGTGTTCCAGATGAGTAATTCCTTATCTTTTCCAAGACCTAAAGATTATTGGTCTGTTTTTAACCAAAAAATCTGGGTTGTGCCAGATTGGCGTGAATTTGTTTGGAGACAGAGTGTGACCACTGAGGAATCTCCATCAGGCTGACAGAGTTGTTGCAATTAATGGGTTTTTAAAGCAATGATGTTTCCTTATTGATTCAGTAAGGAATGGGAGAACAGATAATGATAACTCCTGACATTCAGATTGTTCAGTGTCTCACCATCCATGGCCAATTGTTGCTCTGGTTGTAACCATTTAATTTTAAATTGAAGATGGTTCGCTAGATAGTAGTATCTGAAGTTTGGGGCTGCTAGGCCTCCACAGTCTTTGTTTTTTAATTAAAAACAGATGACACTTTATCTTCACCTTCAATGGAATGGGAAAGACTTTGAGAGCTTGCTGTTCCCACCAATATCAACCCGTGGAAGTGAATTTGCAACATCTCCAAATCCAAAATTCAACTCATCCAATATACACCGCATTCCAAATTATTATGCAAATGATATTTTTCTCTGCTTTTCCTAAATAGTCGATGCAAATGACAGTCAGTAAAATTCATCAACTATTAGGGTATAATTCGAATGTTATTCAACAAACCTCCAAATGATAACAGTATTATTTCAAAGATAAAAAACTAAAAATGCACTGTTTCAAATTTTTTATGCACAAGAGTTTCAAAACATTTTATAGGTTGTAAAGAACTGAAAATGGTCATTTGTTGAATTTGCAGCATTAGGATACAGCATATTTACTGAAATCAAAAACTATTTCAATCAAAAAGTTACAGGCCAAGTTACATGTTAACATAGGACCCCTTCTTTGCTATCACCTTGACAATTCTTGCATCCATTGAACTTGTGAGTTTTTGGAGAGTTTCTGTTGAATCTCTTTGCAGGACGTCAGAACAGTCTCCCAGAGCTGCTGTTTTGATGCAAACTGCCTCCACCGTTATAGATCTTTTGCTGGAGGATGCTCCAAAGGTTCTCAATAGGGTGGAGGTCAGGGGAGGATGGGGGCCACACCATGAGTTTCTCTCCTTTTATGCCCATAGCAGCCAATGACACAGAGGTATTCTTTGCAGCATGAGATGGTGCATTGTCCTGCATGAAGATGATTTTGCTCTGGAAGGCACGGATATTCTTTTTGTACCATGGAAGAAAGCGGTCAGTCAGAAACTCTTATACTTTGCAGAGGTGTTTTTCACACCTTCAGGGACCCTAAAGGGGCCTACCAGCTCTCTCCCCATGATTCCGGCCCAAAACATGACTCCACCACCTCCTTGCTGACATTGCAGCCTTGTTGGGACATGGTGGCCATCCACCAACCATCTGGACCATCCAGGGTTGCACGGAACTCATCAGTAAAGTAAACTGTTTGAAAACAAGTCTTCATGTATTTCTGGGCCCACTGCAACCATTTCTGCTTGTGAGCATTGGTTAGGGGTGGTCGAAAAGTAGATTTATGCACAACTGCAAGCCTCTGGAGGATCCTACACCTTGAGGCTGGCTGGACCCCAGAGGCACCAGCAGCTTCAAATACCTGTTTGCTGCTTTGTAACAGCATTTTAGCAGCTGCTCTCTAAATCCCATGAATTTGTCTGGCAGAAACCTTCATTATGCCTTGATCTGCACCCGTCTGTGCTCTGAATCAGCCACAAATCTCTTCACAGTACGATGATCACGCTTAAGTTTTCCTGAAATATCTAATGTTTTCATGCCTTGTCCAAGGCATTGCACTATTTTAGGCTTTTTCTTTCCCATATTGCTTGAAACCTGTGGCCTGCTTAATGATCTGGAACGTCCTTCTTAAGTAGTTTTCCTTTAATTGGGCTCACCTGGCAAACTAATTATCACAGGTGTCTGAGATTGATTTCAGTGATCCAAAGAGACCAGAGACACAATACCATCCATGACTTTAATTGAAAAACAAAAAATATAATGTTTATGACACTAAAATCAAATTTGCATAATAATTTGGAACGCGGTGTATTTGAATCTTTCCAGTCATAATGCCCGGTGAAAATGCCCTCTAAGCACAGTTTGAATTAGTTCTGGGCGATAAAACAATAACAATTATCGCCATATTTTTCCTTGGTGTCAAAATAAAATAGACTCAATCATTTAGATAAATAATTCTGCAGATCTGTTAATTTCTGCGTTCGACAAGTTGCCAAGGAAAGCCAATAAGCTTGGACGATCAAAAGCTGACCTTTCAGCTCAAACCAATCACGTTTGTCTATTTAGAAATAAGCCCCACCCACAGGTTGCGCTTGTAAACACAGTACACACAGAGCGGAGACAGAGCGCAGTATCCAAAGCGTCAGAGAAGGAGCAGAAAGATGATGTATCATTGACAACAGGGACACATAGAAGAACAAGAACAATCTTTAATCATCACACAGCACACCACACTACAACACATGCACACACACACACATACACATGCACAAGATGGTGGTTGGTGAAATGAGGCCTCTGCGTTTAACCCATCCTGGCTTGTCCTTCCTCCGGGGGCACAGCCAGGAGCAGTGAGAAAGTGTTCAACACACCATTGAACAAAGCTCTGGACCACAGACTTATAAAGTTGACTATCAGAATAGTTCAACTTGAGACCGAGGATGGTTGTATCATCTGAGAACTTCAGCACAATTGTATGCACTTTGCATCATTCAGCAAAGTCATGTATCCATGAAATGTATGTGTGTGTACACACACACACACACACACACACACACACACACACACACACACACACACACACACACACACACACACACACACACACACACACACACACACACACACACACCACACACACCCACACACACACACACACACACACACACACCAAATCTTCTGTTACATTCCAGAATAACTGAACAAAGAATCTGTATGAACCCAGATACCTTGAGAGTTTTGTTACAGTAGAAAGCAGAGGTAAACATCTTTCTATACCACAAGGTTTTAATAAACACTCAATGATTTGACAAACTATAAATGTTAATAAAGTTTAATTAGTATTGTGAATATCTGTGGCGTGCATACAATTTTGCTTATTTTTATTAATTGGGGAATCAACAATTGATAAAGTAACTACGTGTTGACATTCATCCAGTCAACAGCTTGGTAGAAAAATAAATAAAAAAAATTAAATAAAAACAGTTACCTGACTGAGGTTGTCTGGTCTCCTTCCAATCTTCATCGCTGTCTTTAGTCTCAATTTCAGAAGAGTGTGAAGAGAAGAGCTGCTCAGCACCAGCTGGTTCTAAAGCAGCAGCTGGATCTGAGCTACTGGCTGCTTCTGACACTCCACAGTCCTCTCCATCAGCTTCTGTTTCCATCTGTTCAGTTGAGGTGCAGGCAGCAGGTTCTGCCTCTCTCTTCACCTCAGTTTGGTTTTGATGAAGCTGGGACCACTGAGCGCACTCTACATCATGTTCAGTCTTCACAGGGAACTCCTCCTCTTCCTTTTTAATGTGTGGGGGCCCCGGCTCCTCCTGGCCCAGACTGGGGCTCCACTCCTGCTGCTCAGGGGGAACCTCCTCCTTACACATGGGGAGCTGCTGGAGCTCTGGAGGCAACACTGACATAAGGAAACACAGAAAGATGAGTAAAACGGTCCTGCCAACCATGGGAAAATATTTTGAGTACCACAACAGTGTAACAGGGAGTCTCCATGGCTGTGACCTGCCGATTCTGATTTTCATTCAATTGTATGTTCATAATAAAACATTGACTATTAAATAACGTTTACATTGTCTCATGATCATTTTCAGTTTATATCGGTGATTGGAGAAATCAGTTTTCTTAATTCTTCATTTGGTCTCATTGGATATAGCTGCTGTACGTCAATGACAATAAGTTGCGTGATCTTATCATGCTCACGCGACAGGACAGCTGCATATACTTACTGCTGCAGCAATTTTCAGTTACCACAATAATGAGATTGCTGATTTGGACACTAATTATTATTGTTCATTATTCATTATGGAACAATAATAGAACATGAAACTGTCCCCGAGTTCCAATAAAATAAATTACAACATGGAACGGTCACTGAGTTCCAATAAAATGCGACTGTCATCAACTTTCAGTACAATGCAACCTTTAACTCTCACTGAGTTTTAATAGGACACAACATAACTAACATTGAAATATCCAGTTTAAACTTCAAATTAAGTCTCTTCCACTTTTAAGTGCAAATATACCTTTCTATTAAATTAAAATGGTATTTGCAATTCCAAAATAAATTGCAATCATTGCAATAAAAAAGTAAAAAGTTGGTACACAAAATGCATGCAGGTTGGCAGGTCTGGTGAAATGACAACATTGGTCCATTCTACTATATACACTTTGAATTGAGTTTTCTAACCCTTAAATCTAATCAAAATGCCCAAAAAATTCTAATTTAAATCTTATCACAGTTTACAATAATATGTTACATGAAATTGTAAAAATAATTACTTTCACTTACAATTAATTACACACAAAATTGTCATAATTTGACGGTGAGATTCAAGACAGCTTCCTGTTTATTACATATTGGAAAGGTAGAAAAGGTACAGCCTGTGCAAATATCACCTATGTTTCCATTTTATTTCCAGTTCAAAAAAAACAAAACAAAAGAAAAAACAATTTGGTGGTCGTGATGCGTGCGCCAGCGATGGGGTGCCTGAGATCAGTGCGCCAAAGCAGTGTTTTTGTATAAGATTTAGGTTATTTTATTTTATGTCTCCTTATGGAACTGAACAAGTGGAACGGCATGGAACAAAATCGTGCATAATGGGGACACTTTCTCTGCGACTCTCTCCATGGGTTATGCGCAGAAAAATGTCTTAACGAATCATGCCCCGTTCCCCCATGCCCTGTCACCATATGGTTTTAGTTGTTTCATTTGGAGGAATAGGGTACAGCGATCGTGGCACGTGGAAAACCGTGCTAACATTGTGTCCGGACAATTCACACATAAAAATATATTTATGATTCCCCTTATTAATAATTCCCAGTGTTATTCCTGTGTATGTTGTAAGCGTTTATCTGTTTTATCCTGTTATTGTAAAGCACACTGACTGACTGGTGAATGGGAGAGCCTTTCCACACGCACATTACGTGAACGCCCACCTTGCGAGCCCTTCTCCATGACCCGGCATCAAAAGTTCACAGTTTCTCCAAAGAAAAAAAATACAAGCGTATTAATTGTAATTGTATGAAACCAAAAAACACCATGCGCAACTTTGCGTAATGGGACCACTTTCTCCATCACTGTCACCACCGTCAACGACGATATAATGATGAACGATGATAAAATCGTGTATCGTGATATTTGGGCGGAGCCCAAGCCTAGCCACAACATGTCAATAGCGCTGCCATCTTCCTGCAGTTTCCCACTGCTGTAGGAAGAGTTTGCAACTTGCGCTGTTTTATACCCGATAATATAAGTAATTATTTCATATAACTATACATATATATAACATTTCATACATAAATCTCGAATTTCTCCCATGCTTTCAGACCTCGGAGTGTACATAGCACCAAGATGGCGGCCATTGAGGAAAGAAGTTGTTTATATGGCTCCATATTTATTTTTAATTGCCATATGATAGATATGATATAAGCTTTTTAAAATATATTATAAGGGTCCAGACCTGCTCTGCTCAGCTGGACTCCGGGTCTCAGGATGGAAGCCAGCACTCTGTACAGCCTCCGGATCTCCTGCTCCGAGCGCCTCCATCTGCTCTCCCAGTTCACCACAGAGCGTTCAAACTCTCTGTAAACGTCTCCTCCTGCCGCTATCACCTTGTCGCTCAGCGCGTCTCTCACTTCTTCTCCCACCTTCACCTTGTCGCACAGGAACAGAAGCTCTCCCACCGCCGCAGATATTCGCTCTCGTACCGAAAAGGTGAAGAGTTGAAGCCGCTCCGCCATTGTTGTTGTCGTCGTGGAGCTTCTGGTCACGTGTCTGTGTTGGAGGCGGTGACAAAGTGAGCGGTGTGATCTACTTCCGGGGCAAAAATCGCTGCTGGGAGCTTCTCATTGTTCTAGAATGAGAAGAAAACTTTATATTAGAAATGTTTATTTTATGTTTATTGTCTTGAGCTTAATTGAAAGGATGATACAGATATGTGAGGTGCATGTGAATAAAGTGAGTGTGGAGATATATGAAATCTTGAAATATTTTATTTTAGATTGATGTGAGGGATGCCATGGTAAGGAATTTTTCCCCATCGGTTAATGAAGTCATGACACCACGGTCACACCGGAAACTTTACAAATGGGGCGCACGGAGTGCCCCTGTTATGCACGGACGCTAATTACAGATGGAAGGAGACCGTTCCTGATCTAAGGTCTCCTATAGCCTTCCCTCCTCTCCTCCCATGATAAGCAGACTCCGCAGACAGTGCTGCAACGCTGCTGTGTGCGCACAAGCAGTAACTTAGTCCCCTAGTCAGACCAAGTATTGATAACACGCTTGCGTTGCATTGACATTTCACTGCATATATGTATGAAAGTATGTATATGTGTGTGACGAATAAACCTCTTGAATCTTGGTATTTTTAAATATTAGAATTTTTCAGCGCTGGTACATGAAAGTTTTGGTTTTGGTTTCATTTCCATAAAAAAAAAAAAAAAAGAAACACAAAAGCTTATCAACAGTGGGGGCGGTGGGCAAGTAATTTAATCGGGGTACGCCCGAACACCGTGTAACACCGATAACCGCTGCAACCCTATTTGATGTTAATCATACATTAATGTGGCAATTTAATGAGTTGATCCATTTGGATAAGTAAATATTTATTTCTTTAATCTGACCCCTTTTTCTTGTTTATTTTCAAAGTTCAAAGTGTTTTATTTGTCAAGTGTACAGTACAACACAAGGTCATTCAGTACAATGAAATTCTTGGGGCATGACAGGCAACAACTGCGTCGTGGGAAAAAAAAGATAAAATAACAAGGCAAATATAAGGAGGAAATAATGTTTTTTTTATAAAATAAGAGTCGAATATAAAAAAAAGTAAGAGTCGATGTTACAAATACGGGCAAGAGGTCACAGTGTATGTACATAAAATTAAAATAAGAAAATAATCCTAAAATAGAAACTAAAAATTGGAACAGTGTAGCAGTTCCAACAGAAATAGGTCAGTCTATTGCACAAGATATGGATTAAAAATAAAGTGAAGGAGTGCAGCTGGATATGTACATGTTGTTGTGGTGAAGTACATTAAATTTACATAGGCATTTTCATCTTATTTCCAATTTAATACAAATATATATATAAAAGCATTTACTTTTAATATATACAGTGTAATTTGTCTTGTCTCTCAACCAACACACCTGGTTTTCTGAAGCTGATAAGTGTTTAGTCCTAATATGCTGTACATTTGATTATCGATGAATAAGGCTCTGAATAGTAGGAAAAAATAGATGAGAAGCAAAATTTAGATTATGAACTATACAATGAACTTGAGATTATTATTATTATTTGACACAACAAGGAACGTTCAGTTCTGGCTTTTGGCAACAATGACCAAACCGTGTGAGACTGAGATGAACTAAAAGGAAATAGAATTGAGATAAATGACAGAATAGTTTGTAAACTGCCACCGCCTTACTGTAAATATAATGACATCATGTAATAAACTAGTCCAAGTCCAAAACACTACATACTATGTGCTTCAATAATAATATGGACAATGTGTAAAACTATTATAGGATCATTCCATGAGTGACTGTCCCTTCTCATATCTGTGTGTGTGTGTGTACAACAAACTGAGACTTTAATGCCAAGTGTTGGTTGAAGGTGACATAATGTAAAGGAGTAAAGCGCACTCCACTGCAAGAAAAGTCGTAAAATCCGTGTTAGAGCAATAAAAAGTAAATAAAATCAGTGATCAAGACTGACCTGACCTGAGCTGAGCTGAGCTCCAAGCGCCGCTGTCTGGCTGCGGGACTCCCCGCTCTCCGGTGGCCCTGCTCGGTCTCCCTCTGCAGGACAGGTCGGGGCTCCGGGGCGGCCTGCTAGCATGCAGCTAATGCTAACGGAAGCAATATAGCGCTGCTTGTTGTGTAGGAATGAAATGAAAAAGCCAAACGATCAACAAGTGAATGAAGCTTTTGTAAACGTGTGTAAGCGTCTGAACGTTGGAAACAATTAAAATATATATATATCAAATATAAATGACATGAGGAGGCTTGAGAAGCTTGATTTACTCTGAGCAGCGTTGGAGGAGCTGATGCTGCTTCTTCTTCTTCTTCTTTAGTGTTTATTGTTGGTTGTCAAAGCAGCTTAGAGGAGCATTACCACCACCAACTGAACTGGAGTGAACAGGAGATGATGCAGGAAATACCATCAAATACAATCAAATACAATAAAATGAAATGAAATAAAATAAAATAATATAAAATAAAAGAAGATAAAATAAAATACAATAAAATAAATTAAATTAAATTAAAACAAAACAAAACAAAACAAAACAAAACAAAACAAAACAAAACAAAACACATTTAAATAAAATGAAATGACACAAAATTAAATGAAATGAAATGAATCAAAATGAAATTAAACAAAATTAAAAATTACAAAATACACTGAAATTTAATTTAAAAAAAAAGAACATAACAATGAAGTAAAATAAAATAATAATAAACAAAACACAGGTACTCCTCACTTAATGACCGAGTTCCATTCCTAGGACCACGTTGTTTCGTAAATTAGTCGATAAGCGAGGACCCGTGTTATTTCACGGTAAGGGGGCGTGGTGATTGCGAACGCTAGTGTATTGAATACTGACAGAAGCGAGATGAATTTAGATGTATACAGTGTATATAGTATATAAAGTATATATAGTATTGTAACACTGTGTGTGTTTCTTTAACTGTGGTGAAAGACGGGGGAGGGAGGTTTCAGGTTTATTTGGAGGCTGTTGTGTTCTTGGCTTAATTTTATTGGTGGGGAGGTATCCAGGATATAGTTGGTAACTGGGCGAGGTGTTGAGAGGTCGGGGGTTGGAATGAAAAGGAGGAAGTGGATGGAGGGAAGAGTAGACGGGACACAGCCAAACAAAGTTGGATTATTTTAATTCTCACTGGACACCTCAACCCCCGGGGTTACTTGTTCGTCTCGCGGCAGGGAATAAAGCCTGTGCAGCTTCCCACGATGTTACGCTCTGCTTTTCATTCATTGCATCCATCTGGTCAACACCGTTGAGAGTCAAATTGTTGTCAGAAGTGGTATTAGCTTCACCTCACCGCGAGATAGCCATGGAGGAGATGCAGATGCTTACTCCCCCACAGTCGAGAAGCCAAGCGGCAAGGAAAGCTGCGGAACCGAGGTGTGCCAGGATGGAGGTGCGAACGAAACAGCTGAATGCACATGGCCAGAACGCAGATGAAATGTGGTCTCCCAAGCCACCACAGCGTGACCATCGTATTGCTTTGAGCTAAAAGTGGCGTTAAAGTACCATCCACTAAAAGATGAAATGGCCACTAAACAGGACAGAAAGATGTTTAGGGAGTGGTTTACAGCTTCATAGGGTAAAATGGTAACCGAGCAGCGAAAGACAGTGACTGATAGTTTCCCCCAGCCTGGCGGGCCCTCAGACGCTGGTGCACTGATGGTCGCTAAAGTTAGTTCCCCCCGGCTAATATGGTCAGATTGGCCCTTTACCAGCCTACCTGCCCCGCTGGCGCATGGTTATGACGCTAACGGGTCTCAGGCAGTGCTCGGTAGCCCTGTGAGCCCAACAGGCCAGAGTAGGGCCCCCCTCCAGTGGTACCAGGTCGGCACCCCTATGGACCGGGTCGCTGTTGACATTCTGGGCCTCCTGCCCCGCACACCCTGTGGAAATCATTCTGTGACCATAGCAATGGACTACTTTACGGAGTGGCCCGAAGCCTATGCCGTGCCTGATCAGGAGGCGGCCACTGTTTCACTGGCTCTGCCCAGCCCATCTGTCAACACCAACAAAGCATTCCTATTTACAAGCAGGCAGCAGCCGAGCAGTGTTTGGAGAAGATGCGGGCAGCGAGGGTTATAGAGCCTTCAGAGAGCCCATGGGTTTCTGTTGTCCTGATGGTGCCCAAGAAGACCGCTGATTCATGGCGGTTCTATGTGTATCTGCGGTTGCTGAATGAAGTTACTGAAAAATACTTTTATCTCCTACCCCGCATCGATGAATCACTAGACAGGATAAGGGGCTCTGTCTGGTTGTCATCCCTGGATCTGAGGAGTGGTTACTGGCAGGTGCCCCTCTCTGCTGAGGCCCGAGCAAAAACTGCCTTCATGACAGGCTCGGGCCTATGGCAGTTCACAGTAATGCCCTTTGGTCTGTAACACAGCTGCTTCATTTGAGAGGCTCAGGGAGAAGGTGCTAGCTGGTGTACTACCCCAGAACCTACAGGTGTACCTTGATAATGTGCTTGTCCATGCACCAGACTTTGACTCAGTCTTGGGACTCATCTTTACCTGGCTACAAGGAGCGGGCTCAAGTTACACCAGAGAAGTGTAAGCTACTGCGGAAAGAAGTCTTCTTCCTTGGTCATCATGTGAGTGGTGAGGGGGTGGCCACCCAAGTGGAAAAAGTTGCGGCTAGTTGTCCTAGCTGCCCCTGACCCTGATGGGGAGTTCGTCTTGGACACCGATGCCAGCAAAGAGGGTTTGGGAGCAGTCCTTGTCCAGGTGACCCCCAGTGATGATTAACTACTACAGCAGGACCCTTTCAAAGCCAGAACACAACTACTGTGTGACTAGGATAAAGCTACTGGCAGTGATCGAGGTGGTGAACCACTTCAAACAGTTAAGACCAGGGTTCGGAGGGACTCAAACACACGACACTCTTGGAAACAGAGTTAAACAAAGGAGTTTAATTCAGAGTCACTGAGGTGATGACGGGAGAGACCCGGTCGGGCTGGAACGTGTCTGGACAGACGGAACTGCCGGACTTCGCGAAGCAAGACAGGACAGGACAGGACCGGCATAGATGGGGAAGGAGGGATCCAGGTTCTGGGCAGGTGGACAGGGAACCAGGCTTGACGAAGCAGGACGGGAACGACTTGAAGGTGAAGAGGAAAACAGGCAGGTTAAGACAGCGACTAAACACTTAAATTACTCAGATTTGGAGGGAGCCAGGAGAAGTACCGACTAAGGTTAGTTCATTGACAGTCTGGCGAGGAGTGGATGGAGGGCCAAGGAATACATACGTGTGTGGAGGTGCAGGAGGAAGGAGTAGCAGAGGAGGGAAGAGCGGCCTCTAGTGGCACTAGGAGGCCATGGGCTTGACACAATTATTATCTGTGCGGGCTGAAGTTTCTAATCCGCACGGATCATGCCTCCCTCAAGTGGTTGCTGTCCTTCCGTGAGCCTGAAGGGCAAGTGGCTAGGTGGATTTGTTACAGAAATAAAAGGGTCGATTTAATTTGCAGTTTGTCAATTGGTGTGTGGTGGATGGGGTGGCTAAAGTAGCCACACCTGATGCTAGTTTGTCAGGCTCACGAGCATCATGTTTTAAAACCCTGTTCACACACTCAGTCAGGATGGGAGCCCTGTGTCATGACATGTTCCATCTGCTCCTGGTTAATTCAACCTAGCCTCATCTCTACAATAAACTGGGGTTATCAACCCCATCGTGTGTGTCTCTGTGCTGGAGGTCCCTGAACACGCCACTGGGGTGGCGTGTGGTGGCAAAACTGCCAAACAGTGGTTTTAAATAAAGACGCAGACAGACGCTGGTTTTTAATTGCACAAGGGTCGGGTCAGAGATGTGCTCTCGAGCAGCCGAACAGTTTATATCCCAGGGAGTCAAAGAATATATGGTCAATTTGACCCGACAAATGGTAGGTGCTCAAGCTAAGGCAAACTTTAATACAGGAAGATAAGGCAAACTTCACAACAGGAATCTAATGCAAACTTTACAGCAGGAATCTGATGAAGAAAACAACCGAAAGAGATCAGTGAAAGAATTAACCCTGGGTGCTGAAATAAAGGTATGTGACTGAGGCTATATGAGTTTGTGTTCTTCATTATGTGTGCATATATCTTTATGTGATTACATTGATTTAGATATATTGTTACAGATTGAGCAAATACAGGAGTTTAACTTCCCCATCATCGACCGCAAGGGGGCCAGACACACGAATGCGGAAGGGCTGTTCAGGCGGCCGTGTGGGACAGACTGCTCACAGTGTCGTTGGGCTGAGACCAGGGAGGCAGAGGCTCGTCATGAGCAGATGGGGAGATGCGCGGCTCTGCAACTGGACAACCCAGCAGAATGGATCTAGTCACAGGAGGACGATCTGAGACAGGTCAGGGATTGGGTGGAGAGAAGCCAACACCCTGGCTGGACAGACATGGCGGCAGCCGGGCCTTGCGTGAGGGGACTGTGGTTCCAGTGGGAGAGCTTGGCCCTCCATGGTGGAGTATTCTGGAGACGCTGGAAGGTGCAAGCCACTGGGAAGGAGAGGTGGCAAGTGGGAGTGCCTAAAAGTCGGCAGGCTGAGGTGCTGGATTTGAATCACATCCAGCCTGGTGTGGATCACTTTGAGGTAAACAAGACCCTCAAAAGGGTTCACCAGTCCTTCTACTTAAATCTCGCCTTGGAGGCTCAGCTCGCCCTGATCGCTGCAAAGGATCAGAAAGACTGGGACCTTCAGCTACCACTGGTCCTGCTTGCCTGTCCCTCTGCTACCCAGGAGACCACTGGGTGTACACCTGCCTTACTAATGTTGGGAAGGGAGCTCCGCACGGGGCGGGGGGGGGGGGGGTTCAGGTTTATTGGGGACTTGTGATGTCAGGTGTGGTTGCTCAAGCCATCCCATCCACCACAATCGTATATCGTGTGTATATATAGTATCTATAATGAATCTAGTGTGTATATGTAGTCTATATAGTGTATATCGTGTATAAAGGCTGATATGTGATGAGATGCTTGACGCTGAGACACTGGGTATTGCCTGCAGCGTACAATACAGACTGGTCAGAGAGCTGGTCGTAAGTCTGAACGGTCGTTAAACAGGTAGGTCGTTATGTGGACTCCTGTACCTGTATAACAAACTTAAATGAAATAAAAAATACAACTGTTTATTCTCCTCTATCCACCGCAGAGCCAACAGCTCTGTAGTGCACAGCGACCGACGCTCTGATGCTTTTCTTCAAATCTGTCTCACTCCCTGGACACACAGCGCTGCACCTGCACGCCCTGCGTCAGGAGCTTCGGAGTGACGTCACAACCGCGGTGACCACGTTGCTCTGACGCCGCTGGACGGGCGTTCGGGTCAGGACTGCGCATGCGTCGTGCACAGCCGCGTGCCGTCGAAACGTGCGCATGCGTCGTGGAAACCGCGCGTGCCTCGCGTGGAGTACTACGTAGGGAGGTGAAGGTACTTTGTGCTGTTTGCTTGAGTCTTCCAGTCCCAGCGGTGTCCACGCAGAGCGGAGCAGTAGCTTTAGCGTTAGCCTGAGCCTGCTGTTAGCATGAGCGCCACACGGTTCGGGTCCATCAGAACATTTGGCGTTGTAACGTGAACGTCCACAGTATGTATTTATTAGTATTTATTAGCATTTATTAGTATTTATTGGTATTTATTAGCATTTACACCGCAGACTATTCAGGATATCAGCTGCTTCTCCGCCGTTTACTTTCCTTCTTTATTCCTCCATCTGCGTTAGACACAAACGGGCCTTTACGACGGGACGAGAAATGCACTTTAAACTAAAACAAATCACTTTGTGTATTTTGAAAGTCATTGTTCGTATTATTATTATTATTATTATTATTATTCTCCTCCTTTGCACTTTTTGTGTTAAGTGTCTGGAACAGAGCAACCGCTGCAGCTACGACCGCGGTTGAGGTCTCGTTACAACCGGGACGTCGCAGACATCTTGTTCAAGTTTCACTCAGATTGATCCACATTCGGAGCAGGAATTAGTGGAAAACCCATTAATTTAACCAGAAGTGGTGGAGCGTTGGTACATCACCAACACGCTGAGACTCCATCGCTCTGTAGTGGTTAGAGGCTACGACGAGGCGTGTCCGTGTGTGTTTATGTACCGTCTGACCTGGTTGATGTCTGCGGGGCCGTTGCCCAAAATATGGGAGGTGCACGACGTGGTGTACGTCCCCACGCACCTTGACACCACCCCCCGGTGACATCATTAGATTTTATTTTATCAATTAATCGACCGTTTAAGGTTAGCAACTATCGATGAAGGAAATTCCTTTTAATCCCGAATTGAAAGTGACATGTATTTATGTTCAGGAAATAATGTTTATTTATTATGTTTGTTGTATAAAATAAATACAGAGTTTGTTTATTCTTGATCCAGATGCCGAGAAATAGCCGAAAGTCGAAGGCGGTCAAGAAGCAATTGTCCAAACTTCCAGCCTTAGAGGTCAGTCACACTGTTCCAAAAGCAAATACTAAAGGAAGAGACTGAAAAAAACCTATGAAACACAAATGCAAAAAACATAAAAAAATATATATTGAAATGACGTCTATGAACAAAGTGAAGGTAGATGAGACGCCTTCAAATATAAATGTTGATTCCTCGTACGTATGGATGGGAAGAGGCTCATTTCATCAGCATGATAACAGGACTAAAGGGACACCGTGTATTGCTGTCAGCAGATTTATTTGTTGGGCTTGAGTTTGTCATGTGATGGTTTCAGCATATTTATAATGCTAAATGCATTTGATGGTTTCTGGACAACATTTCTCATTGTTTTTGGTTTGTTCAATGATTTGCAATAAACATACTTTTGCATAAAACAAGCACATGTGTCCACTCCCATGATGATAAGAGTATTAAACGCTTGAAAAATATCCCTTTAAGGTTTTTTGAACGGACACAAAATGCGTGAATCATTTGCAATTCATCGGGATTAACTATGGACAACCACAAGATTAAATATTTTAATCTTGTGACAGCCCTAGTCCAAATTCTAAAACACCACAATTAAAATAATACTATACTTGTTTCCAGCGCTTACACAGACGTTTATCACGTTCTATCCCACTCACTACGAAACCCAATCAAAATATAGTAAACAATGCACCACGCGTCTGGATTCAACACTGATTTGTCTGATGTGTGTTAGTCAATGTGTTGTTGTGAAGGCTGCTGCTGTTGTCACAGGCGTCGTCATACGCTGCCTGTCTGTAGTTTGCAAAATATGCAATAGATGTATTCTTGTACATTTAATAAAACTTTAATAGCTTAATAATGCCTTATGAAGAAATGGACGGACTCCTCCGCTACAAAAATCTATTGCTTGACAAGACAGTTTGACTGGAGCCCACACGTAGTGACTCCAGGCAGCAAGGAGACCACTATGCTGGGAAAACTACTTCCCAACTATCAATCGAAATATAAGTAATAAATGATAAATATAAGTCTGTACCTGGGTGTGATGTTTGTTTTCCTGCAGGAATGATAATATTTTATTTACATAAGTGAGGTTTCATTTGTTGTAGTGGAAAATGTTTGTTAATTTAACTTAGTAATCCATGTTAAGACGGCACGTCGGCCATTTTAAATATGTGGTTGATGCGTACCAGGCTCGCTAATTAAATATTTTCACTAAATACAACTTTTGAATGGACCCCGATGGGAATCTCGACTCCGGTTTAAAATTGAGTCGAACCCTAAAAAAACACGAAGGGTTGAGGAGCCTCGTGCTGCTTTCACGAGGCTGACGCTTGTGTTTGGTGTGAACTTCCACATTGATTAACATGGCAGTGTATCTGAAGCGTTGCCATGACGGTGACGTGTCGCTTCTGGCCCAAAAACAAATTGGCGTTAATGCGTTATTATCGCGTTAACTTTGACAGCCCTACTACTACTACTGCTACACCACTACTAATACGACACTACACTACTACACTACAACTACTAGACTACTACTACACTACTACTACTACACTGCTTTAATGTGTTAGTATTGCGTTAACTTGGACAGCACTACTACTACACTACTACTACACTACTTTAATGTGTTATTATTGCAGATAACTTAAACAACCCTAATTTGAACATAACAATCAGACAATTCTACATATTAATTTAATCATGTAGTCCTCCACCATGTATACATCAGGTTATATATACACCTTACTATTTATACTACTTCCACTACTACTACTACTACTACACCACTACTACTACTACTACTACTACTACTACACTACATTACTACATTATTACTTCACTTCGAGCACAGTTTTCCTAATCCTCCAATAAAACTCCTAAGTGTCCTTCTCATTCTACTCTTAATTGGGTGTTTGGGAGTTTGAAACGCTTCCCTGAATGATGTACAAGTAAAAATAAATCAAATTGTGGAGTTTGGATGCATTATGGTAATTTACTACTCTGTCACATGTTGTGCTTGATGGTTCAACTGTGTTTACTTGCAGGACAGCATCGCTAACACTGACACAGAAAACCCAGATATCTGCAACATGATTTCATCGCAAGTGGTGAGAAATGCTTGAATTTTGTCCTCAGAAATGGAAGTTCTAGAATACCTTGTGTGCGGACCAAGGGGCGTGGTCAAGCACCGGCTGCGGACGGCAGCACGGTTCTCCTTCTTGCGGTCGCCAAGCTGCCTCGAGTGGCACTGATCAGCGCCTGTGCGGAGCTGATCGGTGCGTTGTTATTATTATTTATAAGGAAATATTATTCTTATTACTTTTGGGAGGTTAGGGTTAAGGGAGGGAGACTGAGTCCTTTTTGTCACGCCGCACCAACATGACGAGAGTCTTTATTATACAGTTCAACAGAACGGCTCGCTGGCCACAATTCTAAATAATAATACCGCCGATGGTTTCGGACGCAGGAGGAACGGCTTTCTGCTCTGGCTCCTGGTCGGCTGACGAGCCCCGTGCGCCGATCCCTTCTACAAGACAGACCAACATTGCGCCGCACGGGCGCTGATTAGGCCGATTCGAGGCAGCTTGGCGGCCGTGGGAAAGGGAGCCGTGCTGTCGTCCGCAGCCGATGCTTGACTACGCCCCCGGTCCGCGACACCTTGAAAACAGCCGCTTTTGTGCTGAAGTGCTTGAAAAGTCCTTGAAAAATGCCCTAACATGCGATCATTGGAAGCCTGTGATGTTCCCCCTGGTTTTATTATTCAGATCGTGACCTCATAAAATATTTTCTGAACATGGAACCATAAAGCTGCAAGAATAATACGGTTAAAACCATCAGAACCCCTGATCACGCATTCCATTGAAATGTAAAATGTCCATGCGCAATTAAAGGCACAAATCCATTATTATATATATATATATATATATATATATATAAAATCTTATTCTTCATAAGAATAAACTCAACATTTCTGTACCATATCAATTCATCAGATACATTTTCAGGCATTACATATCCAGATCTAGCTCAGCACTCCTAGTTTCTTTTTACAATTTTGCCAGACTGCAAAAAAAACAGCTTAACATGAATATAGAATCAATATCGATACTTACAGGTGGAATATGACATTATACAAACTTCTAAAGTCTGAATGTTTTCCTTGTTTTTCACCTCCAAATAAAACAACTAAGAACACACTGTTTTTATTTGTTCTTTTGGAGGCAGAATTGATCTGTCCATTTGGGGCACGGCTCTCCATGTACGGGGCGCATAGTGCCATGGTTGTGCCCGTGCCCTTCACACATATAAAAACATATTTATCATTTCCCTGATTTATAATTCCTAATTTTATAATCCCTGTGCATTTTGTAACTTCTGTCTGTTTTATCCTGTTGTTGTGATGCACACTGACCGGCAAAAAGAGAAAAAGTGCAGAATTAGTTATTAAAGTGTGTTTGCTTGTTACTTGCAGCCGGTGCTTCCCTACATCGTGATCACACACGTCTCCCAGCTGCAGGGGCAAACCCTGACCACGCCCATCATTTACACACATCCAATAGGAGAACAGCATCAGAATCAATCACACATCCAGCCAATCAGCATTCAGGAAGGTAAAGGATGTTTAAAGCAACATAAGAATTATGGATGCTACGGTACAGTGGGCTCACCGTTCAGTATGTATCACGGTTTAAGGCGACGTTAATGGCACGGTTTCGGTATCATTTATGTTTAAGAAAAAAATGTAATTAAAAGTTAAAAGGTGTAAAAAAGGTTTTTATAGTACTCTGACATAAATAACTAGTGTGTATGGTGGGGTTCAAGTTCATTGGTTGGTTGTTATAATTTGCACAAGTTCATCTGATCATCTGATTGGAGGGGAGGTGTCCAGCATAGTGGATTATTCAAATCTTAATTTCCATTCATATTTATATATATATATAGTATTTTAAGAACGTTTCACAATAAAAAAAAATAAAACCAGTACTATAGTTAGTTATTTTTTGTAGAACAGGTATAAAGTTTTTTTCACACCTAAATAATAATAGTGAAATAAAACCTCACAGTCAGACCAGTACGTGTGCCTTCATTTTGTGAACCTGACGTGACAGTGGGTGTGCTCCTTTTCAGCCGGGGCACCTCCCGGGGAGGTAGGAGCATGGGCCATCTCTGACATAGAGGGGGGAACATTTGTCGGTGGCAGGAGACGACAACTTAAACAACACAACATAAAACTGTAAAACTTGACAAAAAAACTAAGGGCTCATCACCCAGCGGGACTCGGTTCCCTTCATTCCTACAAAAGAGCCGTTCAAAAGGACCGGATCGTTTGTAACAGCGAGCGCAGTTCGTAATAAAGAGGGCCCTCCCAGGGGTTATTTTCCACTGGACACCTTGACTGATTGCACTCTTTATTAAAACATTTCTATGTAGTTTGATCTTTTCCTTTTTTCTATGGAAATGGCTGCGCAGTTGAAAACAAAATAGACCTCTCGCACAAAAATATAGAAATGCACGCAATGCTCTGCACGGCTGACGTGGCTTGTAGAGCTCCAACAGTGGATTCAACAGGAAGCAGCACTTATGGTACACCGCACTGCTCCCGTACACTGCACAACTGGTAGACTTTTACCGTGATATCGAAATACTGCGAATAATGTGTGTAGGGAACGCACTGAACAGTTTGATAACATACCATGTACTGTTGCATCCCTAATATGAACATATTAGGGATGCTAAATGTGTAGGTGACTGAGTTTTCCTCCTTGTGTCTGTTTTTCAGTGTTGTCTCCAGAGCTCCAGCAGCGCTCTGTCTGTAAAGAGGAGCTTCCCCCTGAGCAGCAGGAGTGGAGCCACAGTCTGGGCCAGGAGGAGCCAGGGCCCCCACACATTAAAAAGGAAGAGGAGGAGTTCCCTGTGAAGACTGAACATGATGTAGAGTGCGCTCAGTGGTCCCAGCTTCATCAAAACCAAACTGAGGTGAAGAGAGAGGCAGAACGTGTTGCCTGCACCTCAACTGAACAGATGGAAACACAAGTAGTAGAAATAAAAGTAGAAGATCCAGCTGCTGCTTTAGAACCAGGTGGTGCTGAGCAGCTCCTCTCTTCACACTGTTCTGAACCTGAGACTGAAGACAGTGATGGAGGTTTGAAGAAAACCACAGAACCTTTGTCAGGTAACTGTTTGTTTTCTTTCTTCCACTTGGTCATTGAGTTGGTTAAGTTTTTATTTAAGCTCTTTATTTAAGGAGCCTCATTTCAGCTGCCTGTACACCGTATTCTATCGGTCGCGACCCAAAGCTGCTGACCATCTGTGAATATGGGAAAATTGACCGGTAAAATGAGATCTTTGCCTCATGGCTCTGATCTCTTCACCATGACAGTCTGCAGACGCCGCCTCCATCAGTCTTTCAGTCTCATATTTCCATTCACCCTCACCCATCCACACGATTGACTGAAGCAGTGGAAGATGTTCATATCAGTTGGTGTAAAGTGAGTGGTCTACTTCTGCTGACCTCAGTCAGTCAGACCAAGTTCTTCAATTAATCTTTTGCCCCATTCCACGGCTGTTGGCTGAAGCTACTGTCCTGGCTCCTCTCAAAGTGGAGGAACAACAGTTCTACGCTGAGGTACTCCCTGATCTCTGAGCTCCTCACCATATGGTTAAGGCTGAGCCCCGAAAACAAGCAGAAAATGCTCATTTTGGCTGCCTGTACCTGGACCATTTTCCATTTGTTGTGACCTTATTCCTTCACCGTCCCAACCCAAAGCTCGTGACCATACGCGAGGGCTGCAACAAAGATTGACCGGTAAATTGAGAGCTTCGTGTCTTTGCTCAGCTGCCTCTTCACCACGATGGTCCGGTACAGTGCATGTCATCTCATGTGGCCTCTTACCATCACTTGTGAATACGACCCAGAGATGGCTAAAATCATCTGCTTAGGTTAACTCTTCTCTGCCAACCCAGAATAGACAAGTCAGAGTAGATCCGTACAAAGTACTAATCTATTATGTCTGTCCATTCATTTTCTATCCATCATTTATCTATGTGTATTGCTAAGTGTATTGCATCCATCAAGTTCTCAGCGCTTCAGACCAAGTATCCACACAGAGAGGGTACAACGATGAGACACCACAGTCCATTTGTTCCTCAATGGCAGTGTACACTTCGCGTTCTGAGAGCATGGGGGAAATTTCAGATGTATTATATGACATTTTATACTGTATATGTACAGTTATATGAAATAATTACTTTATATTATTTGGTAGGAAACATCGCAAGTTGCAACCTTTTCCTACAGCAGTGGGACTTTGCGGCACGATTGCGGTGCTATTGACGTATCATGGCTGCAGGTTTTAGTTTAGATTTTTTTAGGGGTCCAGCCCGCAGGGCCAACTGTGTTGGATTTATATTATTATTCTCTGCATTTTGTCAGGTTAAAACAGTCAGGACCACGACGACCGCTGAACCCTGATTGAGGTCTCGCTGGAACCAGGGGGTTTCGGACATCTTGTGGCGCAAGTTTAATCAACATTGATCTACATTTGAAGCAGGAATTAGTGAACAACTGTTGCAAATTTACCGGAAGTTGAAGAACGTTGGTGTGTCTTGATTAGTTTGTGGAGCGGAGCGCTTTGTGACATCATGAACCAATGTTCTATTAGTCCAGGCTTCGTTTCTGGGTGGTCATTCAGGGAGTTGCGTTTTGTAAGCCCGGTTTCTTTGCGTAGTATTCATGTTTATTCAAGATGTCAGACTGGAGGAGCAGATGCACCGTTCAATGTACAGACAGAATATTGTAACTTGTGCTGCGTTTCAAAGAACCCGGAAAACTGCAATACATACCTAACACGACTAAACTGTACCCTGTGTATTGCTACCTATAGCTACATTTATTTTTTTTTTCTCACAGGCATTTTGCCAGTTTAAAGTGTCTGGCGCACAGCATCCACTGAACCCACGGACATGAATAAAGTGTCGTTGAGTTCGGAGCCTTCCAGACATGTTGTAGTCCAAGTTTGATCCACATCAATCTATATTTGGAGCAGGAATTAGTGAAAAACTGTTCCCGACGTGCTACGGAAGTAGCAGAATAAAGGGATATGGGTTGGCGGAGCGGGAGCGGGGCACTTATCGACCTGGGGTCTTGTGACATCATCATCCAATTTATGTGTGCAGGGTGTGGCTCTTGGGGGGGGGGGGGTGGGGCTGCCTTTCGCACGGAATTGTAATTCGGCTCTATAGGAAGTGATGCTGCATTTCACGGGAACTCAGAAAACAGTTATTCGTGACTAACACGACTAACCTTGACCCCATGCATGCTGCCTGAAGCTATATTTATAATTAAAATTACATGTTTCATATTATTATAAATTGTAATTAAATTTAAATGGGGAATTATTGAACATTTGGATTATATTTGAGGATTAGAAAACTCAATGGAGAGTGTATATAGTAGAATTTACCAATCTTGAGGTTTCACTCATCTTTCTGTGTCTGCTTGTCAGTGTTGCCTCCAGAGCTCCAGCAGCTCTCTGTCTGTAAAGAGGAGCTTCCCCCTGAGAAGCAGGAGTGGAGCCCCAGTCTGGGCCAGGAGGAGCCAGGGCCCCCACACATTAAAAAGGAAGAGGAGGAGTTCCCTGTGAAGACTGAACATGATGTAGAGTGCGCTCAGTGGTCCCAGCTTCATCAAAAGCAAACTGAGGTGAAGAGAGAGGCAGAACCTGTTGCCTGCACCTCAACTGAACAGATGGAAACAGAAGCTGATGGAGAGGACTGTGGAGTGTCAGAAGCAGCCAGTAGCTCAGATCCAGCTGCTGCTTTAGAACCAGCTGGTGCTGAGCAGCTCTTCTCTTCACACTCTTCTGAAACTGACACTGACGACAGTGATGAAGATTGGAAGGAGACCAGACAACCTCAGTCAGGTAAGTTTTTATTTTTTTATCCTACCAAGATGTTGACCAGATGAATGTCAACAGGTAATAACTTCATCAATTGTTTATTCCCCATTCAATTAAAATAAGCAAAATGATATGAGCACTACAGATATTCACAATACTAATCAAACTTTATTGGCATTTGTGACCCACAGCATACTTTACGGTCACATTTTGAATTTTTCATGAATTTCACATAATACGAAAGCGTAGAACCAGAGCTTCAAAACAAGGTGTCACTTGTGGGAATCAAACAAATATTTTGCCAGCTATTACTGAAGGTTTTGAAGAAAAAGTACAATAAAATGATTATTTATTTTTTATATTTAAAAACGTTTTTTGTAATTAATTATTTTTTTTCAATAAAATCCATGTACTTTGCCCTTCATTTGGCGCCCCACTTGCAATACCCTCACGGCCCACAGGTTGGGAATAGCTGATCCAGTGCTTTGTTCAGTGGTGTGGTGAACACTTTCTCACCCTCAACGTTAATAAAACAGAAGCTGGTGTTTGACCCCAAATCCATTGGTGACCACTCTCCAGTGGTAATCCATGACCAGAGGATAGGACAGGTGAGCTCTTACAGAAAGCTGGGCATTCACTGAGATGACCAACTGGGGCAGTGGCTCAGTAGGTAGAGTGGGTAAACCCTTATCGCCTCTTAATATTTATTGTGTTGACGTGCAATTCACCGTCCTACTGCTGTAATTTACTTTAATGACCAATCTACGCCTTTTTGCAGCCAAGTTGTCTGTAAACTCCTGGAAACTATTTAATATTTTTGATACATTTCAGTCGGGCTTTTTAGAGCAGCACAGAAATCTCACTACACAAAACATTTATTTTCCTATGCTGACTTAAGTACACAGTCTATGTTACCAACTCACAATTTTAGCGAATATATTCAAAGGACTGGGTTAGGATTTGTGTCACAGCTTCAGGTGGTTTTCCTCATATCTGACTGTAAAACACATGTTTTACTGTTTAAACTAGTGACTGTCTTCAGCAGCTGCTGTTCCAGGTGGAGTCCCCCAAGGTTCAGTTCTTCGTCCAAGTTTATTCTCTATGTACGGTAGTTACTTTACCAGGATTGTATTATCATCTAATTCAACATTATTAACCATCAATAGGTTGAGTTTTATTCTTTGCTGGTCAAATAGTTCGCTATGTAGTTGCAGTGTTAACTAAATTGTTGTGCACTATTTTTCTTAGTGGAAGCTGACCAGCAGAAGCTTTGCAGTTGCAGAGTGCAACTCTGCGCTAGCCATACTAGTTATGAAATCATTTCAAATCAGTAAGACGGTTAGTGGCATAACACAGCCATCTGGTCATTATTGCAATTTCATCCTCTGTTTCAGTGATCAGCCCTTACTCAACATCCTTAATTTCTAGTGCCCTCTCTAACTTGTTTTATAATACACTATTTCCTTTCTTTCCCTCTCCTCTCTTAGGGTATCGCAGAAAACCTCATCCTACTCACAGAGGAAAGAAACTGTACGACTGTGAACAGTGTGGGAAAAGATTCAGTCAATTAGGACATCTCAAACAACACCAACTTACACACACAGGAGAGAAACCTTACCCGTGTGAACATTGTGTGAAAAGATTCAGTCAATTGGGAAATCGCAAACAACATCAGCTTATACATACAGGAGAGAAACCGTACCGATGTGAACAGTGTGGGAAGAGCTTCACAAGAAGGGGTGATTTAAAAGTACACCTGCGGATGCACACCGGAGAGAAACCGTACCACTGTGAACAGTGTGGGAAGAGCTTCAGCAAATCAACCCACCTCAAACAACATCAGCGTACACACACCGGAGAGAAGCCATACCACTGTGAACAGTGCGGGAAGCACTTCAAAACAAAGGGTTATTTAAAAGTACATCAGCTTATGCACACCCAATAGAAGCTTTACCCCTGTGAACATTGTGGGATATTGTTTAGTCGTCTCAATAATCTGAAAACAGTGGAATGTCGCACATTTCACATCATGGATCCATTAGAGAAACTTCCCAAAGAGTATGTCGAATATTAAAATTGGATCACTGGACGGGATGACATCAGTCTTCATTTTTAAGGGTGTCAAGCACCAAAGGTGCCAACACCCTTTTGTTTTTCTACGTTTTATTATTATTATTCTGCCACTTTTTATTGTTCACCATGTTTCCACCAGTTGCTTTTTACGCAATTTGGCATATTTATATATATTATATATTGGTCTCATCACTGAAATCTAAAATTGCGACCAATCAGACCATGCGTCCTGCACCACCATGTCAAATTTGCACTTTTCACATGGCCGTATCATATGATGCGTCGCCTCATGATCTACACCTTTCGTGATGACACCATTGACTCCCGCCGATCAGATTTTCCGCCATTTTTAATTTCCTGAGAAACAGTCCTCTGACATTTCCCCCGAGGTCATTCGTCCAACTTCAGCCAAACCTACTTTGTTGGATTCCTTCCACTCCCCTCTTTAAAAAAATAATCAGTAGAGTTTTGAAATAACATACTGGCCACCTTGCCACATATTCTGAACGCTCTCCAATTTTAAGAAAACTTGGTTCCCAAGTCCAGTGTTCTCTACTCAATCGACTGCCACTAGTTGTGTCCGGTTGGCCTAAAAGGAGCGCTATACTAGAAAACTTGTGAAAATTGTCACTACTCCAAGACTGCGTGTCTGATTTTAGGGAAACCAACTTCTGGACTCCTGCTGCTGAAGGTTCTATTGGCTCAAGGAAGCTGCAGTCAATTATCAAAACAAGATGGCCGCCACAGGCCAATCAACACTCGGGAGCCTCAAGGCGGGGTTCAATTTGTCCGATCTTCCTGGAATTTGGTAGATGTAAAGTCGTTGGGGTCAAGATGAAACAGAAAACAAATCGTACATTTACGCCCACAGGGGCATCATCTGAATGACGCGACATAGAATTGGCCAAATCTGCCATGTGGTGTGGCCTGCAGTCGTGTGTGATGTAATATGAGGCAGCTCCTCGACTTCCTCCTTCACCATTTCCGACGTTTTGAATTCTATGAAAAATTGACTTTTGACACCTCCTATGTGTTCCATTTCAGCCAAACCAGGTTTATTGGATTCTTAGGAACTTTTATCGTTCAAAGTTCAACCTGGCTTCGGGGTCGTGCTTGGCTTTGACACCTCCTCCTTGCAGCTATTTTTCTAAATGGAATTGCATGTTTTGCAGCACTCCAACCACCTCGCTTCAGAAAGGCTGAACAGACCAAGGCAACCATAGTTTTGTCTTCATTCTTGCGTAGCGACCTCTCGAGTACAAAACAAAACATGAGACGATCGGCGGTTTTCTTTTTACTTTGCTTTTTTTCCACACACTCCAGAGACGCCTTCTCTCTGTTCTCCCCATGTGAAGTGCAAGTCGTCAACTCAAATTACATCAGCGTAGTAACACAGTGTGTACCACTGTCCAAGAATTCCACCAAGTCATCACAGCTGAAGGAACATAAGTTCATCCAAACTGCCAATTAAACCCTGCCTCGTGTTCTTTGTGCTGTTGAGTAACCAGTTCCATCCTGAGATTGAAGTTATTTTACAATGTAATCCTTCCCTAGAAGATTAAAGCTGTTGTGTGTTGATATGATTGTAACATTATGAGCAACAAAATGTCAGACACTCTGCAAACGCATTCATTTTAATCATAAAATCTATTATTACTATTTGTGACTATCCTCCAAACATCATTAGGTATTTGTATCCCAAATTCTTTTTCCCATGCTGTTTTGATATTTTCCATAGAGGGCATTTTAATGTTTTGAAAGGTGTTAAGCACTTAATCACACACATTGATCAAGGTTATCAGGTTTTGCTGAGACAAAATTAGGAATGTATGTTTTCACATAATCTCTGATCTGAATGCATCTGAAAAAGTAATTTACAGGGAGGTTGTTTTTCTCCCACAGCTGTTGAAAGGAAGCAAATGTTCCGTCTACATTTAATCACAAATTGTGTGTATTCCCCAGATCTTCCATGAAGCAAATGCACCATCCAGAACAGAAAGGAACAATGAGGGAATTTCTGCAATAGGGAGTAGAAAACACACTGTTTTAGATTTAAAATGTGCATTTAACTGCTTATATTGAACTCCATATTGGAACAGTGTTTTAAATTACAGGGTTGCCCTTGTATAGGGACTTACTGATGGTTGTTGGGGATAGGAGCACCGCACCAGTGGAATAAGGCAGACAGTCCTCTTTTTAATTTTCCAACCAGTCTGTGCCTTTAGAGGAACCCTAAGAACCTATATTTAGAGGTAGAAATTCTTGCATTGGATGAATTATCCAGATACTGGTCCAGCACACGATTTAAGTCACCACCAATGATCAAAGTACATTCCGAAATATCAGGTATCACAATTGGGGCTGTAAATAAGTGTCAAAGGCACAGAGTGTAGTTCCCCTTTAACTATGACATACCTGCCCTTGTTGTCTGCCATTGAGGAGTGATGTTCATGGCTTTACCGTGGAATAGAGAGGCACCCGAACACTGCTAGGCATCAGTGGTGAAGAAGCTGCGGTGTCAGCAGGCGCCGTTTTAGGAAAGGGGTCCAGATCAGATTGAAGTGTAAATGGATAGTACAAATATGTCGCTCCACTATCTGCCAAAGTAAGGGGAAGTGTAATTCTCATTGGTAAGGGAACCAACGACCCTCATCCCAGGTAACGACCTCCTCTTCCCGTCGTAAGATTGTGAAAGAGGCCGTGACCAGACACTGGAAGTCTTTCTCTCTCACGTCCGCTGTCGCTGGCCCACCACAATACACCTGCTCGGACGCCCCATCCTCTACGGCAACGTCAACACCCTGCGTGGAAACAGATGGTGCAGGAGGTTTGAAGTTATGGAAGGTCCACTTATTGCTTTAGGCACAACGGCGGTCCGACTGCAGCTCGGTCACTCCAGTCACTAAACTCCATAGTTGGACATGGACAGTGGACACTGTGAGTCGCTCCGTGAAACCCAGTGTGGACCGACCCGCCCTGTGGACACACTCGCGCGCACACACACACATAACTTATGTGTGTGTGTTACCGTATACTCAGGGTGAGTAAAACAACAGGAGCAGTGGAGGAAAGCAGTGGAACGTGGAGACACAGAGCTTTCACACGGTACCCCCCTCATATCGATCATTGTTATTCGAATGTTGTATTAAAAGTATTATTTCATGAACGCGCTGAAGTTTACACCCAATTCACAGTGTCTGATGCCTTATGGTGCATTCCAAAACCTGAGACTTTTCACTAATGTACTTGTTACTCTGAAAGACAACTGGTGCATGGCTGCACTTCAATAAAAACACATGATCGATGGTTTGTTTGGTTGATGTATTGATAATAAACAGCGTTTAAAAGTCAACGTTTTATTTGTGGAAATTTTGGATTTGGAAAAGTGGATTTCACTGATTTGACGGTCTCTTTTCTATGACACTTAAGACAAAATCAATCTACATCAAAAACTTCGGAACTAATAGTCAGACCTGGACTTGATTATTATAAGACTCCTAAACAGCATTTAAACCTCTATTTCAGATTCTTTTTCTTATTTGTAAATGTTCAGGCTGGTCCTGGTTTGTGTTGGATGTGTTCATAAATCAAACCTGGTCCAGTTTCTCGGAGCTTTGTGGAATTCATAATTAATTATTTGTGCAGTTTAACATGTTAAAAGGTGTAGCTTCCTGCTACGTTTATTCGAACACCTCATCCACCTTTAAACCATTAATACTATGAATACGGAAGTGTTGCTCTGCCATTGAAAGAAATGTACTCGAACATTATTTGAATTGCACTTAAAGAGGATCGAAAGTCGATTTTTATTAGTTAAGAATTGGCTGCCTATTGATGACTTATGCATGGAGTAGCAGTGTGCACATAGGGACGAAACACACAGTACACCACTCACCAAAACACCACCACCCTACTGAGAGCCAGGTTGGTGTATGAGAAACGTCTGTTGTTTCAATCTGGAAGAACAGGACCTTTTGGCAAGAGGGAACTGTTAAAAAAAATAAAAATGAATAATTTTTTTAAAGGGAGGCTTTAAAAACACTGATGACATGTATCTTGTACCACACATTGTTTGTTGACGTGTGCACAGTGTTCTTCATTCATTCCTCGTGCTGTAGTGGAGCGAGACTATGCAGGAAACAACATTTATTTTATAAACTTACTTCACTAAAGAACTTCTCTTGAATGGGCCGAGCGTCACTGAAATCATTTGGTGTTATTCCTCTGACCTGACCCTTTACAATGAGCTCAAGCAGAGTACGAAAACACCCGTCCAGTTTTTCGTTTTTATTTTGAGGTTCCTAAATACTCGGTGGGTGATTTAATGGATGAAGGTCGGAAAACAAACTTTTATCCGTTTAGTCAGTTGAGTCGTGATGGTAAAATATCAGTCATTTATCTGGTGTGGAATGTGTTTCATCGAGGTCAATTCTGCACGACTGTCTCTTTGAACATATTACATCCTGTTTAAAATCCATTGAGACAGAATGCAAATACATGGAATGGCCTCTTGCCGGGCCGTTTCCTGCTATATGCCAACTATGCGGTTGCATAGGGCCCCCGAGCTGCCAGTTAAAACCTTTTTTATTTAGTTATTATTTTTTTAATAAATATGATTGGTCTCTCTTGACAGCCAAGCACCCTCTTTATCTGTGCAGTGGCCTCATTTTCTTTATGTTCATTCTGTGTAAGGGCCTAATTATTTGTATTTATTGGGGGTTTTTTTTGTTTTTTTGGGGGGGGAGGGGGGAGGGTTTATGTTAACATATCGTTAACACCTTAACAAATTTCTTCCTATCATTTAAAATAAACATTTAAAGGAAAATGCAGCATCCGTCTCATTTCTGCGCATCTGGAAGTTGTTATAATGCAGATTGGGTAAATCCTGTAAGTTTTCAGGAGTTTCTTGTGTTGTGCCCCAGTGTTTCCCATTTATTATAATATTCTGTATATTTAAGTTGCTGGGGTCAATTTGAGATGTTTGATTTGAATTTGAGAGGAAAAAAATGTTTTTTTTAGGGATCGGGCCTCTTTTCCTCTGAAAGTCACCAGATTGATGCATGTAAAGGTTTAATGCATGGCCTCCGGACCACCCTGGAGGGTTTGGAATCCCCCCTCCATAGTGTCACAAAATAGGGGGCCCCAAACAACATTTTCCTTTGGGCCCCCAAAAAGCTAGAAACGGCCCTGCTCCTAATGCAAAACCGTTTCTTTCTGGGAGCCGATCCAGACACTACCCAGCCTCCGCTCGGGTAAATCCAGCCTTAAGAGCTAAACTGAAGAGTTGAGACTTTAGAGACTCTCACTGGCCCTGGGCCAAGAAGAAGGTGAAAACCTCTTGGCACAATATGCTGCAACCATTTCATACTGTCTCTGTGTGAAATTACTTCCAAGCTTACAATTGCAAACCTCTGCTTTCACAATTCAACAAACAGAGAATAAACCAACCCAGAAATACCTCCTATACCTTTCGAATAATAAAAAAAAGCGTAACGTCAGCTAAATGTAAGTGAACCAAATGTATTTAATTGATCCTATATTGCTAAGAACTCAATTATTATTTATATTTTTGAGATTTGTGCTAGAGTATATGTATATTTAGAGTTCCACAAACAAAAAGGTTCTGAGACTAAAATGAGTGAAATTAATGAAACACGCCCCCTTGTGGACAGTGGTTGTATTGACAAGAGGTCAGAATGTCGCCGATTGGTGGACGAAACCTGAATGACAACAACAACAACAACAACAGCAACAACAACAACAACAACAACAACAACAACGCGATCATGGAGGCCTCCGCAGGACGCGTATCAAGGGTGATACTTGTCACGGAGCTTCGTCTCATTTGAACTTTCTTCGCGCATTTCAGTTATGGATCAACACTTTGGTTGTAAATCACATTTCAACGGCCGCATAATTTATCGTCCCACATCATATGTAAAGTCCTATCAGTGTTTTATTTGTATTCATTGTTCTTTATTAGATGCATTACAAAAGATAGTCCCTTACATATAAGGACAGCAATACAAAGCAGAAAAAGGTAAACAAAAAATACACGGCATGATCCATTTATGATTCTTAATGTATAAGTATAGTTGGTGTTAGTGTTTATAAAATAAAGAATATAAATATGGTAGGTGTTTTAGTGCCGTTGTTGTTCCTCTAAAACCAAGATGGATCAGTATGTCAGCAGCTACATATCAAGCTGCTGCACTAGAGGGCGCTGTGGAGCCTCCTTTAAACTCCCTCTAACAGATCTCTAAATAAACACACACCGACCGAGCCGTGTTGTACTGCCTGTGTTTTTATTTTAAGAAAACATATTTTTAAGTTACGTTTTCCAGAGGGATTGTGTAAAAAGCGGGTATGTGCGTCTCTCAGCGCACCGATCAAACTGTAACGTCCGGGGGGTAATAGTGGACTGCATTTCCCAGGATGAAGGGGGACGAGATGAGCTATGGGACCAGAGAAACGCAGGTGGTGGGTAAGATGCGCTTCCTATTGAAGTTCATCAGGAGTATTTGAGTGTTCATACAATAAAACACGTTCTTGTTTTACCATGGAAAAAACTCGTCCGAGTCATTCTCCATCTCCCCTCCCTACATTGGTGTCAGAAGTGGGATTTACAATATGTCTACAATGAGAGAGATGGAAGAATTTCTTGAGTGCCTACAAGTCGGCGAGCCCAGGGCACGGCCACGCTTACCCCAGGCATAAGGCTACCGAGCAGTGAGTTTGCACCCCCGCCGAGGAGCCGCCGAGAGCAAGACGACGGCGACCTACCAGATGGGTCTAGCACCCCGCAAATAATGGTGAGTCAATCGGACATCGCCACCTCACCGCAGAGAAGAGGAGCGAAGTATCCCGCTGCTAGACTGCCATCAGCGAGAGTGACGGAGGATGGGGACTGAGGATGGGGTCCGACGGAGCACCACTAAATTGCCACGGTTTGGTCAAGAGGAGCCCATAGAAACCTACCTCATCCAGGCTGGCTGCTCAACTTAATTTCTGGACGGCAGAGGAAAGTGCTGTTCACATTGCCCTCTCCCCAGAAGAAAAAGCGCTACAAATCCTCATAGACCTGCAGCCAGAGGAACGGCTCGGCTGGCCGCCATTAAGAGGGCATTACAGCATTGTTTCAACCATCGGATTTACCCTTGGAACTTGGTCTCCAAGCATTCATCAAGGGACTACTACCAGAACGCCACCGCGAACATTTCCGCCTTGACAGACCGAGGACCTTATGTACTGGGGAGCATTCTCCAGTCACGCGGCATCAGGTGCGGCGTGGGGACCTCCATGACAGCGACGGGGAAGAGGTGACCTGGCAAGCCAGCCCCACTCCCCCACCTCGATCTAGGTGGCAGACGGGGAGGCCAGCTCGGCAGTCCACTGGGGACTGCTACTAATGCATGGAGCCAGGCCACATCGCATGCTATTGCCCGGCCCCGGCGCCACGATGCCTGGAGCCCCAGCCGTTGTCAAATTAGAGCAGGGCAGCGCAACGCGAGGACCGGACCACACCACAGCTGTCAGGCGAGACCAGGCAGGCCGAGGATGACCTGTTATGAAACAAAATGCTAAAAACAGTGTTGCTTATATTACAAACAAAATCTAGTATGAGATTACAATATATATTATATTGATATTGCTCTGGTAAAGACACAAGATAGAAATTAACCTAGAGTGTCATATCTTATGTGACTTAAAAACATAACATTATCCAGGTGCACATTCAAAATAATAGCAGGTTATATGACAAGATATCATCTGGAAGTTCGGCTACAGTAATATATACACTGCACCGATCAGCCACAACATTAAAACCACTGACAGGTAAAGTGAATAACATTGATCATCTGGTAACAACGACACCTGTCAAGGGCTGGGATATATTAGGCAGCAAGTGAAGCGTGAGTTGTTGAAGTTGATGTGTTGAAGCAGCTTAAGGATCTGAGCCACTTTGACAAGGAGCACATTGTGATGCTGGACGACTGGGTCAGAGCATCTCCACAAGCACAGGTCTTGTGGGCTGTTCCCGCTATGCAGTGGTTACTACCTACCAAAAGTGCTCCAAGGAAGGTCGACCGGTGAACCGGCAACAGAGTCATGGACGCCCAAGGCTCATTGATACAGGTGGGGAGTGAAGTCTAGCCCTTCTGGTTTGATCCCACAGAAGAGCTACCATCGTCTACCGGGGCCTCTGCTCCCGAGCCAGTTGGTGGCTCCTCCGCCGGCACGGACCCCCCTGTTTTCAACGCCGCAGAGCGCCACCTCAGCTCCCGCAGCGGGATCTACACCCGTTGGAGATCCCCAAACCCTCTGCTAACCGGGTGCCCACGTCCAGGATATAGACTCCAGAATCCCACAGCTGCTGGATCAGAACCTGTCTCCCTCCACTTTCCTCATCCACGTGGGAACCAACGATCTCAGGAGCAAACAATCAGAGACACTTAAAGAAGACTTTACAAAGCTTATTGACAGTCTTCTACAATCGGATTCGCCAGTTCATCGTCTCCGGCCCGCTGCCGTGTCCGAGATTTGGAGATGTTAAATTCACGCCTGTCCTCCAGCTACCCACATGGCTCAAGGGATACTGCTGCTCCCTCAACATACCATTTGTGGACAACTTTGGCACCTTCTTAAACCGTCCAAACGTCTTCAGATATGATGGAGTACATTCAAACTTTCACGGATCACATCTCCTCGCCTTGAACATGGAACTTACGCTGAAATCCTCGGTTCACTGCTGATGTTTGGTGAGTCTGATCCACTCTACTGACATTAATGACTGTCACACCGCTTTACAAATTCCTGTATTTATAAACCATAGACCGAAATTACGTAACTTCCCTGTAACATACTGGAATCTAAACAATTTACTACCGGTTTGGACTCAAACTATCAGTCCCCCGCAAAACCATGCATCCAGAACAATAAAAACGTCTATTAAATGTCAGGTCACTAACTAATAAGTCATTTTTAGATAATGAGCTTATAAGTACCCATATCCTGGATTTCTCTCTACTGACTGAGACCTGGATGGACAAAAATGGCTCAGTGGCACTCATTGAGACAGCACCTCCTAATTTCAAATTCATCCAAACCACTAGAGCTGATAAGAGAGGCAGTGGAATTGCTGCTGTCTTCTCTGATATCTACACCTGCAAGGAAATCCTCCTCGGAGAATTCACGTCTTTTGAACACTTTGCTATATCTATTAACTGCAGTGCCTCGATTTTAATCATCACTGTTGATTGACCACCAAAATCGAAATGTGGCTTTCTTGATGAATTCTCTGAGCTACTGTCCAAGGTCTCCACTGAATGTGGTTGTGTAATTATCTCAGGTGATTTTAATATTCATGTTGACAATCAAACAGACCCAGATGCTCAACACTTTATTAGCCTATTGGAGGCATTTGACCTCACTCAGCACGTTTCTGGACCCACCCACAATAAGGGGCATACTCTGGACTTGGTCATATCAAAAAGACTAAATATCACTATACCCTGTGTCATGGATGTTGCTATTTCAGATCAATGTTGCATTTTCCTTGATGTGTCTGCTCTTCCTGTACAACAGAGGGGTACCCGAACAATTTAAAAACGTATCATTAACAATAATACCATAATTGAAACCTTTCATGTTCATGGCATCATCAACTGAGGATCCTGTGAACAACTTCAACTCCTTCTTCTTCTTCTTCTTCCAGCTGCTCCCGTTTGGGGTCGCCACAGCGGATCATCTGCCTCCAATACTTTCTATTCTGCGCATCTTCCTCCCTTACACCAACCGCCTGCATGTCCTCCCTCAGCACCTCAATAAAGCTTCTCTTTGGCTTCCTCTTGCCTGGCAGCTCCATCCTCAGCCTCCTTCTCCCATTGTAACTCTCATCTCTCCTCCACACGTGTCCAAACCATCTCAATCTGGCTTCTCTCACTTTTCCACCAAACTGTCCAACCTGAGCTGTCCCTCTAATGTCATCCTCAACCCTGCCACCTCCACCTCATCCACCTGCCTTTTTGTCAGTGCCACCGCCTCTAAACCGTACAACATGGCTGCTCTCACTACCATCCTGTACACCTTTCCCTTCACTCTAGCTGTAACCCTTCTGTCACACATCACTCTGGACACTTTTCCCCACCCTGCCTGTACTCTATTCTTCCCCTCTCCCCCGCACTCTCCGCTGCTTTGGATGGTCGACCCCAAGTACTTGAGCTCATCCACCTTCTTCACCTCCACTCCACTTGCATTCTGTTTTTCTCCGCCCTCCCTCCCATTCAGGCACATGTATTGTGTCTTACTCCTGCTGACTTTCATTCCTCTTCTCTCTAATGCTGCCTCCACTTCTCCAGGCTCTCCTCAACCTGCTCCCTACTCTCGCTACAGGTGACAATGTCATCCACGAACATCATAGTCCACGGAGACTCCTGCCTGATTTCGTCTGTTAACCTGTCCATCACCATTGCAAACAAGAAAGGGTTCAGAGCTGATTCTTGATGCAATCCCACCTCCACCTTGAATTCCTTCGTCACGCCTACTGTACACCTTACTACTGTCTGACTGCCCTCATACATATCCTGTACCACTCCTACGTACCTCTCTGCCACCCCCGACTTCCTCATGCAATACCACACTTCCTCTCTCGGCACTCTATCATAAGCTTTCTCTAAATCCACAAAGACACAGTGCAACTCCCTCTGGCCTTCCCTGTACTTTTCCATCAGCGTTCTTAAAGCAAACATGTCATCTGTAGTACTCTTTCCTGGCATGAAACCATACTGCTGCTCGCTGATCCCCACCGCTCATCTTAACCTAGCCTCCACTACCCTTTCCCAGAGCTTCATGCTGTGGCTTATAAACTTTATTCCCTTCTAGTGACCTCTGTACGTCTCCCTTATTCTTGAAGATGGGTACCAGTACAGTTCTTCTCCACTCCTCTGGCATCCTCTCCCTTTCCAGGATGGTGTTAAACAGTCTTGTAAGGAACGTCACTGCCATCTCACCTAAACATTTCCATGCTTCCCCAGGTTTGTCATCTGGGCCAACTGCCTTCCCACTCTTCATCTTCTTTAATACTGTTCTCACCTCATCCTTGCTAATTAGCTGTACTTCTTGATCCACTATCCTCACATCATCCACTCTTCTCTCCCTCTCATTTTCTTCATTCCATCAACTCCTAAAATTACTCCTTCCACCTCTCAACACACTCTCCTCACTAGTCAGCACATTCCCATCATTATCCTTCATCACCCTTAACCTGCTGTACATCCTTCCCAGCTTGGTCCCTTGTCTTGCCAATCGGTACAAGACCTTTTCTCCTTCCTTACTGCCCAACCTCGTCGTATGCCAACAACTTGTCGTACGCCTTTTCCTTTTCCTTTGCCCCTTCTCTCGTCGCCTTGCACCGCATCAGCATGTACTCCTGTCTAGTTTCTTCATCTCTCTGACTATCCCATTTCTTCTTCACCAACCTCTTCTGCTCTATGCTCTCCTGGACTTCCTCTTCCTGCATGACACACCGAGTACCTTCTTGGTCGTCTCCCAGTTTCCCAGTCATCTGGTAACCGTTCATTCCCACCTGTTGCCTGCCTTACCTCTTCCCTAAATTGCATGCAACACTCCTCCTTTTTCAACTTCTACCATTTTATCTTTGTTTCTTCTTTCACTCTCTTCCTCTTCTTCGCCTCCAGATTCATCCTACAGACTACCATCCAATGCTGCCTAGCAACACACTCCCCTACCACCACTTTGCAGTCACTAATCTCTTTGAGATTGCACCTCCTGCATAAGATGTAGTCCACCTGTGTGCACCTTCCTCCACTCTTGAATGTCAACCTGTCTTCCTCCCTCTTCTTGAAATACGTATTCACAACAGCCAATTCCATCCTTTTGGTGAAATCCACCAGCATCTGTCCTTCCAATGTAATGTAATGTAATGTAATGTAATGTCATTCCACATTCCTCTGCTTGAACCAAACCTACCCATCACCTACTCGTCATCTATGTCTCTGATCCCTTCGCCAACATGCCCATTGAGATCTGCTCCAACGACCACTCTCTGTCCCCCTTGGGGACGCTCTCCACCACTACATCCAACTCACTAAAGAATTCTTAGACTATCTGAATTGAAATAAAATAATATAATGAAGAATAAAATGAAAAATGACCAAATGTACACCAATAGCTGAAAAATACTTAACAAATAGTCTAACATATAAAAATATACAAAAATATAAAATATACAAATTGACTTACCGAGGCGCTGAACAGCGCGAACGCCGATAGATTGTTTCCTTTAAAGCGACCGTAGAGGTAAGATCATCCCTCCTTATTCCAAGTGATGGGAAGTCACAATGTGAAACCGTTTTGATAAAAGTTCAACCTTTAAATTGTACTGTAAATCGTAGTTTTACAAACACCCGGATACAGTATTGTGTAGGGAGCATAACCCACGAGGAAGAAAAGCTGACGTCACTTCCATAAACAGATGGTTAAAGTGCAGGAAGAGAAGCCTTCGATTTCACTTGTCTGTGAAAACTTATGTCCTTGTTGTTATAGATTACAAGTGGGTTGCGGAAGCTCTGTATCGTATCGCAGACCTTAATCTGACCAGTGCGATAGATCCAAGTCAGTGTAAGCTGTGCATACTGGACTACATTTTCCGCGATGATAGTCAGTTCTCCGACGGCGACGCTGACAATGACAGTTATGCTTAATCTGATATCTGATATAGTTGGAATACATTTCAAACCTCAGATTTCAACCTAAATGTGACAATGAAACGGAATATTTTCAAGAACCACCAGAAGAGACTTATGATATTCCAGATTTTTTTCATTTTTTTATTACTTTCAAGAGCATACCATTGCAACAAAATCTTTTTTTTTATGTTGGCCATTTAACCATCAATTGAAAGTTAAGATAAATAAGAAAAATCGATTAAAAATGTAACAATATTTAAATGTACATGTTATATTGTGTACATAAAACAGGATTCTTTAAATAAATTAAATAGTTGACCCTCGCTTTGCCCACTGGCGTCCCTCACGCTACGTTTAGTAGTGTTGGTTTTGTCATCTGGGATGTCAGGACCCAGCTTTGCTGTGAGACAGAAGAGACAGAGATGAGCAACATGACAGTTTTCAAATCCCCTGTCAATCAGTTTGACTGCGTACAGCATATATACCCAATGAGACCAAATGAAGAATTAGGAAAATAGATTTCTTTGATCACGAATATAAACTCTAAATTATCGTAAGACAATGTAAATGATGAAATGCTAAAAATCAGAATCGGCCAAAATCGGAATGGATAGGTCGGAGCCACGTTCCATATTACACTATTGTGGTAAAATATTTTCCCAAGTTTGGCAGGTCGGAGTGTTGGAGTGTTCTTAAAAGGAAAGGTGATGTAACTCAGTGGTAAACAGGCCCCTGTCCCAGCTTTTTTGGAACGTGTTGCAGGCATCAAATTCAAAATGAGTGACTTTTTGCTCAAATACAATAAATTTTATCAGTTTGAACATTAAATATCTTGTCTTTGAGGGTATCTAATTGAATATAGGTTGAAAAGGATTTGCAAATCATTGTATTCTGTTTGTATTTACATTTTACACAACATCCAAACTTCATTGGAATTGGGGTTTGTACATTCCTCATTTTGTCTCAGCAAAACCTGATAGCCTTGATCAATTCATGTGATTATGTGCTGGATTAATTAGAATCAGAATTAGCTTTAATCGGCAAGTATGTACATACATACAAGGAATTTGACTACGTTTTTTCCTTACTATTAATGTACAAACATGGACTAGACATACAGCTGAAACAAAGACAACAAGCTAAACAAACATTTAACTACTATATACAGATGTAGATGTATATACATTTATACATATATATATATACATATATATATATACACACACACACATTTACATACATACACACATACATATACAGACACATATATACAAATATGCATATGTAGAGTACATACATACCTGTACACATACATACAAAAACAACAGAAATGAAATTGTAGCAGGAAGGTAATGAGTGCAAAGATGCTGGAATAAATATGGGATAATTAACAGGTTACTTTACATACATGAGGTAGGTGGATTTGACATAATATATATATAGAAAATGTACAGTATATACACTGGGTGAAGGTTTATAATGACAATAAAAATTAAGTGTTCATCAGAGTGAGCTTTTGTTGTGTCTGGTTGTTTTGGCGTACCATGTTGTGTCACGCCTACCAGAGGGGAGGAGTTGGAACAGGTTGTATCCAGGGTGCGATGGGCCTGCAGTGATGTTTCTTGCACGTTTCCTAACTCTAGACACGTACAAGTCCTGAATGCAGGGCAGGTCGGCACCAATGATTTTCTCTGCGGTCCTGACGGTCCGTTGTAGTCTGTTCCTGTCCTGCTGGTTTCCCAACCAAACCAGACAGTGATGGAGGTGCAGAAGACAGGCTGGATGATTGCAGAGTAGAACTGGATCAGCACTTCCTGAGCTGGTGCAGGAAGTACATCCTCTGCTGGGCCTTTTTGATGACTGTGTCGATGTGGAGTGTTCACTTTAGGTCCTGGGAGATTGTGGATCCCAGAAACCTGAAGGATTCCACAGCAGACACTGCTGTTGAGCATGGTGAGGGGGACTGAGCTTTAGGGGGCTCCTCCTGAAGTCCACGGTCATCTCCACAGTTTGGAGCTTGTTTAGCTCCAGGTTGTTCTGACTGCACCAACCAGCTGTTCAACCTCCCGTCTATATGCAGACTTGCCAACGTCCCGGATGAGGCCGATGACTGTTGTGTCGTCTGCAAACTTCAGGAGTCTCTAACAGACTAGTCTCCCGAGGTGCAGTCGTGGGTGTAGAGGGAGAAGAGCAGAGCGGAGAGCACACATCCTTGGGTGATTGCTGATGGTCTGGATGCCGGATGTGGTTTTCCCCAGCCTCACCTGCTGCCTCCTGTCTGTCAGGAAGTTAGTAATCCACTGGCAGGTGAGGGCTGGCACAGTAAGCTGAGTGAGTTTGGAGTGGAGGATTTCAGGGACGATGGTGTTGAATGCCGAGCTGAAATCCACAAAGAGGACACTTGCGTATGTCCCTGGCGAGTCGAGGTGTTGCAGGACGTAGTGCAGTCCCATGCTGACTGCATCCTCCACCGACCTGTTTGCCCGATAGGCAAACTGCAGGGGGTCCAGCAGGGGGCCTGTGATGTCCTTCAGGTGGGCCAACACCAGTCTCTCAAAGGATTTCATGACCACAGACATCGGGGCGACGGACCTATAATCATTTAATTCAGAGATTGAGGGTTTCTTGGCAACTCATCAACTCAGCAAAATCATACATAGACTTGACACTTCTCTAAAGTGAAGCTCCACTAACTCTTTCCAGAACTGTCACCTCTATGTGACAGATGCTGTCTAAGTGAGGCCAACTCAGCTCACAGCTTTGCACTTTGTCCTAAACTGGACAACTTCTGGACAGAAATGTTTAATTTATTCTCACACATACTTGCAGTGCAAATAGAGCCAGAACCAATTAATTATATTAGGAATATCCAAAGACTTAAGGTCAAGGTTTAGGTTGGCTCAGCGACCATCATCTCTTATGGGATAATTGTTGATAAAAAAACAAATTATTATTCTGGAAGGAGGGGTACCATCAGTGAAACAGTCACTCACAGAACTGTTCAGTACATTATACCTGGAGAGATTAAGGTATTTTCTGAGGGATAAGATTGGGAAATTTAAAAAAATCTGGCACTCCTTTATTTCTTATCTTGAGAGAGATTGGGACCGATCTTAATAATGAATTCCCCGTCCGCAACCTTGGCAGCGCTCGTAGGGAGGGTTAGGGGTAGGAAGGGAGATGTGTCTGAGGTTGCACATTTACTTTGTTCTTCTTCATCTTAAAAAAATATTTATTGTTTTCCATACATATCTTCGATTTCTTTGTTTATATTTACAAAAACAGGCAGACATTCCATTTGAGTATTGTATGTTGTTTTATATGCAGTTTAAAACAGAAGCAGTGAAACTATCACAATGTCTGTAAAATACGACGCTTCTTCTCAATAAAAACATGTTCCGACAATATTCAAGTATTAGAAAAGAGAAGTTGTAAACTAATCCCCTGTGACAGCACCTCAGCTGACCCCTCTCCGTGGCACTTGGATCTCTAGTGTCCATGTTACAATCATATCAACACACGCTTTTATCTTCTAGGGAAGGATTACATTGTAAAATAACTTCAATCGCAGGATGGAACTAATATTCAACAGCACAAAGAACACGAGGCAGAGTTTAATTGGCAGTTTGGATGAAATGATCAGCTGTGATGACTTGGTGGAACTCTTGGACAGTGGTACAGTCTGTCTCCTGTGTTACTACGCTGATGTAGCCTCTCTCATTTGTGACTAACACGTCTATTGCGATGACTTTTAGAACAAAGCTCTTCCTACACTGTTCAGTCATATGGTCTCATTCCAGTGTGAAATCGCTGATGTGTTTTGAGAATATTGAGGCCACTTGTCAGAGGGGTACGTTTTCTCTACTGCGTGCGTACGCTGGTGTACTTTTACTTCACCCCTTGTCGAAAAGCGCTTCCCACACCGTTCACAGATGTATGGTTTCTCTCCTGTATGTGTACGCTGATGAATCTTGAGATTGCTCGATTGGCTGAATCTCTTCCCACACTGTTCACAGGAGTATGGTTTCTCTCCTGTGTGACTACGCTGATGTACTTTTAAATCGCTTCTTGTCCTAAAGCTCTTTGCACACTGTTCACAAGGGTAAGGTTTCTCTCCTGTATGGCTACGCTGATGTACTTTTAAATCGCCCCTTGTCTTAAAGCTCTTTGCACACTGTTCACAGGAGTAAGGTTTCTCTCCTGTGTGCGTACGCTGATGAATCATGAGATTGGCTGATTGTTTAAACCTTTTCCCACACTGTTCACAGAGATATGGTTCATCTCCTGTGTGCATACGCCGATGCTGTTTTAAATGACCCTTTGTTGTAAAGCTCTTCACACACTGATCACAGGGGTAAGGTTTCTCTCCTGTATGGATACGATGATGTACTTTTACTTCGGTCATCGTCTTAAAGCTCTTCCCACACACTTCACAGTCGTATAGTTTCTTTCCTCTGGAAGTAGGCAAGACTGATGACATTTGACAACCTAAGAGAGGAGAGGGGAAAAAAGACAAGAGGGGAAAAATACATACAAAAAAATATAAATAATGCCAATGCTTAGGCCCAGTGGGAGGTCACCTTGCAACTCACTCAATAACAGCAGGGGATTATTGAAATGCTGTTATTGAAACCTGACTAATAGGGTTCAAATTTGTCTGGTAAAATTTATTTGTCTGGTAAAATTTATATAACACTGGACCGAGTTTTACCACAGTTTTTTAAAAGTGCAATTGCACTCAGGAACTGTAGGAATGCAAATACCAAAAGTCACATAATGGTTTAAAGCAAAGAAACAATAAATTCATTTGAAACTAACACAAACAACTATAAATGTCAAATATGCTATGAGGGGGTGGCAGTCAATAAGTCAGTAGTGTTGGCATGAATGATAGCATAGTGAGTGGAGTGTTGTCGGGTAAAAGGAGAAAAAAAAGGTAAGGATGGGGAGTAGGTTTCACTCTTATCGTACTGGGAACAGCCAGGTCCCGGTGTACCAAATTATATGACGACCTGACCACACCTACTGGACATCTGCAACACAAAGATAAGCAGCCAGCCCAGCACCCACATACACAACAAAATGACCCAAAGCCCAGACTAAAGCCAAAGTCTTCTTTGCGATCACCGAGTAGGTAAGCTGAGGTTTGTTAAATTTCTGAGAAAATAAACTTACAGGCCTATGTAGCACCTGATTGTCAGGCTGCATCAGTACTGTATATGCCCCTACGTGACTGGCATCAACCTGCAGCTTGAACAGCTTCTCCACACAGCAGCAGCCAGCACTGGAGCACTACACAGAAATGCCATGACATTCTGGAAAGCCTGCTGACAAACAGGAGACCACACATATAGTGTATAGCATTTTCTATTAACAAAACAGTAAGGGGAGCAACAACAGAGGAAGTTTGTACAGAAACTGCGGTGGTATCCTACCATCCCAAGAACCGCATTAGCTCTTTTTTTTTGTTGTTGGCAAAGGAAACTGCTCTACCGCCAGCACATTTTCTTGCACTGGCAGCACTTGGCAGCATGTACTTGATCTATGCGTCTAAATTCTTGTGCTTAACAGTAGACAGACTGTAAAACTGCTGTTTTATTGGTTTTGCATCCCCCACCACTACACCATGCAGTGTTCACAAGAACGAGAGGCTGGACACACTCTGAACCATCTCACACTTGGCTCAACCGCACAAGAGTAGTACGCCCTTTAACAGGTTGACATGACAGAGCTCCTCTGTTCTGGAGTAGAAATTCAATAGTTCTTCTCTGTATCTGCTACTCCACCTGACCTGAAACTGTGACCTAACAATTGGCAAAAGAGACAGCACCTGATCGCTAGGACTGAATTGGCACCACTCAGCCGTCTATTATAAAATGATATAATATAATATATTATATTATGAAATGAAGCCGTCTACAGGCTTCATTTCTCTTGTGCTGTAGCCAATTTCTCCTTTGCAAATATCATCAGATCATACAAACTAGGTCTGAATACAGTTACATAGTCAATCAGGTTTTTGCAGGAACATTGCTCTTAAAATTGCCCCTTAACACTGCCAGAGGACCATGTACAGAATGGGTAAACACCAAGTCACTGGGGCTAAACACGGAGCTCTCCTGTGTCACCTCCCTATCTGCCAACATTAACCACGGCAAGCCTTCCTCCCAATCCCTGCCCAACCCTGTGCAAAAGGCACACAACAGTGACTTAAGTGATAAACGCTGCACTGCTCCCTGACTTTGTGCATGATAGGCCGACAACTGAGAGTGCTTTACCCAAAGTTGTTTTAACACCTGCGCAAACATATGATAGGAAAAGTTATACCATTAATCACTTTGGCAGTGTCCTTCAGGAAGTCACGCTCACTCTGATCTAGTTCACTGTAAATTACAGGGACTGGAATAACAAGTGGAGGGGTGGAGGATGGAACATCTGGCCACACACACCCACCAGCTAGCTCATTCCCAAGAATGAGATGACTCCTGCCACCTGCCCCACTGGGCACACTTTGATGCACACAGCTCCACCTGCACCAAATCTCGAAAGGGATGCGGCCTGTGCACTAGAGCAGACAAGATAGACAATCCATACTCCAAACTAGTGATGAATAACCAGTATCAGACTCCACTGTGATGCCAGGATAAATAATTCCAACGTGCCTGAGTCTCTCAGGCAAATAAGCATCATCACAAGGAACTTTCTCACACAGCTGAGGAGAAGGTAGGTCCAAAATCACACTTAGCACTGGAGCGGCTAATGCCATTGACTTTAAATTCATCTGTGACACTCTTTCCGAGCCATGCATATCTGTCACATTCAATTCAGGCTTGACTGAACCCACAGACTAAAATCCATGCCCAATAGCATCATCCTTAGAGCCACCGGCACTACGCACAGTTCCACAATCACTGCGGTGAGTCAAGACATACTGATCTGCCAATGCAGCTGCCTCGCCACTGTTTTTACCTATTGCTCAGTTATACATGTGGCAATACAGCTGGGAACTGCATTTTTGAACTGTTACAAAACAATAAGATCACACAATTCCTCAAAAGTTTCCACAACAGAAGTTGTTCGCCAACGATTAAAAGTATTCAGCAAATTGCGTGAAAACTCAAGGTAGCACTGTTTATCCTCCCTCCTAACAGTCCTAAACCGCTGGCGGTAAGCCTCGGGAACCATCTCACAGATGTTAAGAGCAGCTAAACGTACCTTCTCTCAAAGATAATTTCTCATGTGCCAAGGTGATCCTAGCCTGCTGTCACACTTAACTTTTTCCAAAGTCAATTCCTTATCTACTTCAACCCGATGCTTTAACTTTACATGTTCCATTTTCAGCACCAGAAGGAGCAACTCCTTCTGTTGTTCAGAGGACAAACCAGTACTCTGACCTAACTGTGAAAACTCACCAGTAGCACCCTCGACCATACCATCCGCTGTACAACACATTAATCTCATACAAGTAAGCCTTTAAAATATACTTAACTTGTCCTTGAGCCTGTGTCACTGATTTCAATCTTATAGTGGTTCAAAATTTTCAGCAACTGCTGTTTTGTGCAGCCATCCAAAAACTGAAAGCCTGATCGAGTCTCAAAAAAATCCTCAACATGAGCCATTTTACAAACGGAATGGAACGCAGTACCCGCACCTCAGCCGGCGTGCGCTGGCCCTCACTTTCATTGCGCCACAAGCAAGCCGATCTGCCAGGCCGAGCCAATCTGGTACCTACACCGGTCGCACAGGGCCCCGTCCTTCCCCGTGGCCTCCCTCCCTGTGGCTCTCCTGGAGCCCTGAGAGCTGTAACCTAGGCGGCCAGCGGAATAACGCCAATTGTCGATTGGCGTTATTCAGCACTGTTCCGCATCCCGGTAAGTGAACTGTGTTTCCCCATGTCATCTAACGGGAAAATTTAACTCCACGGTTTAACATTTTTCTACTATTTATAAATCTTACTATCTATAAATCTTTTGGCTGTATGTTCTGGATCATTATCCTGTTGGAGGACCCATGAACTGCAACTGAGTTGGAGCTTTCTGATACTGGGCAGAACGTTTTGCTCCAGAATACCTTGATGGTCTCCAGATTTCATTGTGCCCTGAACAGATTCAAGGTACCCCGTGCCAGACGCAGCAAAGCAGCCCCAAAGTGTAACCGAGCCTCCATGTTTCACAGTAGGTATGGTGTTCTTTCCTTTAAAAGCTTCATTTTTTCGTCTGTGAACATAGAGCTGATATGACTTGCCAAAAAGCTACAGTTTTGACTCATCTGCCAAAGGACATTCTCCCAGAAGCATTGTGGCTTGTCAAGATGCATTTTAGCATATTCCAGTCTAGCTTATTTATGTTTTGGTTTCGAAAGTGGAGTCATCCTGGGTCTTTTTCCATGGAGCCCACTGTCACTCAAAAAGCGAACGCATGGTGCGATTAGACACTGATGTACCTTGACCTTGGAGTTCAGCTTGTACCTCTTTGGAAGTTGTCCTTGGCTCTTTTTCTGCCATTTGCTCTATCCTTATGTTCAATCTGGGGTCAATTTTCCTCCTGCGGCCGGATCCAGGGAGGTTGGCTACAGTCCCATGGAACTTAAACTTCTGCAGAGGCCACATTCCACCACTCAAAAAAGCGAGTGTGTGTATATACTGTATATGCGTGTGTCGTGTGACCAATAAAGATTCTTCTTCTTTACCTTCAACATGCTTGTCTATCATTTTCTTTCTGATCTCCTCAGACAACTCTCTCCTTTGGTTTCTCTGGTCCATGTTCAGTGTTGTGCACACCATGATACCAAACAGCAGAGTGACGACTTTTCTCCATATAAATATGGATGACTGATTATAAGATTTAAGACATGTGTGATACCAATTAAAGAAAACAGTTAATTTAAAATATCACTATAATCCAATTATTTATAATCTTTTGTAAGGGGTAACAACACATCTGTCCAGGCCATAGAATATAATTGATCTCTATAGCAATAATTGATCTTTTTTCAGTTTCTTTGCTTCACTCTATGAGATACTAAAGGCATGCAGGTATACATGAGAACATTGCTTTTAATTTCATCACCTTTGAGGAGGAATGAAGCATTGTTTCAATGAGCTGTAAGGGTACCAACAAATTTGTCCACATCCGTGGCGCGTGGACGTGGCAAAATTTGCCTGATCTGGCACATGTATTCTGTATATAATTACAGACAGAAAATAATTTAGTTTAATATATTTTATTGCAGATAAATCAGCGCATCCAGTGGGGCTCACTTCCGTAATGGGTTTGCGGTTGTGTTTTCTGTAAATGCATTTGTTTTCTGTCTTTTTAATTTTGATTATTTTTATTAAATGGGGAATAAACAATTGATGAAGTTATTACCTGTTGATATTAATCCGGTCAACAGCTTGGTAGGATAAAAAAAGAAAAACTTACCTGACTGAGGTTGTCTGGTCTTCTTCCAACCTTCATCACTGTCGTCAGTGTCAGATTCAGAAGAGTGTGAAGAGAAGAGCTGCTCAGCACCAGCTGGTTCTAAAGCAGCAGCTGGATCTGAGCTACTGGCTGCTTCTGACACTCCACAGTCCTCTCCATCAGCTTCTGTTTCCATCTGTTCAGTTGAGGTGCAGGCAACAGGTTCTGCCTCTCTCTTCACCTCAGTTTGGGTTTGATGAAGCTGGGACCACTGAGCGCACTCTCCATCATGTTCAGTCTTCACAGGGAACTCCTCTTCTTCCTTTTTAATGTGTGGGGGCCCTGACTCCTCCTGGCCCAGACTGGGGCTCCACTCCTGCTGCTCAGGGGGAAGCTCCTCTTTACAGACAGAGAGCTGCTGGAGCTCTGGAGGCAACACTGACAAACAGACACAGAAAGATGAGTGAAACCTCAAGATTGAGCTCTCACAACACAGTAGTGAGCTCAGCACAGTGTAATGATTAACACAGTATTTCATTGAAGTCAGAAAGAAACAAACAGTTATGATAGAACTGACTCAGTAGAAGAACTTGGTGGGAGAAAAAAAAAGAACAGTTACCTAACGGAAGTCCTGTGGTCTCCTTCCAACCTCCATCACTGTTTTCAGTCTCAGGTTCAAAAGATTGTGAAGAGAAGGGCTGCTCAGCACCAGCTGGTTCTAAAGGAGCAGCTGGATCTTCTGGATCTACTTCTACTTCTATTTCTACTACTTGTGTCTCCATCTGTTCAGTTGAGGTGCAGGCTACAGGTTCTGCCTCTCTGGGGCTGGGGCTCCACACCTGCTGCTCAGGGGGAAGCTCCTCTTAACAGACAGAGAGCTGCTGGAGCTCTGGAGGCAACACTGACAAACAGACACAGGGAGGAAAACTAGGAGAGTGAGACCAAGCGGACACAAGCTCCCATAGATGTTGTGGCGAGACCACATTTCATGGGTAGCTCTTTATACTGGAAAACATTTTACAATTAATTTATTTTCGATTTCGATAAACAAATTGGATTAAGATATTGACATGATAAATGTAATACTCATATTGGCTGAAATTCACATCCACAATTGACAGAGGACTGTCAAACTCAAAGGCCTTTTCTATTGTCTTTTCTAAAGTATGAAAAATATGTTGGTTTAAGTGAACACTCAAATAGCCCGTATAAATGTTGATAAATTTATCTTTTTTTTTTTTTTTTTTTACAAACAATATGATACTGGTTTAATTGATATGTAAACTATTCCCCCTGGAGTCTTTTTTCTCCCTCCCTCTCCCTACTACATTCACTTGTATTAGAATGTACAGCCCAACTCATACATAGTTTTATATTGTAAGATACAATGTGATTAGGTTTATGACTGTAAACCTGTTTGCATTGAGTATGTTATACTTGTATGGTGTGTATTTTGCATACAATATACAATATTATATCATAGCTTATAATATGTAATACATGATAGTTTATTGTTTATCGTATCATTAAATAACCTGTAGATCACTAGACCGTCACTTAACATTGGATTTTCGTCTATTCCTTTTCTGCACACAGGCCTACAGAGGCAGCGCACAGCGCCCTAATACATTCGCCAACTGTATTTGTGTATTGTATATTACTCAGTAGTCTAAGTCATGGCTCTAAAAATAAACAACATTTATCGTGTGGATATCTTCTTCCAAGCTGTTATTAACACCAAATATCCATTCTCTCAGTATAAAGAGAGGACAATAAATGTGGTTTTACCACAACATCTATGGGAGCTCGTCAGGATCTAGTGGAGCACGAGCAGAAAAGGATGATGCCCCCCCCCCCCCCCAGAATGTATGTAATGTATTACCTATTAAATGATTATTAATGAAAGCATGTGGTATTAATATAAATCAAAGTTTGCCTGCTTCCAGACCTGCTCTGTGCAGCACAACTCGGGGACTCAGTGCCGCGTCCAGTAACTCGCGTTGACCATTGTTTTCTTCTTGTAAACGAGAAACTTTCGCCTCGTATTCTGAGATGGTTTTTTCAAATAATCCTAAAATCTCCTCCACAGCCGCAGCCAGAGGACGGCTGATGTCTGCTCTCAGGGTTTCTAACCTCCACATCTTAACACCACGATGGACAAACTGCTGCGGGGAACATCAACAAGCTAAGCTAACGAGCTTCCGGACTTCCGGTGCGTCGCTGAAAAGGTTCCCCCGGACACAGGGTGGTCTATCTGGTGCCGCTGTGACATTAAATCCACTATTTGCAACTCAGTAATCATTGGTAAAGTAACGTTGTGGGATCGCCACAATCTCATAATGTACAATAGGTCCTTCTTTATTTTTATACATATCTTATTTGTAAGTTATCTAATGTACTGTCTGTAACGACGTTATTGTTGCGTTGAGCATGTTTATGCATGGGGCTTCTGATTGGACGACTGATCCTCAAACTGACCAATCACATGGTCCCTGCGAGCGCCGTGGTCACCAACTTCCTTTTTTTTTGGAACCGCGAGACCGACGTCATCCGTGATCGATGAACGAGTTGACTCGTTCTCTGACGTCACGTTCGACGCGGACACCGCCCACTCCGGTTTGAAAGCGCTGCAATGCGATGCTGCGTTCACGGACTCGGAAGATTGTGACGCGTGTCGGGTCGTGATGAATTCAAGCCCGAGATGCCAACTTGCAAAAATCTGTCTTTGAAATCCCTAGTTAGAATGACGTCATATGCAATAACTTCTCTGTCTCGCTAGGACAGTTCTTCTTTAACCTTCAATATGGCGAAACATGTAAAAATGTTGTCTAACATTATTTAAGGGGTTCTGCAAATCATGAGGTTTAGTAAAATGACATTGCATAATTTAAGTCATATATGGGGGACACATACCAACCATAGGTCAAAACATTGCTAAATTTGGCTGAATTATAAAAGCCAGATGTGGTACTGAATGAAGAGCCGCATGGGAACTGAAAGAGTCGGCTCTTATCGCTGAGCTGAGCCGACTGAATGATCTGACTCACGAAAAAGAGACGGAATTCCCATCATTAAGAGTCAGACTGGGGATGTTAAACCCTACTGGACTCTTCTTCTTACTCCATATAATGTTTCAAACGTCTATTTGGTTCTATTGTCACTTTACTTTAACGTTTAATTTATTTTAATGTACTGTACATCTAGCTGTCTGTCTGTCTGTCTGTCTGTCTGTCTGTCTAATTGGGGCTGTGCTTATGCCAATTTCATGAAATCTCACCTACTAGTCCCAAATTTTGATTTCCCATCAGTAATGTAACTTCACCATAGCTTAAGTTAATGTTTGTCTTTTAATTCATCTTTGTGAAACGGGATGGTAGCTCAGGAGGTAGAGCTGGTGGTCTAGTGATCTAAAGGTTGCTGGTTGGATCCCAGGCTCCTCCTGCTAGCATGCTGTAGTGTCCTTGAGCAAGACACTTAACCCCTAATTGCTCCTGATGGCTGCGTCCGTCGGTGTTTGAACAATTGTAAGTCGCTTTGGATAAAAGCATCTGATCAATGTAATGTAATTGTGCCTCTTTTCCTTCCAGTGAACAAACATGTTCTGTTGAAACCCAATAAGCGTAAACTTTGATGAAAACCTCACTCTATCATTAATACACAGTCAAATTGGTGAGACAGATTTTTTGGGTGGGCACGCTGTTATTTTTGGGCTGCAGTGAGTAGAACATGGTCCTAATTTGACATGCAGTATAGGAAAAGCTCCATACATCAGCTGGTGTAGCCAGCTAGCACTACTTCTGAACTTGTCACCCACTATTCAAGAGAGAAAACGTGTCCTCTGCCCATCCAGGTTTTGGACAAATAATAGATCAAATGTTTATATTTTATATTAGTCTCATTTTAGTGTGGGTGTTAAACTCTTTAAACTTTGTTTTAACAGCATTCAGGCGTTCACAGAGCGGGGGGGGGGGGGGGGGGGGGGAGTCAGGATTGAGCTGTTTGTTTTCCCACTTCCCATGTTTCCAATGTTTTAATAATTGCCTGGAGTGGAACTTGTTTTTGTTAAATTTATTACAGCTTCATGCTTTACTGTTGTCGCCTGCATGCCCACTCGGTAACAGTGAAACATTAAACTGTAACAAAACAAACAAAGACAAGTTCTACTCCAGGCAGTTATTAATGCCTGCTCAGGTGATAATCATTATTAAAATTAGTAATCGATTCATTATTATTAATCAATTAATTGTTTGGTCCTTGAAATGTCATGTAATATCATGAAAAATGTTGATCACTGTGCATTTGTAAAATATCTTGTAGCCATGTTGTAGTTGTTGTCGTGTTGCATGTGGTTCTGGCTGCTGCTCCGGTGCACTTCTGTCTCTCCTTCTCGACTCCTCCCCCCCCCCCCCTTCACCCACTGTGTGCTCTCCTTGGGTCTACCTTGTTGGATGGCTCCCCAACAGGACCAGATATTCCCTCTCTGGCAAAAGAGTACTTTAAGAATGTCTGCTGTTGAAGTGTTTGTCTTCCTCCAGTCCTCTGTTTCCATCACTCTGTCAGCCACTTTGGTTTTGCTCCTGGTTGTCAACCTCTGGTCTAAATGTTACAGCTTTCCAAAACAGCGAAAGGAGCCTCCTGGTCCCAGGCCACTGCCCCTGCTTGGTAACTTACTGCAGCTGGATCTCAGCAGGCCACATTACACCCTTTGTGAGGTAAGTCTACCTATACTTCAGTTTCATTTGTATTGCTTGTGGCCATTCTTGTTGTGCGTATTATTTGGTGATTGTGAGTTGAAAAAATTATTGAATAAATTGTTATATTGTTTAACTTCTTATCATTTTAGCTTTCCAAGAAATATGGATCTGTGTACACTGTCTATCTTGGACTCAAGAAAGTAGTAGTCCTGGCGGGACACAAGACAGTTAAAAAAGCCCTGGTCCACCATGCAGAGGAGTTTGGTGATAGAGAAATATCTCCTATCTTGAGAGACATTAATCAAGGACACGGTAAAGCATTTAAAATATAAACAGTTGTTTCACAAGTTATTATAACCTGTTTACGTTAACCAAGGCCGTACACAAGGAGGTTTGACAACTGTCATTTATCACAATGTGATAAAGACATTAAATTGGTTATCTATGAAATCATTTTATTAAACAACATCGAATATTTGTTAATTATTTTAGCTGTCACCTTTTAAGAAACAGACATTCAATGTTGGTGCTATGTATGTACTCCCCTAAATGCTATTTCCATTGTTGGTGGCCTTTCTCGGTAAGAATGCAACAATCGGGCATATGCAAGAGGTGAAAGGCAGCCTGGGTGAATTTGATAAAGCATGCTGCTTGTGGTCATTAAACTGTCGACATGGATGAACATTCACAAAAAAGAACGTATGAAAAAATATCCCCACCACGTCAAGTAACTAAGAAAAATCCAACATATCAATTGATCAGAAGAAGGAATACTCTGGAGAAAGGAACTTCTCTTGACTTCTTTGTGACATTCGACAGGAATTGCGCTTGCAAATGGGGAGTCATGGAAAGAGATGAGGCGTTTCGCTCTGACAACCCTCAGAGATTTTGGGATGGGAAGGAAAGCTGCTGAGGAGAAAGTCATAGAGGAATGTCACTATTTGATCAAGGAGTTTCAACAACATGAAGGTTTGAAAACTATATTATGTTCTGTACATGTGCTGTGATGTTTGAACTTCCATTGTATGAATACTATAAATATACTTTCAATAAATACTCATACTCATGTTTTACAGAGAAACCCTTTGAGACTGTGTGTCCAGTGAACTACGCTGTCTCCAATGTTATCTCATCTATTGTGTACGGCAGTAGGTTTAAATACACTGACCCACAGTTTAAAGGAATGGTGGTTCGGGCAAATGAGACCATACGCCTTGGAGGTTCGGTACCAATTCAGGTAATCATGAGAATTGCTAACTGATAGTACCTTTTTTCCAGTCAATCTGTGGTTCAACCTAGGGAAAATTGGAATGAAAATCATTTAAGGTTTGATGCGATCCCTAGGGATGTCCAAATAACACATAAAAAGTATACCATTATATAATTAGCGGATCAAGGGCAAGTCAGGGGTCGAAATTTGGGACCTTCATGCCATCGTCACGCAAAGAAGTGCGTACAGGTATCTCTGTTTCTGAACATTGGTTTTCTAGGGTGTTCTTTCACATACAACCACCAGATAGGACCTCTTCTGAATGTATATGTAGGTACCCTCCCCCCAAAATGACTTTTTTTTCAATCCAAACAGAGTCCATCAAATCAGAATTAGAATCTGTTTTTTTTGGCCAAACATGCTTTTATTCATGTACTGTTAGGAATTTGACTCTGGTTTCACAGTAACTCACATTGACTTACATTCAACAACCAACAACAATGAGTAGGTTTTTTCAAAAGAGGAACACACAGACAAAAAAAAACAAAGTACAAGAGTATACTGCACCGAGGCAGCTGCTGCTGGCGCCATCTTAGGCCATCTTAAAATTAAGGTTATAAGTTAGGTTATAAACCCTCTATTATCATTTAATTTTCTGGACATACTAATTCATCTTAATGTTTTTCCATGAAAACCATGATGCATAGCAGCACACAGATTGAAAAGTTAAATGAGACCAACCTTAGGCCTACATGTAATCTTCACTCCATGTCCTCATCCAAATGCTGTGCCGACATACAGTGTTCGCGCACACACCTTGGCACTCTGAACAGGCCAGGGAGCCATCAAGTCCTTGACGGTGCATTTGCAGCGCATAGTACCGCAACCTGACTTGTATTGCAGTGCACAGGCTCCAACAAGGATTAAGTAGCAGGGTCCCGGTCGGAATGGATGGGAATGAGGCATGAGTCTGGGATTCTCCAGCCCCGTTCCTCCATTGGTAGCCAGTTTCCCAACATTCTGAAGCTGTAAAACATGTGTAGTTTCTTAATGAATGTGATGTGTTGATGTATGAAGGAGTGACCGCTGACGCTGACTTGATTAAAATAATAGTTTTATTACACAAATCAGCATCAAACCAGACTTGCCATGGACGGCCTGGGAGAGAACAGGAGCCGGATATATTCTCTGCCAAGCGGCGCTCGTTACTCGCTTTTAAAGCTGTACAGAGATAACATACTACATCTGGTTCCAACCCATAGGTGCCCGCTCAGCCTCTGTCCTGTCATAAATCTAAACAGATCCTCCTCTCGTCAAGCTAGAAGAATCAACACAATTCCCTTTCCCAGAGGGCCTCTGAATAGACCCGTTGTTGTTTTCGTCCTCCGTATAAGATAGAGGCAATAAATCTACAGTAACATACGTTAATATTATTCCCGCACTATATCCCAGCTTTGGGAGCTCAGTGACCTATTCACCTCAAACCTTCCAGACACCTCATATTCCCCCCTTTGAGACTATACAAAGTCTCGACAGAGAGAAGAGTAATTGAACATACAATGTTAATTGGCTTAATAGAAATCACTTAATAACAAACAAAATTGGTTATAATATACTTTTCTGACCATACTTAGTCGTAGCAATACAGCAAATTTGTGGAGTGTAAGAGCGAAAAACCCAGCTGGCAGCTTCCTTTCTTAGAACATCCAGCAATCAATCAAGACAGGAAAATTCTCTCACGGTCCCTCTGCCCCAGGCAACCACCTAAGTTACTCCAAATCAATTAACAGAAAAAGACGAAGGGTTTAGAAAACTGTATAGGATGTCACATATAAATGCGTACATTTAGAACCTCAGAAATAAATCAAAAATTTGTCTAAAGTCAGGCTGGTCGACCCATCGGACCTTCCAGTGGACCTTGCCCTACCTATCACCAATGTCCCTCAAAAAAACGCAAAAAAAGAAAATACCTGAGGTCCCAATGTATTCACTTCATCCTATTACAGACAACTCAAAGAAACCAATAGCAAATCAAAGTAATATGTCTTGCTAAAAATATCTAGTGTAGAGTACAGGATATTCGTCAATAATACAGGTTACATTGTAGTAAACAAACACATATGTATGTATTGAACTGTTGCTTTTTTAACACCATCAACTTTTAATGATATTTCACTCGACACTCCTGATCATGATGTCCTCATTCAGGGTCTGCCGTCCATTTTCATTCTCCATTTTCGAGTGTCCATGTTTGAGTGTTCAAGTCCATTAGGCTGTTAGGATCTCTGGAAACAGCCATCCTCTGACTGGTCCTGAAAGAAAGAATCACCAGCCAGTATCTTGCACAAACATCAAATACAGTATAATACTGTAATTTCACTTTTGCATTATACTTTAACATTATTCCAATATATAATACATATAACATTTTCCTTGTCCCCCGTTTGTCCATGAATTTTGCTTGTTAACAATAGTGTTGAGTATTTGATGGAATCAGATATTTAGAATAAATATTTCTCTACTAGCTCCTAACTACACACCTCTACCCAGTTCAGACCTGTATGCTGACAGATTTTAACAATGCGATTTTTCAGCACACCATTCATTTTTTCACCAACTCCTTGGCTTTGCGGATGATAAACAGCTCCTAAACGTTGTTTAATTCCCAATTTTTGCAGAATTAATTTTACTGTTCTATCCACGAACTCTTTCCCATTTTCTGAGGATATGCGATCTGGAAGTCCCCACCTGCTTATGACCTCACGACACAAGAACTTGGCAACTGACTGAGCATCTTTACGCTTGGTTGGACATGCCTCAGGCCACCGTAAAAATCTATCCACGATGACTAACATGTATCTTTTACCTTCTATTGGTCTTATCATGTCAACAAAATCCACGACCAACTCACGCATGGAATCTGTCGGAGTTGGAATGTGACCGGGTGGGCTCATCACACCCCTCCTAACATTGTTTTTAAGACAGATTGTGCATCTGCCTATGACATAATCAATTTGCTCAAGCAAGTATTTGCTCAAAAACCATACTCTTTCGTGATTTTTCTCCTTACCTCCCACCTTGCAACATGGGCTAACCCATGTGCTTCCTGAATCATCAGACCTAGTAGGTCAGGGGGTGCTACCATCAGTCCTTCATGATTTCTCCACAGTTTATCTATTGCTGACGCCGCTTCTTGCATCGCGATCACATCTCTGAGTGTGATTTTATCTTCCAAGTCCACTTCATGGGTGACCAGAAGAACCTTGCCTGCTTTGTTTGCTCCTGTAACTGCTTTAGCAGCCTCATCAGCCGCTTTGTTACCTTGTGTGATCCTTGACATGTCCATTTTGTGTGCTGCACACTTAGCTACAGCTATTTCCTTTGGTTTCATCATTGCATGCAACAATTTCATTATCTGGGCATGATGCTGTATCGGAGAACCATCGGTTTTCTTAAATCCTCAATTTTTCCACACTGATACAAATAACTGACACACATTATGTGCGTATGCAGAATCTGTTTATATTGTCACTCGCTTGCCTTCGGCCAATAGACAAGCTTCAGTCAGGCCCTCAAGCTCAGCAAGCTGTGCAGAAGCAGGTTGTGGTATTACTTCTGCTTTCTCAACAACAAATTCAGTTCCCTGGGCTTTGACTACTGCATAACCTGCACTCAATGTGTCTCCTAGTCGATAGCAGGACCCATTAGTCCAATACTCCACATCTGACACTGTGAGGCCCACGGCCTCCCAGCGCCACTAGAGGCCGCCCTTGCCCCATCTGCAGCTCCCTACTCAAGCCCGATTGCACACACCTGGGATCAATTACCTGCACAGTATTTAGTCCCAGCTTCCTAGTCATTCCTTGCCAGACCGTCAACTAGCTTTCCCCGAGTTGTATCGCTGTCGGCTCCCTTCTAAGTTCCTAGTGCCTATTCCTACTTCCTAGTTTATGTCTCGTTGTCTTGTCTTCCCCTTACCTGCTTGTCTCCGCTCGTCGACCAAGGCTGCCCGTCCATCTCCTTCTAGCCTGGTTTCCCGTCTCTCCACCCGGATCCTGGACCCCATCTCCTGGTCATCATCATCCCTGCCCTACCCTGTTCCATCCCCACCCAACCGGGTCCCGCCGGCCAGCTCCACCGTCCCGGCTAATAAACATCCTTTGCCTGCCTCCCGTCTCCCTGTGTCGTGCGTTTGGGTCTCTCCCAGTTCTGGTCTTGACAGACACATGCAGTGGGAAAGCTTGCAAGTCTGAACTGAGCTTTTCATATCTCTCTACTTCTTGAACACAATCATGTGGCTCTCCATCCTCTGGTGTTGGCAAATTCTCAGCTGGATTTACCGTGATGCACCTTACTAAGGGGACATCTACCTGCTCTAAGAGCCTATGATAGTCTCTTAGCCTAGACATAGTCAATGTACATTTATCGAAGTTCAAAAGATTTCTAAGACTATGATGGGTAAGAATTGTCACTGGGTAACCCATAGTTACTGATGATGCTTTCTCATACATTAGATGAACTCCCACAATTGCTCTGTAGCACCGTGGTAGTACACAATTGGTAGTCCCAGTTCTACCTCTGAATAGGCAGTAGAATAATACAAAACAGGTTGAGGACTTGTCCCTGTACCTGTTGGCTGGCAAAGAACTGCACATGCATATTTACACCCAGTGGACGTAGCCACGTACAGCAAAAAGTTCTTAGAGTAGTCTGGCAGCGCTAGCGCTGAAGCTTCTTGTAGCCTCTGTTTGATCGTTTCAAATGCCATAATACCTTCCTGGGTCCAGGTGAGGTTACAATGGAGTTGAGCATTCTCAGTCTCTTTTATCATGGCTCTCAAAGGCCCTGTTAGGCAGGCATAATCTTCTACCCAGGCTGAAGAATATCCCGCAATGCCAAGAAATGTCATCATCTCTCTGACTGTTATAGGCTTTGTTGGCGTTCGAATGGCTTCCAAATGACTCTCAGAGATGCGTCTGTGTCCATGGGTTATTGTTTGACCAAATAAACCCCTTTTTCTTGACAATAGTATAGCTTCTTCTGAGAGGCCTTGTGTCCTTTGTCTGCCAATAGTAACAGTTTGATTGAGTCCTCATGGCACGTTTCCTTATCTGGTGAAGAGATGACGATGTCGTACACATACTGATGAATGACAGTACTTTTCAAGATCTGATCAATCCCAGCCAAGTCATCCTGCAACACTCTATTGAAAATGTGCGGGCTATGTTTGAATTCTTGAGGGAGCCTCTTGTATTTGAAGGTTTGTCCTTTGTATGTGAATCCAAACAACCCTTGATTTTCTTCGCTCATTACATTACATTACATTGCATTTCGCTCAGTGGAACACTGAAAAATGCTCCAACACTGTGAAGTGTGTAGCCTCTGGAGGAATTTGGGCTAGCAAGGTTAGTGGATCATGTATATCTGCTGGAAAATCCTGCACCACTTCATTTATTGCTCTTAAATCATGTACCAAGCAATAGGACTCATCTGGTTTCTTTAAAGGAAATATCGTATTGCTCTGAGGATCCAAACATATTTCCACTACACCTGCTTTTAACAGTCCTTCAATTTGTGGTTCAATCCCTTTGATTGCCTCCTCCTTTAGTGGGTATTGGTTCTTCCAAGGAGGTTTGCTTCCTGGTCTCAGTTCAACTCTCACCGGTTGAGCTGACTTCACAAGTCCGATGTCAGTACTATGTCATGACCACAAACATTCTGGAATTTGTTGCAGCATCTCCTCTCTCATGCTGTCTGAGTCCAATTAAGCACTGAACAGTGACTTATGTACGATACGATACGATACGATACGATACAACTTTATGGGTCAGTAGGGCACTGAAATTTATTTTGCGTCCCCGGGAAAGGCCCCTCAAAACATTTAAGACGTACAGGTAAACAATCACTGGAGTGACAGGAAAGGACACAAGTACAAATGGCACCTGGCATGACAGCACAACGATACACAATGTGTCATCTGTATCACTTGTGGTTGTCCTTGTCCTTGAAATCATGATTTTCATGAACTTCTGTTCTTCACTTATCCAGATAGCAAGATTCTCCTTTATTGGTGAAAAAATGGCTTCCTCAGCTTCTGCCATCATTCCTCCTATATGCTTCTGCTCAAATCCTTCAGCCACCATTAAAGTCACATGTGGCACACTTTTCTCAATGTTGTACTCTTTCTCGAGATACTCATTTGTGTTTATCTTAATAGCTGCTCCTTTACTTCCTCATTCCACCACCAAGAATCCTCTTCTTTCGGCTGCTTCCATTAGGGGCACCGCAGTGCATTATCTACCTACAATTCTTTCTGTTCTGCTCATCTATAAACCTTCTCTTTGGCCTTTTTATCCTCATTCTTCTTATCCACCAACTGTATTTGGTTGAGTTTTCTGAGAGTCTCCTGGTCCTGTTCCTTCTGGTCATTCTCCTTTTTCCGATATAGCTCCAATTGATGTGCTATGTGATCCGTATAAACACCTTTGGTCATGCATCCAAGACCAACCACTTCTGCCAATTTGCTCCTCACTTGTAGAGGCAGCCCCTTCTGTATTTCAGCTTGGAGAATTGATTTCTCCATTTAATTCAGATCTGGATCATTTCCTGTGACATTTCTCTACACTTGATGAGTTCTTGACACATAAGCTCTTGGATTTTCCTGTGGGCCCAATGCCTCAATAAAGATGTTGTCTGGGTGTACGTTTGTTAGAAATGCATCTTTCAATGCTCTCCACATCTGACCTCTGGGACTCCAATAAGGCTAGCCAGAAGTCTCTTAATATCTCCCATGGCAGGCTGTGTTCCCACCAAAACCTCTTCCAGCTTTGAGATCCACGGATGTGCTCCATCTTGAAGAGTGGGTCACTTTTCAAGTTTGTTAGACATGTCTGTGTTCTGCCAAGGCTTGTATTCTAAATTTTGTCCTTGAATTATCACTGGACACATTTTGTCGGGTCTCTTTCCTTTTCTTGGACGTAGTCCATACCCCAATGTGTCTGGCTTTTGAGGCTTTTTCTTCTGGAGTTTCTTCTCTTTTATTTGCAATTTGTGTAATTTGTGTGTTTTTCCAATACTTGTTGAACTAATGGACAGGTGGAGTCACTTATGTCCTCGAGCCATCTGTCTATACTCCTCTCAATCTCTCTTAAAACCCTACGTCTGTCATCTCCTACCCCAGTGCTGGCTGCTAACAGTTGAAAGCAGGAAGGACCTTCTTTCTCCGATTCTTCATCACTTTCACCCTGTTTACTTTCATCCGTGTCGTCCGTTCCTGGTGCCATTTTCCTCACTGGTCAGAATCCTTTTTTCTCCGCTTTAGCCAACATCCGTCTGACTGCTGGGTCGTATTCCTCCAATAGCTTCGTCAGAGTCACTCACAATCTCTTCTCCTATTTCCAAACTTCTGACTCATTGTCTGCTTCCCAAATGGTTCCTTCTCTTGGTAGTGTTGGAGCTCGGATACACCTTGATGGTTGTTTTAGCCTTGCCCATCTCTATTATATGCTCATCTTCATCTCTGACGAGATAGTTGCCTTCCTGTGTAATCACTAGGAGCTGGGGATAAACATCAGTGAACTTCACCTCCTTCTCATAAGGCGGGGGCTTCTTTACAGATACTGTATGTGAGAAGGGTGCGATATTATAACTAAATGTATAGGCATATAAGTAAATGCAGGTGAGTTCTGTTGAAAGAGTTTGTGGATAAAACCGTACTGGCCTTTAATTGGTTTAGATGGATTGAGGATTCCAGAATGTTGTCATCCGCAAGCCTCAGTGTCTGTAAAGATCTGCCAGATCTCTTGTCATCTGCCCCTTGGATGATTCAATTCAGACTCATTCCATCTTCTCTGTCTTTCCCCCCAGCTTTCACTCAGCATAGTAAAAGAGAGGAATAGAGAAAAAAGAAAAAGAACAACAGAAGAGTTCAGTGTCTTAGGCTCACTCTAAATTGTTATACACACTGTAATACAATTCAGTGTGACATACATTATCAGCTTTTTTATTTCACGCGCACTTGAAATAAAGCAATAGTTACTTTTAATCATGCAATGCATTTAAAGTCTAAAGAGTATATTAGTCAATCTGATATCACTTTTAATTAGTTATTTTTATTCTATTTATCTATTTATTTTTATTTTATTTTATTATTTTCATTCTATTTATCTATTTAATTTTATTTTATCTTTTTATTTTTTCTTCTAACTACTGAGAGACAAGAGTAGAGTAACACAGCCCCTCTTGTCAAGAGGAGTTATCTAAGTTCCACTCTGTGTGAAGCACCACCCCTTCCTCCACCTCTTAAATTTAGCAAAGACTTCCAGTGTGGACTGGTCGTCAACGAGTGAACATCCTGTTTTGGCTCTCATAGGAACAGCCCAGCTCAATGCAGTTACGTCCAGGCGTAAATCAAAGCTGTTTTCTCTCAGCAATCAAAACACAAAACCTCTTTTCTTGCATCAAGAACCAGCGTCTCCCTTCACCCCATCAAGACCATCCGCTCCTTCAACCAGACAGGACTTACAGAAATCACCACCACGCACACCCCAAGCACAAAAATAAAAAAAAATAAAAAAGCACACACACTCATCAAACAAATCACAAATCCTACTCCCAATTCAGAGCAGGAGATTTTCTTTTCTTTTCTGGATGTGTACATGTATGTGTAGGCAGACTGTGGCTCTAGTCCTTCAGAAGGCTCATTTTGTTATCAAATATATAAAGTCCTGTAAAGGTTCATATCCTTTATCAAATGTACAAACGTCCTTGGAAAAAAGGCTCATATATATTTATCAAAAGTCCTTAAAGAAAAAGGCTCATATATATTTATCAAAAGTCCTTAAACAAAGGCTCATATATATTTATCAACTTTACAAAGTCCGTAACCAGGCTAATATATGTTTATCCCTAAAGGGGCAAAGAATGTTTCTCTTTATGTATTATTCAACTGCTCACCACATATGTATACCTATTTAATAACACATATATTCTATATATCACTTACACATACACAAAACATACACAAAGCTCTCACACACACAAAAAGAAAAAAAAGAAAAAGATATGTCATCACATCACATCTGATCCCCCAGAGACTTCAACAGCGCTTAGCTTTATGTTTTAACGTCGACTAATTTATACTTTTCCAATTTCATCAGAATTTTCATTTTGGCCAGACTTTTAACAAATTCTTTTTAATCAGATTCTCTCATCATGCATGTTCACTAGTTCTCCAGGGCAGGTTCTGTCCTGTTTCTTCCTCACTTTTCTTCTCAAACTTTATTTTTCATCTTTTAAGCCTTGAACTTGTAACTCTTTTGATTCACTTTTATCTCTATTTCACTTTTCATCTTTTTCATCTCACTTTAGGCTTTTAACTATTATTTCTTTTTCACTTTTCAGCTTTTCATCTTTTTCATATCATTTTATATTTTCATTCGGCCAACTTTCACGTAGCATTTCATGTACACATGTCTTACTGTTTAACGAGATACGGGCCCTGTCTGCGTTAATCTTGCATGGTTATTTAAATAACTTGTGGCTACTAGTTCTGCCATTCTACAATTACTTTTTACTTCTACTTTCTCCACATCTTTGAAGCCTTTAACTTTTACTTTTAACTTCAGCTTTTATTTGTCTCGTCTCTACTCTCTATTTCAACTTAATTCCCTTTTTCTTCATTTATTATTCTCTTATTCCCCTTATTTACATCTTTTACATCTTAATTAATCCCAATTTAGACGGAAACTCACTTCACACATCAACACATCATCTCTATCTCCACATAATCTGTTCTTGTCAGTGAAGTCTCTTTGCCAAAAACACAACCACTCCAGACCACATAACAGCTCAATTTTGTGAGGGGTCACTCACCCTGAGAGCGGCAGCTCGCTGGAGCAGGCAGCATCGGCAGATGAGGCCCAACAGATCCTGATTCGTGACGCCACTTTGTAATTTAGTTTTTTGATGGGTGTGATGTGTTGAAGAATGAAGGAGTGACTGCTGACGCTGACTTGATTAAAATAATAGTTTTATTACACAAATCAGCATCAAACCAGACTTGCCATGGACGGCCTGGGAGAGAACAGGAGCCGGATATATTCTCTGCCAAGCGGCGCTCGGCACTCGCTTTTAAAGCTGTACAGAGATAACATACCACATCTGGTTCCAACCCATAGGTGCCCACTCAGCCTCTGTCTTACCATAAATCTAAACATTTCCTCCTCTGGTCAAGCTAGAAGAATCAACACAATTCCCTTTCCCAGAGGGCCTCTGAATAGACCCGTTGTGGTTTTCGTCCTCCGTATGACATAGAGGCAATAAATCTACAGTAAAATACGTTAATATTATTACCGCACTATATCTCAGCTTTGGGAGCTCAGTGACCTATCACCTGAAACCTTCCAGACACCTCACATGGCACACAAAGATGTTGGTGGTTTTGCTGTCAGTCACCTTAGCATAGAAACATTTCACCCTGAGGTCATTGAGAGAATCAGTTTTCCCGCCTTTGTAGATTAGTATCATTGCCCTTTCCCATGCAGCAGCAATTTCATCCTAGGTAGAAGATTGTTTTTGTAAAACACTGGCCTGAGGATTACATCCTCATGGATAATATTATCTTTGCTTTTTTTGCAATATTGTGACAGGTGTACAACATGTTTCCCTGGCTGGGTAATTGGATTAAGACTCATGAACTGGTGATGAAAAATATTGAAATGAGCTTCAAGGATATCAAGGACTTAGTCAGCGGTCTGAGTGAGACTTTGAACCCTCAGATGAGCAGGGGATTTGTTGACTCGTTTCTGATCCGTAAGCAAAAAGAAGAGGTAAGATGCTGTCTCTCATTTAAACACACATGAATTCAAATAAATGTATCCAAGCAGTGTATGTGTCCATTTTTAAACACCGATGGTCTGTTCTCACAGGATTCTTGTGTCAAGGACTCTCACTACCATGAGAAAAACCTAATAACCTCAGTCAGTAATCTATTTGCTGCTGGTACGGAAACCACAGGAGCAACGTTAAGATGGGGTCTGCTGCTCATGGCCAGATATGGTCAAATTCAGGGTAAGGAAATGAAGGGACGTGATCAAAGAGACATCACCATATCCAAAGCCAAGCTTTGATTGTCAACTCTAGATAAGTGGTTCTCAATTGGTTTACCCTCAGAATCCAGATCCATCCCCTGTCATTAAATCACCATCAAATACATTTACTTACAGTGTACTTATGCCCCTCGCTCTCTCTGGAGCTTACCACCAACTAAAGTCTGCCACAGTTCTCTGTCCGGCCCATTTTCTAGCCGGCTCAAGGTGTACCTCATCTTCTTTAAATCAACCTTGACATCCAGTCTCCAGGTGTTTTTGGTCCGGCCCTTCTTCCTCCTTCCTTGGGGGTTCCATGTCAGAGCACGTCTGGTGATGTTGGTTGTTGGCTTTCATTATGTATGCCCAATCCATTTTCATCCTCTTGTCCTCATCTCTTCCAACAGTGCCGGATGAGTTCTCTCCCATGAATCCTTGTTGCTGATAATATTTGACAAGCTGATTTTTATAATTATTCTTAAGCAGCTATTTATGAATTTCTGCACTTTCACAATGGTGGTCTTTGCTCTTTCTTCCATAGAGCAGGACTGACTTTACAGTGAACTTGAACAGCCTGGTCTTCTTGTGTGGAAACTCCAGATGTTGTTGAGCTCTCCAAATGCTGTTGTTGCTTTGCCGATTGAGGCCTTGACATCTGCTTCGGTGCCTCCCTGCTTGTCTATGATATTATGATAAAGGAAGGAAAAGGTCTCCAGCTCTTCCAGTGAGTCCCCATCCGGTATAAGTGGGTTGTGACTCGGACTATTACTCTTAAGGGTCCAATTTCTTAAGAGGCATATACCAGGTTGATGGTTTTATCCTGCATCTGATAGGACAGTAGCACTAAATCGTCTGCAAAAACCAGGTTCTCATATTCTCTTCTGGATTGATGGCCAAAAGGAAGAGAATGGACACAGTAGGCACCCCTGACCGACTCCTTTTTTACTTGGAAACATGGGGTGAGTTGACCTCCATGTATGACAGCACATGATGTTCCTTCATAGGACTTCCTAATCAAGGTGAGGAAGGAGTTTCCATAGGGTTTTTCCGACTACACTGTAGACAATATCCATATAGTGGATAAAGTCCATGTAGATATCGGGGACGGTTCATGGCATGGACATGGGCAGACATGCCCCACCAAATGACTCGACTCCAATAAGGATAGTGTAGTGATGGGAGTTTCCGTCAGTCTGGAGATTGGATTTCTAAATGCTAGCGGGAGATACATTTATGAGGCTATAATTGCAAGTTGCATCCAGTAGCGATCATCTACACCATGCAAGAGCCCTTTATCCACTTTGTCCCGTATCCTAGCCCCCTTCCGCTGCACAAGGAGACATGAGAAACTTAGCGATTCAGCCTGAAGGGAAGGCCATAACAACTGGGCTGGATATGGTTAAATTTGTTGGGGTTTTGCACACAGAAACAGACGACTGATGCTGGAACAAGCTGTTGATGCTTTAGACTAAGCCATGAAATGTGTATAATATGAAGTTATTTTGGGTCATTGACATCAAACACAAAAACACACAACACACAAGACAGGGGGTGGCAGAAGGTAAAGGTATCAGAAGGAAAATAAACATGTAACATTGAGCACTATGTAAAATTAGATAGCAATTACGTAGATAAGGCATTTATAAAGTTGTCCTCTGAAGTGTGAAAAGGTTCCTCTGCTAGAGGAGTTTAGGTGTACCAACGTTCAGATAGGCATATCTTCTTCAAATATTTTCAGATTTCAATGTCTGAAACATCTTTTCAAAGTGTGCAATTTGCACTTTGGTAATCTTTAAAAATCTGAAACTGTAAATAAAACTGTAAAAAAAAACTTTTCCTACTTTGGATCCAAAACACCAGACTCTTATAAGTGCGTATGTGTGTGTGCACTTCTGACCTCCGTCTCTTTGATTTCATACTATGTTGAAAGAAACATGAAGAGAACTCACTCATTGATGAAGGCTCGGGGCCCTTCGCCAGTTGATTTGATTTCCTATATTTAATCTACAGACCAGGTCCAGGAGGAGCTGAGCAGAGTGATAGGAAGTCGTCAGGTCCGAGGAGAAGACAGGAAGAAGCTGCCCTACACTGACGCCGTCATCCATGAGACCCAGAGACTGGCCAACGTCGTCCCAATGTCCCTTCCTCACATCACCAGTCAGGACGTTACATTCCAGGGATATTTTATCAACAAGGTCAGATAGCTTGTACCAACAGACGCTGAGGAGTAATAATGTCAAATTAAATGTAGTATTTAACGTCCTGTTTCATATGTTTCTGAACTGTGTCGCACGAGTCTCTGTTCTTCATCAGACTCTTCTTTCTATGATAACAGGGGACCACCGTGTATCCGCTGCTGATGTCAGTGCTTTATGATGAAAGCGAATGGGAAAGCCCCAACACATTCAACCCAGCACATTTTTTGGATGAGCATGGAACATTTGTGAAAAGAGATGCATACATGCCTTTCTCTGCTGGTATGGCAAACTGATTCATGTCAGCGTTGAGTATAATCCTTCATGTCAAATGTCTGTTTGATAAATATGAGTTAAACATCACAAGATCTATAGCCAACCCTTCGTCACCAGATTTTGCATCTCCTTAATCACTTTCGTTGATGTGGTCTCTCTCTAAGGTCGCAGGGCGTGTCCAGGGGAGAGTCTGGCCAGGATGGAAGTCTTCCTCTTCTTCACCTCCCTCCTCCAGCGCTTTCGTTTTACTCCACCACCTGGAGTGAAAGAGGATGAACTGGATCTGACTCCAGCAGTGGGATTCACCCTCAATCCATCCCCTCACCAACTATGTGCTGTCAACCGATTCTGAGGAACAGGCTTCTGTGCGAAGGAAAGACTAATACACGATTAATAGATGTGTAGGCTATCACTGTGTTTCTTCATGAGTCTTCTTCTTCTTCTTTGGGCTGCTCCTGTTAGTGGTGGCCACAGTGGATTATCTGCCTCCAATACCTTCAGTTCTGCGCATCCTCCTCCCTTACACCAACCGCCTGCATGTCCTCCCTCACCACATCCATCAACCTTTTCTTTGTCCTTCCTCTTTTCCTCTTGCCTGGCAGCTCCATCCTCAGCCTCCTTCTCCCAACGTAACTCTCATCTCTCCTACACACGTGTCCAAACCATCTCAATCTGGCCTCTCTCACTGTTCCACCAAACTAGTCGAGTTTACAAAATATAATTATATGAAAACTATATATTTAGAAATGTTTTACAAATATATAAACAATATATGTACTGTAATTGATGTAGCAAATAAACGAATACATCAATAGTAATGATTAAAATGTTTCTTGACGTTGACCCATGTGTTCATGTCATGCTCCAACCACTAGTGGCAGCAGGGAGCGTCTTGTCAGGGAGCAGCGGGAACAAATTGAGCGGCGAAGAAGAAGACACTTGGAATGCGGAAGTGATCTTTCCTCGCCGTCTTTTTGACGTTGACCACAACTGACCAACATGTGTGAGAGTCCTTCACGGTACTTTGTGTCTTCACTGTTTGGCTTCGAGCAGCACTTTGCCAAGGACGGGACCCCGCTTTGCACAAGTCCCAATGAAAACAACGAGCGGAGCAACGAGTCGTAAGAGTTGGAGAATGTAAACGCCTCCCAAGCCTTGTTTGTTTTGATCTCTACCAACGTTCAGACGCTTACACACGTTTACAAAAGCTTCATTCACTTGTTGATCGTTTGGCTTTTTCATTTCATTTCCACACAACAAGCAGCGCTATATTGCTTCCGTTAGCATTAGCTGCATGCTAGCGGGCCGCCCCGGAGCCCCGACCTGTCCTGCAGAGGGAGACCGAGCAGGGGGCACGGGAGAAGATGAAGAATCTTTAATCGCCACACAGCACAGCACACTACACTACACTACACTACACACACACACACACACACTCTTTGGATTGTGGCCGGTGAAATGGTTCCTCTGCATTTAACCATCCTGGCTTGTCCTTCCTCCGGGGGCACAGCCAGGAGCAGTGGGCAGCGTACGTGGACACGCCCGGGGACCAGGTGATGATATGTGCTTGTTTTTGGTGGGGGTCCTTACTGACGTGAGGTGGAGGAAACCCCATGTGAGCACGGGGAGAACATGCAAACTCCACACAGAAAGGCTCCTATTTGGGAGATAACCCACCGGAGCACGGTGCCAACAGCGCCCCGGGCGGGAATCGAACCAGGACCTTCTTGCTGTGAGGCAGCAGTGCAATACGCCACAGAGTGGGGAGTCCCGCAGCCAGACAGCGGCGCTCTGAGCTCAGCTCAGTCTTGATCACTGATTTTATTTTATTTTTATTGCTCTAATTCGGATTTTATGGCTTTTCTTTCAGTGGAGTGCACTTTACACGTTTACATTATGTCACCTTCAACCAACGTGTGTGTGTGTGTGTGTGTGTGTATATATATATATATATATATATATATATATATATATATATATATATATATATACACACACACACACACAACTCATAAAAAGTTAGGGATATGCGGCTTTCGGGTGAAATCTCAGGATGAACCTAAAATGCACTATAACCTTTAAAGGGTGAACTTAATTTGACCTTCTCTAAACTTTTGAATGCACATGTCCAACTGTTCAATGTTTCAGTACTTTTTGCACAACTTGCTGTTCTCTAACAAGGAGCTGAACAGCAAAATTCACAACAGGTGTTTGCTCCATGAATCGACCAATACACTTCCTGGTTCAATTAGAATTGGGATTTAAACAGTCCTGTTCATCGTGCTGTTCACATTTTGACATCATGAGACCAAGACAACACCGAACAACTGATCAACAGTACCTCGCCATTGCGAGGCTTCAAACAGGATGTTGTCAGAGGGAAGTGGCCACTGAGCTTAGAGTGTTACAGAGTGTCATCAGCAGGTTGCAACAGAGATACAGAGACTGGAAGAGTCACAGAAAGACATAGAAGTGGACGTCCTTTGGCCACATCCCACACTGATGAGCGCTTCATTGTGAACAGTGCCCTGAGGAACCGCATGATGATGCCACTCAACTCCAGGCACATTTAAGGGAGGTGAGAGGCACCAAGTGTCACGTCAGACCATTCAAAACCGTTTACATCAGCGTGGTCTGCGTGCTAGACCACCTGCAAGGGCACCTGACCACACCACCAGGCACAGGCATCATGGTCTTGCAGGGGCCAGGGAGCGTTGACGCTGGACGAGGGACCAGGGGCCTCAGTGCTGTTCTCTGATGAAAGTCCATTCACGTTGAGCAGAAATGATGAGACGTCAAGGAGAGCGCTACGCATCAGCCACTGTTGTCACCAGACGAGCCTTTGGTGGTGGTGGTGTTACAGTGTGGGCAGGTGTGTCTGGTCAATACAGAACTACCCTACACCTTGTGAATGATACAGTGACAAGCCCATACTACCTGAATGACATCATTCATCCAGTCATTGTGCCCCTGCATGAACAACACAGGCCTCATTTCATCTTCATGGACGACAATGCTCCAGCTCATGGAGGTGGTGTCATTAGGGAACGGCTGCTGGAGACTGGGGCACCTCAAATGGAGTGGCCTGCACTTTCTCCAGACCTGAATCCCGTAGAAAACCTCTGGGATCAGCTGAGTGGCCGTGTAGAGGCTCCTAACTCTGTACCCAAGAACCTCAATGACCTGAGGGCCCCCTTCAAGAAGAGTGGGGGGCCAGGCCTCAGCAGACAATAAGTCGACTTGTGAACAGCATGAGACGTCGTTGTCAAGCTGTAACTGATGCTCGAGGCCACATGACAAGTTATTGAGACATTGACATTTGTTGTTGTGGTAAACCCACCACTGTTGTTGGCTTTTGTTTCAATAAATAGTTTGAGATGAGGAAATCACCATTGCACGCTTCTACTTAAATGCCCTACTTTCATGATATATCACCGTAGCTTGAACTCTTTATATTTTCCATAAATTTCACCCGAAAGCCAAATATCCATAACTTTTTGTGAGGTGTGTGTGTGTGTGTGTGTGTGTATATGTGTGTGTGTATGTATATATATATATATATATATATATATATATATAAAAAATGTTTTCACATTCAATTGAAAATAAACATAAAGGGGTAAAATTAAAGAAATAAACATTCACTTATCCGAATGGATCACCTCATTTGACATGAATATTGAATATTGACATATTCATGTTTGAATAACATCAATTAGGGTTGCAGCGGTTATCAGTGTTAGTGTTTGGGCGTACACAGATTACATTGCTTGGCCACTGCCCCCACTGTCGTTTTGCCCTTTTTTTTCATATAGAAATAAAATCTACATAAAAACGTAATTTGCACGTGTCAGCACTGAAAAATTCTAATTTGTGAAATACTTAGTGTGTTATCAATACAAACATATCACAGCACAGTCTGTGGAGTCTGCTTGTCATGGGAGGAGAGGAGGCTGTAGTAGGCTATAATAAACTTCCTAATATAAAATAAACATTTACATTTTCTTCTCATTCTAGAACAAGGAGAAGCTCCCAGCAGCGCTCTGACGCAGAGGTAGATCACACCGCTCACTTTCCCGCCGCCTCCACGACACGTGACCAGAAGCGCCACGACGACAACAACAATGGCAGAGCGGCTCCAACTCTTCACCTTTTCGGTACGAGAGCGAATATCTGCGGCGGTGGGAGAGCTTCTGTTCCTGTGCGACAAGGTGAAGGTGGGAGAAGAAGTGAGAGACGCGCTGAGCGACAAGGTGATAGCGGCAGGAGGAGACGTTTACAGAGAGTTTGAACGCTCTGTGGTGAACTGGGAGAGCAGACGGAGGCGCTCGGAGCAGGAGATCCGGAGGCTGTACAGAGTGCTGGCTTCCATCCTGAGACCTGGAGTCCAGCTGAGCAGAGCAGGTCTGGACCCTTCTAATATATCTTAAAAGGCTTATATCATATCTATCATATGGCACTTAAAAATAAATATGGAGCCATATAAACAATGTCTTTCCTCAATGGACCCCATCTTATTGCTATGTACACTCCGCAGTCTGAAAGCACGGGGAAAATTTTAGATTTTTGTATGAAATGTCATATATATATATATATATATACAGTTATATTAAATTATTACTATATATTACCTGGTATGAAACAGCGCAAGTTGCAACCTCTTCCTTCATCAGTGGGACACTTCAGCAAGATGTCAGTGCTATTAATGTGTCGTGGCCAGGCTTGGGCCCCGCCCAAATATCACCATACACGATTTTATTGACGTTCATCACTGTATCGTCGTTGCCGGTGGGGGCAATGACAGAAAATAGTCCCATTACGCACGGTTGTGCATAGCGTTTTTTGGCTTCATTCAATTATAATAAATACACTTGTATAACTGTGAACCTTAGATGCCGGGTCACGGAGAAGGGCTCGCAAGGTGGCTGTTCACTTAATGTTTGTGTGCATTATAATAACAGGATTCAACAGATAGACGCTTACAAAATGCACGGGGATAACAATTGGAATTATTTATAAGGGGAATCATAAATATATTTTTATATGTGAATCGTCCGGACACAAATGTGAGCTTGGTTTTCCGTGTGCCCCGATTGCCGTGCCCAGTTCCTGTAAATAAAACAACTAAAACCATATGGTGACGGGGCACGGAGGAACGGGGCACGACTAGTAGACACTTTTATTATTTTCTACACATGACGCATGTAGAGTATCCCCATTACACACTGATTTGTTCCATGCCGTTCCACTTGTTTCGTTCCATAAAGGAGACTTAAAATGACCTAGATCTAAAAGAAAAAGCACACTTTTTTGGTGCACTGATCAAGGGCATCCCATCGCTGGTGATGGATGGATTGATTGATTGATTTGTTTGTTTTTCCTAGAAATAAAATGGAAACATAGGTGGTATTTGCAGAGGCTCTACCTTTTCTACTTTCCAATATGTAATAAACAGGAAGCTGTCTTGAATCTCACCTTCAAATTATGACAATTTTCATTGTAGTTAATTGTAAGTCAAGGTAATTATTATTATTAAAATTTCATGTATCATATTATTGTAAACTGTGATCATATTTAAATTGGAATTTTTCGGCATTTTGATTTCATTAAATGATTAAGAAACTAAATTCAAAGTGTGTGTGTATATATATATATATACACACACACACATATATATATATACACACACACACATATATATATATATACACACACACACACACACACACACACACACAGTGGGGCAAAAAAGTATTTAGTCAGCCACCAATTGTGCAAGTTCTCCCACTTAAAAAGATGAGAGAGGCCTGTTATTTTCATCATAGGTTCACTTCAACTATGAGAGACAAAATGAGAAAAAAAAATCCAGAAAATCACATTGTCTGATTTTTAAAGAATTTATTTGCAAATTATGGTGGAAAATAAGTATTTGGTCAATAACAAAAGTTAATCTCAATACTTTGTTATATACCCTTTGTTTGCAATGACAGAGGTCAAACGTTTTCTGTAAGTCTTCACAAGGTTTTCAAATACTGTTGCTGGTATTTTGGCCCATTCCTCCATGCAGATCTCCTCTAGAGCAGTGATGTTTTGGGGCTGTCGCTGGGCAACACGGACTTTCAACTCCCTCCAAAGATTTTCTATGGGGTTGAGATCTGGAGACTGGCTAGGCCACTCCAGGACCTTGAAATGCTTCTTACGAAGCCACTCCTTCGTTGCCCGGGCGGTGTGTTTGGGATCATTGTCATGCTGAAAGACCCAGCCACGTTTCATCTTCAATGCCCTTGCTGATGGAAGGAGGTTTTCACTCAAAATCTCACGATACATGGCCCCATTCATTCTTTCCTTTACACGGATCAGTCCTCCTGGTCCCTTTGCAGAAAAACAGCCCCAAAGCATGATGTTTCCACCCCCATGCTTCACAGTAGGTATGGTGTTCTTTTGATGCAACTCAGCTTTCTTTCTCCTCCAAACACGACAAGTTGAGTTTTTACCAAAAAGTTCTAGTTTTGGTTTCATCTGACCATATGACATTCTCCCAATCCTCTTCTGGATCATCCAAATGCTCTCTAGCAAACTTCAGACGGGTCTGGACATGTACTGGCTTAAGCAGGGGGACACGTCTGGCACTGCAGGATTTGAGTCCCTGGCGGCGTAGTGTGTTACTGATGGAAGCCTTTGTTACTTTGGTCCCAGCTCTCTGCAGGTCATTCACTAGGTCCCCCCGTGTGGTTCTGGGATGTTTGCTCACCGTTCTTGTGATCATTTTGACACCACGGGGTGAGATCTTGCGTGGAGCCCCAGATCGAGGGAGATTATCAGTGGTCTTGCATGTCTTCCATTTTCTAATAATTGCTCCCACAGTTGATTTCTTCACAACAAGCTGCTTACCTATTGCAGATTCAGTCTTCCCAGCCTGGTGCAGGTCTACAATTTTGTTTCTGGTGTCCTTTGACAGCTCTTTGGTCTTGGCCATAGTGGAGTTTGGAGTGTGACTGTTTGAGGTTGTGGACAGGTGTCTTTTATACTGACAACGAGTTCAAACAGGTGCCATTAATACAGGTAACGAGTGGAAGACAGAGGAGCCTCTTAAAGAAAAAGTTACAGGTCTGTGAAAGCCAGAAATCTTGCTTGTTTGTAGGTGACCAAATACTTATTTTACCGAGGAATTTACCAATTCATTCATTAAAAATCCTACAATGTGATTTCCTGGATTCTTTCCCCCCATTCTGTCTCTCATAGTCGAAGTGTACCTATGATGAAAATTACAGGCCTCTCTCATCTTTTTAAGTGGGAGAACTTGCACAATTGGTGGCTGACTAAATACTTTTTTGCCCCACAGTATATATATCTCACTCAACATCCACTGATACTCAGTGCACTGAGCTTCAGTGGTACTTTATTATCCACCGACGCTGCATTGCTGAGGTAAAATGGGAAGTGGGGGAGTAATGAGCTTAAAAACTAGACTGTAATGTTAACATATAAAACGTTGGATATAGAGATGCACTGATGGATTGGTCACTTTTCAGCTTGAAAAACTGCCGATCCATTGGTCACACGATCCACGGTCACAACTGTGACCGGCCGATCAAGCTGAAAAGCCGAAAACTGAGCTGAAAATGTCTATATTTTCTGATTCTGTGCACCCACGATACTGTGCTCATGTACTCATAAAATGCTCCAATATTAAACCCAATACGAACCTCGTGTGACGTAGTTGCATAGTTGATGCTCAAAAAGGAGAGAAAGAAAATGACAGCTATTTATTGGATAAATATTCCATCACCTGACAAGACTCCGATTGTGATGAAAAGTTTGACTCTTTTTAGAGACTTGGTTCTGGACGAGTCACTCAGTTAAACCAGTCGTTCCATTTGATTGTTGGTTTAATGCAATGTGAGAGAAGGAGGACTTCCAGTGAACGAGAGTCAGAAGAGAAATTTATTGTTATTAATTTTTTGTTGCAATGATTGCAATTTATTTTGGAATGCAAATACCATATAAATATAATAGAAAGGTATATTTGCACTTTAAAGTGAAAGAGACTTGGATTTGAAGTTTGAACTGAACATTTCCATGTTAGTAAACATGTTGTGTCCAACTTGGTGACATTTTATTGCAACTCAGTTCCATGTTGTAATTAAATGTATTGGAACTCGGGGACAGTTTCATGTTCTATTATTGTTCCATACTGAATAGTGAACAATAATAAATACACAGTGTCCAAATCAGCAATCTCACTATTGTGGTAACTGAAAATTGCCGTGGAAGTGAGTATGTGCAGCTGTCCTGTCAGGTGAGCGTGATTAGATCACACAATGTATTTGTTATTGATGTACAGATGATAAACCCAATGAGACCAAATGAAGAATTAAGAAAATGTATTAATCTGATCACAGATATGAACTCAAAATTATTGTAAGACAATGTCAATGTTATTTAATAGTCAATGTTTTATTATGAACATCCAATTGAATGAAAATCAGAATCGGCCAAAATCGGAATCAGCAGGTCAGGTCCCGAGATTCCATGTTACACAATTGTAGTACTCAAAATCTTTTCCCAAGGTTGGCAGGTCTGTTTCACTCATCTTTCTGTGTCTGTTTGTCAGTGTTGCCTCCAGAGCTCCAGCAGCTCTCTGTCTGTAAAGAGGAGCTTCCCCCTGAGCAGCAGGAGTGGAGCCCCAGTCTGGTCCAGGAGGGGCTAGGGCCCCCACACATTAAAAAGGAAGAGGAGGAGTTCCCTGTCAAGACTGAACATGATGTAGAGTGCGCTCAGTGGTCCCAGCTTGATCAAAACCAAACTGAGGTGAAGAGAGAGGCAGAACCTGTTGCCTGCACCTCAACTGAACAGATGGAAACAGAAGCTGATGGAGAGGACTGTGGAGTGTCAGAAGCAGCCAGTAGCTCAGATCCAGCTGCTGCTTTAGAACCAGCTGGTGCTGAGCAGCTCTTCTCTTCACACTCTTCTCAAACTGACACTGAAGACAGTGATGAAGATTGGAAGGAGACCAGACAACCTCAGTCAGGTAAGTTTTTATTTTTTATCCTACCAAGATATTGACCAGATGAATGTCAACAGGTAATAACTTCATCAATTGTTGATTCCTCTCTTAACAAAAACAAGCAAAATTATACGAGCACTACAGATATTCACAATGCTAATCAAACTTTATTGACATTTATAGTTTGTTCAAATCATTGAGTGTTTATTAAAACCTTGTGGTATAGAAAGAGGTTTACCTCTGCTTTCTACTGCAACTGCCCCTTCACACCGTCTGTAGAAGCTGGACTTTGCCAAGAACCTCACCACCTTCTTTGTTGTCTTGGGCCTTGGACAGGCCACAGCTGCCACTGTGTTTTCCAGCCGTGGGCCCAAGTGGTACCCTAGATACCACACCTTCCTCCACCCAACCACACCCTTCTTGGGCTGACTGTTGCACCGCGAGAGATGTCTGTCACAATTAGAATTTTGGGATCTCCGGCCCTAACTTATCTATCTCAACCACTGTTGTCACCAAGGTACTGGAATCTCCTCCCTCCAGGCTTTTATGAGGTTGTAGATGTGTGCCCCCCCCACCCCCCCAACATGCCTCCTACTTGCTTTGTTCTTAAGCAGTTTACAGCTGGATGATGGAGTAATATGAGGACCTTCTCTCCTCCTGAGCACCCCTAGTGTACAGGAACCTCTTTGGTCACTTGATACGAGGCCAACTAAGAGCTAAAATCAGCACAGGTACTTTTGCTCGGCTCAGTTGGCAAAACAAAGCAGGTTCACAGGTCCCAGCACAGCACGGTGGTACGGCACAAGAACAGTCGACCATCTTTCTGCCATGACCTACCTTCCTTTGTAATCTACTCTCTTTTCTTTCTCTCCCTCTGTTCTTCCAGCAGTGAAGACTCATGGGTTTTCCTGTCCAAAGTACATTAAGAGGAGTCACAGCGAGCTTGACGTCAGACAGCTGAGAAGTGGAGAGATCAGAGCAGAGAGTCTCCTCCCCTCTGCAGCCTCTCAGCCAACAGGAACCTCTGGAACCACCAGGAAACAGAAGGACACACCAAGGCATTGTTGTAACCAGTGCAACAAAAGTTTCCTTAACTTGGGTCATCTCAATAGACATCAGCGTATCCATACAAGCAATAAATTGTACTGCTGTAAAATATGTGGGAAGAGATTCAATCAATCAGAAACTCTTAAGGCACATGAACGTATTCACACGGGTGATAAACCGTACCACTGTAACCAGTGTGACAAAAGTTTCCTTAACTCGGGTCATCTCTATAGACATCAGCGTATTCATACTGGAGAGAAACTGTACCGCTGTGAACTGTGTGGGAACAGATTCAGTCAATCAGAAACTCTTAAGGCACATCAACGTGTTCACACAGGTGACAAACCGCACCGCTGTGACCAGTGTGGGAAGAGGTTTAGTACAAGAGGTCATCTCAAAATACATCAGAGTATTCATACTGGAGAGAAACTGTACCACTGTAACCTGTGTGGGAAGATGTTTACTACAAATGGTTATCTCAAAAAACATCAGTGTAGTCATACCGGGAAGAAACCGTACCACTGTGACCAGTGTGGAAAGATGTTTAGTACAAGCGGTAGTCTCAAAATACATCAGAGCATTCATACAGGTAATAAACAGTTCCACTGTGACCAGTGTGGGAAGATGTTTAATACAAGTAGTTATCTCAAAAGACACCAGAGTATTCATACAGGTTATAAACCGTACCACTGTGACCAGTGTGGGAAGATGTTTAAAAGAAGTAGTCATCTCAAAAGACATCAACGTATTCACACTGGCAATAAATTGTTTCCTCATCTTACATGAAGGGACGTCGTATCCAAACTTAAGTCAAGTGCTTGGGTCTCCACAGTAGATCAGGGCCTGTTCTCACATATCTGAGAATCTCTGCTAGGAATTGCATTGAAATGTTTACTAGGAGTAACAATACTACTTCAGAATTGGCCACACGCTAGTAGAGAAGCTTCCTACTCTCATTTCAGAGGTGTAGGACTTGGAGTTGCAGTTTTACAGTCTGTCAACAGTGGTGAGATGCAAAATGCAAACACTGTAGTCCATTTCAAAGGCTTTTTGTAATCTTTTAAGTATTCTTATGTAATGCATTATGTATGTATGTATGTATGTATCCTAATATGCTGACAACTATGACATCTACAACTCCAGGGAAATTTAATTGCATCCAGCGAATTGACCTAATGCGTTTAATGCTCAATGTTATTTTTTCTTTTCTGCATTACTTCACATTGAGTGTTTAAATACCTGTAAAGTGAAAATAAATTGTGTTCTGAGTTTGTCACGTCACAAAAAATGGGTGATATCAACCACCCAGCCAAATTTCAATGATTAAGAAAGAATTGCCAAGTATATAAAATTAGGTTTCAAAATCGTGAAAAAAAAAAAGGCAGTAAATACTCTGCTCTAAGATGCTGGGGGCGTGTCCACTTGGCATGAGTTCAGTCTCCCTGGAAACACCTTTTACGCCAGGTGATTTTTCCCAAAACAGCGTTTGATCTAAAACTGTAAGCTGTCATTATAGCATTATATATTTTAGTCGCGTTTTTAGATTTTCATTACAAATTAGGTTAATCACAGTTTTCTGACGTGTAAAATGCAGAATGGGATGTTGAGGGGTTCAGGGTCTCTCTGTTATGAGTTATTTTTCCATCACTGATCCTCTCAAAATCTACAGTGAGAGAAAATGCAGATGATCAATGCTCATGAAAAATATTGCTTTACACCCAAGTGATGTCTAAATGCTATGGGGAATATGTTTTGTTTTGGGATATTCCAGCTCCTCTTTATCAGGGGATCTTATATTCCTGCACTCAACTGGCACAACTGTTTTAGTCGTTATTTCTGTTTTTCTAGCTCGTAAAAGGACCATTTGTGTGAACACTAAATGTTTGCCTTCCCAGCACCGATCGTGTTGTTTTTCTTTGTTAAAACAGTTCTCAATTGTTACTGAATGCAACAGCGAATCACATGGCTAGTGTCAGAGTAAGCCAACCTTTTCTCTGTATATAAACTGGCTCCTTCAAATGTGAAGCTAGAGTGATCAGATTAATGTTTTGAAGTACATCTGTAGCTTTCTCTTTATTCTGCTGAATAAATATCTATAATACTCTCTTTGTTTCTTGTAGAATTCTCCAACAATCTGGCAACTAGGATTAGACTCTCTGCTTAGCAATTTTGGACCTCTTGATGTCCAGGTTGTGTGCACAACTGCAGTCAGGGACCGACCGTAAGACGTCCGAGAAGGAGTCGTCTGGATGTAACAGCAGATCCAGCAGAGACAACACACAATCCCGAACAAAATAATGGTGAGGAATTTGCTATCTAAGCTTTGAGTGAACTTAGATATTGTGCAGATCAGGGAAGATTGAAGGAAATAGCGTTGCGTAAACTTAAAAATTGCCCGCCCCCTTAGAGAAATCCCCCCCCAGACAGATGTGTCGCCAGCTGCGTGCTGCTCAGGCTAGGAAGGGCAGTGGATATGTCCGTCTGGAGGCAATGAATGAAGTGGTCAAATTGGCATCGATCAAGAGAGATTGTGTTTTATGTTTGTGTTTTTTTGATTTTGATTGTGTTAGTCAATGAAAAAGTCGACATTATTGAATACATAATTAGTAAACTATGGGTATAAATATTACTCTTGACTCCTCTGAATCAAAGCATTGAGGGCGAGAAAGCAGAATAGTATTCTTGTTCCCTCTGAAGCAAAGTGTTGAGGGTAGGTGAGAAACATCCGGACACAGGTTTGGAAATAGACAACACTCCTCTGATTAAAAAAAAAATACTTATAAAATGAATAATATACATATAGATATATCTATCTATAGATATATTTGAAATGTGTATTGGATTTTTTTTTTTTGGTACTGGTAGACAGTCCAGTTGTGCTGCTTACCTTCCAACTAGTTTTAGTAAGTTTTGAATAGTTAGGGAGAGCACAGAGTTCAAAGGTCCATTGTGTGGTTGGCTTTTGTTTTTACTCTTTTTGCAGTGATAAACTTCACATTATTCCTGGGTTATCTTATTGGTGTCTGGGGCTTGTGACTGCCTGGCCAATAGATCACTTTGGAACGCATAGATGAAATTAGTTGGGAGCAATTTTATTAGTGTCTTGGGGTATACTAGCTACCTGGCTGATACAAATCTAGATGAAAAGAGCGAAGTGTGTGTGTGTGTGTGTGTGTGTGTGTCAATAAACGCGAGATGTGTGTTGTACATAACAAACTAGCTTCAAACCTGGGTCCCTGGTGAAACAGTATCATTATAATCGAAAATATCTTGTGGGATTGCTGGAAAGGATATTGCAGGGCTTTAAATTAGTTTGACAAAAGTATAGCAAGGTGAGAGAGAGCTGTCAAGTTAGTTGATAGACAAAGGATTATAGAAGATGATGTGAAATAATGAAAGTGGGAAAGTTAGCACATGATACATTTGGGATTCTTTGTTTAGGATAGAACTTGGAGCAAAGAGAGTTAACGTCATGTTAGCAAGATATCAGTCCAGCAGAGGAAGCTGCAGGACTGAATGATTTAACTAATAGTTAAATGGTTCCCTTTTGTGACAATGATTAACTAGTGGTGTTTAGCAGACTTAATGAAAATCAAATTGAATTTAAGTGCCAGTGAATAGCAGTAGTCTATACTAAGGTAGTATGAATGGATATTGAACAGTTTGAACTGTTGGATTGTGTTCAGAAAGATGATTGTGATATCGATCATAGTAGTGTGTTGAGTTGTAGCAGATATTAAGTTGCTGGAGAAAAGTGTTGGTTCAATCGTGCAACTTTGGTGAAGGTGATAAGTATGATGAGTGTTTTTTTTCAGAACTGCAGTTTTTGCTTTGTTAATAGATTTTATTGCAAAGCAGTCCAAATTGATCAAACTAAATTGATCAATTAACGGAGAGCAGATATGATGCATAACAGCAGCAGAAATGCATTTGGTTTTAGTTTATAAAGTTTGAGTTATTTATTTTCTCTTTTTGAGTTTATTGTTTTGTGTTCTTGTGTCAAAGTGATCTGCTGGTTGAGATAAGATAATCCTTCGTCTTTCCCAAAGTGCGGTAGTTTGCAGTGTTACAGCAGTAATGGATTGGCACAATAGCATGAAGCATAAGTAAATTGGTAATTCTAAATTTGAGGATACGATACATAAGTAAACAGTATAGATTATACATTATACATTAAATAGTAATATTGCACAAGTGAATTGTCAGTTTTGGTGTGATATACAGTAGTGTTTGTGTGTTCAAATCCTTACCGGTTACTTTTTCGGTAACGCTGGTAATTGTTTAAGTGATCTCGACTTGACATTGAATGTGCTAGCTGTTGATATACAGTATTAAACTTAGCAATTAGGTTAACAAAGAGGGATAATTGTTTTGTTTTGTACACTAGAGGTAACGGAATGTGTACGTTCGTTTACTAAAAATGTAAACATTAAAATAAATGTGAAATTCGTCTGCCGTTTCAATGGCTTTTAATTTAAGCATGTCAAATTTTAAGTTTTAATTTGAAAATACCATGTGAATTGATGAATTTCGTAACTGTGTATTGATAGATATTAACCAACCCGTCTATTCAGTGTTTTATTTACGCAGCTTTTAAGCATTTGAACAGGAATCCACTGGGCTGCAGTTTGACTTTTGACCAGTGTAGATATGACTGTGTCTGATTGGGGAAACCTGAAGAATTGCCAACAGGAATGATCAAAAAAATTGCTCTGCAATTAAGTAAGGCCATAACATGTCCAGCATTTAAAGGTCCTTGTAAATTATTGATATTAATGCTATTCGTGTTTTCCTGATTGCAAATATTATTATTTAATAGGCTCAATTGGAACTATTGTGAAACTAAATGCATGCAAGCATATAAATGGAAAGACCTTGATTGAATTAAGCTCTATACCTCATATTGAGCGCCATCGTTAAATTATTGTCAGATATTATAGAGTGCACTGTAGAACCAGAATCAATTTGATTTGTTTTTAAATATGACATTCTTCTAAATGTTCATAGTTGTTGAAGCAATGTTCAGAAGTTGAGTGAATGATAACTGTGTTATCACTTAGAGAGATTGTTGTCAGAGAACCCTGGAGGGGTTATATCTTTATTCCACTGCCTGTTACTGTGGGCGACCTCTCCTTTTATCTTCTGACAATGTCTGCAACAAACACATTAAGCACCCAAGGCCCAAAGGACATTCCTATCCTGCTGGTATTCTGCTGGTAGACACTCTACTCCGAGAAGGTCTGTGAAGACCTTGTGTACAGAGATCCAGCTTGGCCAACATCAGGCTGAATAACTTGGGACATTTCTGAACAATGAATAAAGTTCTGGTGTGTGAAATTAAATGCAAGCATTGACTTCTGCTGCTCCTCCTCTCCACCAACAAACATGAAGTGTTTTGCCTCCAAGTACAGCAAACGCACATTTGAAGACCCTAACCAACTATGCTCCTCTGGACCCGCATTCGGTGATCACACTGCATTAGACAAAACATCAAACTGAATGACTGCATGTCTGAATGTTTTTCTGCTCCAACTGGGACTAAGTTTTAGTTAATCTTCTCAGTTTGAATGCTGGCTATGTTATTGTCATATATCAATTTTAAGTAAAGCTATTAACTTGATTGGAAATGCCAAATAACCTATACATTTTCCCTTTGATGTGACTTATAGTTGAATACTCCCTGGCTAATAGTAAGCTTAACACATAATTCATTCATGATTTTTTTAGAAGTTACATGACACAAATTGACCATGAGATAATGGATAGTTATCAAATGTTAAATGTTCTGTTCGCTTGATGACTGCTGAGATCTTATTGCTTGTTGTTTGCAGTTTTTAGTTGTACAATTAAGGGTTTAAGTAAAGATTATATAAATAAATTAGGAAAATAGTATTGAACGCTAAATTTTAAAATGTTTTGGTATGTGAATCACATTATTTATTTTTTTTGTCCTTACCCTCTCTAGTTGCTTAACGTATTGGGGAAGTCATGTGGAGCCTCCGGTAATGTTTTTTTGGCCACATTAGAGATATTGGTTTTGGCTGATTTTGAGTTTACTAATGGCAGCACATTAATTTGAATGTTGATGGTTTATTGATCTGCTTGTGTCGTGGATACACAGGACTTCCTAAAATTCTAAGAATAAGATGGTCACATAGTTTATTTTTTTCCCTTATAACTCCAGCTGGCACAAACAAACGTTTACTATTTGAGTTATGCCATTTATTTTATCTTATTTATTTTCTCCTCAGGGTCACACCCTGGCCTTTCTGGGCTGTTGTGGTTATTGTTGTTTTTGGATCGTGGCATGAGGCCAAGCTTGCCCAGCCATTAGACGCGAGAACGTTTTTGTTGCTTTGAAACACCTGCTCTATGTTGGGTTTTCTGGATTACTTTAACTGAGGGAGATGGTTTATGTCACTGTGTTGCAATCTTATGGAGATGAATTACAGGATTTGTCTGTTAATAAAGGGATTTGTCTGTTGCATACTATGTTTGTAAACTTGGTGCTGGGGTTATTTGGTTGAGCAAATAGGCTAATTTCTCTCCAGCAACACCTCTCCATCATCAACATGTGCAACTTTCACTTAGCTCATGTCACTTTGAGGTGGTTCACCGTTCTTACTCCAACTTCACTCCTTCCCTCTTACGGAGATCCACTGCTTGGCAGTGATAGCCGTTGTGGCTTTGCTAGTGGGAGTGGGAGATACAGCCTGAGAGTGGGGAGACTGCACATTATTTACAATGTGTGCAGGGATAATGTGTTTTTAATGTGACACAATAACAATTTAGGATTGTTCAGTTCCTTTTCTTTGGCGTCAGAGCTCGTAGCCCTGACGCAGCACTCTGATGACGTAGCTGTGTGTATATAATACCATGTATTGTTTTCTGAGACTTGGTGTCATCAGGGATTTGTCAAAGATTCCAAACATTTATTTCTCACATTCATATTGTGCTGTACTGCATGGAGGGAAACAATTTCTGGCAAACTCCAGAGAATGTGCTGAGCAGAGAAGAAAATACATTTGAATAAAATCAAATAAAAATGTAAATAACTATAAAGGGGGATGGTAGCTCAGGCGGTAGAGCTGGTGGTCTAGTGATCTAAAGGTTGCTGGTTCAATCCCAGGCTCCTCCTGCTAGCATGCTGTAGTGTCCTTGAGCAAGACACTTAGCTCCTGATGGCTGCGTCCGTCGGTGTTTGAACAATTGTAAGTCGCTTTGGATAAAAGCGTCTGCTAAATGACTAAATGTAAATGTAAATAAAAAGGTAAATCCTATGAAACATACAGCACTAAAAAAAATAACTATCTATCTATCCATCCATCCATCTATCGATCTATATATATAAGTGATGTAACGGATTGTAGCCTGTCACCCGCGGATCAATTGTAAAATGTGACATTGTGAAATACAGTTTAACTGCTGCTGTTACTTTTTAAAGTAATAATTCTATAAATCTGGAAGCCAGGTTGCAGTGAAAAGAGACAAGAGAGATGCTGCTGTGTTTTACTCTGAAGGGCAATGATTGGTTCATAGGAGTGTCTCGAGTCCGTGAATCGATTTAAATGAGAGATTGATTTTGAACCTTGAAATCACAATCAGGTTCACGATTTTCCCATAACATTGTGGGTAATATTTCCCGACATAAATGTGATCTCTGTTACATATGCTTAATATAATGTTATCTGAAAATAAACTGTGTTCTGTATCTTGAAAAGAAGCCTGAGCCGCTGGAGCCAGAGCTCAGCTGGAGTGCTGCTTATGTGTTATATTAATTTAAATAAAAAGTGTGCTCAGATTCAATAAAATGATATATTTTACAATATGTCCAGTTGACTTGTCCCCTTAAGAGGGCAGGACGAAGACCGGTACATGCTCCTTAAAAGTAGTTAACCTTATGGATACAATTTGGATTGTGATATCGAAGACGAGATAATAATATTAATTATGGAAACTTTTGCGGCGGATGTGGACCAAAGGCATCATTGTATCATCCTGGAAAAGAGCCGAGGGCTGCTTCGTACCAAAAGAACTTGACTCCGCCGAAATTGGCCAGTTCCTTACAATTTCTCTCCTGAGTGTCAAAGCCAAGATCTTCTTCTCTGTTCTTGCCAAAAGGATGACCAACTACATGGTTAAAAACAAGTAAATCGACACAGCAGTCCCTGACTTCTCTGGGTGCCTGGAACACACAGGTTTCCTCAACCAGCTAATCCGCGAGGCCAAGAAGAGCGAAGGCAACCTGACAGTAGTCTGGCTCGACCTGGCCAATGCATATGGATCAATCCCCAACAACCTCATCACCACAGCAATGGAGCACTACCATATCCCCAATCACATCAGAGGAGTGATCACCAACCACTTTGGAGGATTCAAGTTACGGTTCAAAGCTGCCCATTTCACAACCGAGTGGCAGGACTTGGAAAAGGGAATGGTAAGGGGTTGCATCATCTCCCCCATCCTGTCCATCATGGGAATGAACCTGCTTATAACAGCAGCGGGGAGGGAATCCAGAGGGCCGATGATGGAGTCTGGCACCCGCCAACCTCCAATAAGAGGCTTTATGGATGACCTAACAATAACAACAGCATCCTATGTACAAGCAAGGTGGCTCCTAAAAGCGCTTGACGACATGGCAACATGGGCGAGAATGAAGTTCAAGCTACAGAAGTCAAGAAGCTTAGTGATCCAGCATGGCAGAGTTACCAGCAGGTTCCACCTTCAAGTCCAAGGGGAGATTATCCCAACAATAGAGGACAATCCTATAAAGTTCTTAGGGAAGTGGTACAATGCCTCTCTCACTGACAGAGGCAGTGTATCAAAGACAGAGAAGCAGGCTGACGATTGGATGAGAAAGATCGAGGGATCAGGCCTACCGGGAAAGTTCAAGGCCTGGCTCTTCCAGCATGGGTTGCTACCCAGACTCATGTGGCTACTGATAATTTATGGAGTGCCCATGATATCAGTGGAATGAGTTGAGAAGCGGGTGAACAAACACCTCCGCAGATGGCTCGGAATCACACCATGCTTCACGTCAGTAGGGGTATACATCAGTTCTGGGCAGCTCGAGCTGCCCCTCATCAGTGGTGGAAGAGTTCAAGGTGGCCAATGCAGGGCTGTGATGATGTTTATAGACTCCAGTGACGAGAAGGTCAGAGGTGCAGGCATCACTACAAGATCAGGACGTAAGTGGGCAGCTGACTCCTCAGTAGCACAAGCAGAGAGCATGCTGAAGTTGAAGGACATCATTGGAAACCCATGCACTGGAAGAAAAGGACTCGGAACCACCCATTTCCAGCAATGGGAGAAAGCGGACCCAAGGCAAAGGAGAGAACTTATCCAAGCTGAGGTTAGGCACCTGGAGGCAGAAAGGCGATTGTCCAGAGCCATGGAACTCAGATCACAAGGAGCCTTGACCAAGCGGGACCTGCCAAAGCGGAAGTTCTTGTGGCCTGAATTGTGGAGACTGGAGCCTTTCCGTATTTTTTTCCTGCTCCGATCAGTGTATGACACTCTCCCAACACCGGGAAACCTGCACAGGTGGCGGTTGAGTGAGGACCCCCTGTGCAAGTTATGTGGAGAGAGAGGCACAATGGCATACTGTTAGAAAAAATATTTTGCTAGTGCCCTGTTTTCTAATAAACAATGAAGAGGAAAAAGTTCTTGGTGAAAGTGAACTTATTATCTTGTACAAGGGCCAGTTGTACAAGGGTTGGATCAGAGATGTGCTTAAGAGCAGCTCTCTGGGATCAACAGTTTATTTTAGGGAGTCTGAAACTATATGGTCAGTTTGACATCACAGATTCCTACGTGTTCAAGATAAGGCAAACTCTGTGACGGGCGAAGGAGTGGATATTGTTCCCCCTTGTACAGTTTATCTCTTTAGATATTTCACAGTGCGTACTGTCTGTGAGAATTCACACTGTGTGCTGATGTGTGATTACATAGATTTAGATATATTGTTCCAAACACAAGATTATATGGTCATGGTTACATTACATAGCAAGGTAATTAATAAAATTCCTATCACGTACGTACGCCCCTCCATCCAGTTCATCAGAGTGGGAGAGAAACCACTGGCCTCTAAGAAGACCAGGACGAGCCTCCTGCAGGCAGCTCCATCATGGGAGATAAGGGTAGATGTGGGGTAGAAGTTACAATTTCCCCAGATCTTCCAAACAACCCTGAGACCAAACATGGTCATATGGTCGGGGAGGCAAAAAAGATCATCCTGATTGAATTGACGGTCCCGTGGGAAGACGGTTGCGTAGCGGCCTGGGAGAGGAAGAACACCAAATACCAGGACCTGGTCCAAGATTGCAGGAATAAGGGTGGCAGGCCACGGTATTTCCAGTAGAGGTTCGGCTGTAAAGGTTTCCCCGCATAGTCTGTGTGGAAGATGCTGACAGCCCTGGGAATAGCAGGAAGGGAGAGGAAGACTGCAGCTCGCAGGTTGGGGGAGGCAGCAGAAAAAACCTCTTGCTCTGGAATAGGCCGGAGTAGTTGAGCTAAAAGCTAGGAGAAGATTTGGCCACCACTGCCGACCCGCCAACCCGAGGACATTTTGGTTAAGGTTCGAAACGTCTGATTGAGGGTTGGTCACCACCTGATGACATCTTCTCCTGGCTGAAAGCTACAGTCACAAGAAGGTGACTGAAGGTGTTGGGATCTGAAAGCATCTTGATGTAACTAACAGTAAACTACATGATATTGTGATATTAGTAGAATTAGGAAAAACTGATTAGAGAAGAACGCACAGAGTGGACACGGACGCAGTGGGTGGAGGAGAAGACACATGAAGGAAGGGCCCTGGTCGGTCAGGATTTCCTTCGGAATCCAGACTCGGGAGATGACCTGATACTGCGTAGGGGAACTGCTTCAGGGTACCCGGGTGTATAATCTACTATGACTAACAAAACGATACCCACAGGCACTGCGGTCTAACGGCTCGATGAGGACCATACAGAGGCTTTCGAACCGGGCCTCAACTAGGGGCGGTACCACCGCCAGGCATTGCAGGGCCGGGTCGGGTTCGATCCTTTTGGGATACAGAGGAGAGTGAGACCCCAAGCCAGGGGCGGGGAATCGAACTGCCTGCAGCGGGTACGCCCCGTCCATCCAGGAGCTCCAGCTGGCAGCAGAGGAAGTCATGCTCGTCTTCCTGCTCTGCAAGCCGCTTCCGCAGCCAGCAGTTCGGCTGCGAAGCTGAGCCTTCCATCCGACACCTCTCCCCTCCTGAGTCCCGGTTCAGACACCACTTGTGGGATACATACATACATAATGCATTACATCAGAATACATAAAAAAAGAGTAGGCCCAGGCCCTGGGCCTGCTGATCCTCAGCATCGCAGTCTAGTTCTAGGGACGTGGAATGTCACCTCTCTGGCGGGGAAGGAGCCGGAGCTGGTGCGGGAAGTGGAGCGGTACCAACTGGATATAGTTGGGCTCACCTCTACACACAGCACTGGCTCTGGAACCAAACTCCTGGAGAGGGGCTGGACTCTCCTTTTTTGGAGTTGCCCAGGGTGAGAGGTGCCAGGCGGGTGTGGGGAAACTCACGAGCCCCCGGCTGAGTGCCGCTGTGTTGGAGTTCTCCCCAGTGAACGAGAGGGTGGCCTCTATGTGACTACAAGTTGCTAAGGTGAAAGCTCTGACTGTTGTGTGTGCTTATGCACCGAACACCAGTTCAGAGTATTCAGCCTTCTTGGAGTCTCTGGGTGGTATCCGGCAAGGGGCTCCTCCTAGGGACTCTATAGTTCTACTGGGAGACTTCAACGCTCACGTGGGCAACGATGGAGAAACCTGGAAGGGGGTGATTTGGAGGAACGGCCTGCCTGATCTGAATCAGAGTGGTGCTTCCAGGGTGGACACTCGGGTGAAGAGAGGAGCATAGCTGTCAACTGATCGGCACCTGGTGGTGAGTTAGATCAGATGGCGGGGGAGGCTGCCAGACAGACCTGGTAAACCCAAACGTGTAGTGAGGGTTAACCTGAAACACATGGTGGATGGCCCTGTCTGCGAGGTCTTCAACTCCCACCTCCAGAAGAATTTTTCACGCATCCCGGGGGAGGTTGGAGACATGGAATTTCGAGTGGGTCATGTTCAAAACCTCCATTGCAGAGGCTGCTGCTAGGAGCTTTGGTCGGAAAGCAGTATGTGCCTGTCGTGGTGGTAACCCAAGAACCCGTTGGTGGACACCAGCGGTGAAGAATGCCGTCAAGCTGAAGGAGGCCTTTCGGGCTTGGCTGGCCCAGGGGTCTCCTGAGGCAGCAGACAGGTACCGGCAGGCTAGAAGGGCTGCTGCTTCGGCGATCACTGAAGCAAAAACCCAGGTGTGGGAGGAGTTCAGGGAGGCTGTGGAGAAGGACTTTCGGTTGGCCTCAAGGAAGTTCTGGCAAACGGTTAGGTGACTCAGAAAGGGAAAGTAGGGCTTGGCTCAGGCTGTGTTCAGCCTGGGAGGAGAATTGCTGACCCGGACTGGGGATATTGTCTGGCGATGGAAAGAGCACTTTGAGGAACTCCTGAACCCGACCAATACGTCCTCAGGGGAAGAGGCAGAGCCTGAAGGCTCGGGGCAGGTCTCGTCTATTTGCCTGGCAAAGGTCTCTGAGGCAGTCAAAAAGCTCCTCGGGGGCAAGGCGCCGGGATGGATGAGATTTGCCCTGAGATGCTGACGGCTCTGGGCATTGTTGGGCTGTCCTGGCTGACACCTCTCTTCAGTGTCGTGTGGATGTCGGGTACAGTACCTGTGGAGTGGCAGACCTGGGTGGTGGTTCCCATTTTTAAAAAGGGGGACCGGAGGGCGTGCTCCAATTATAGGGTTATCACATTACTCAGCCTCCCCGGGAAAGTTTACTCCAGGATGCTGGAGGAGGCTCCAGTTGATTGTCGAACCTCAGATTCAGGAGGAGCAATGCGGATTCTGTCCCTGATGTGGAACAGTGGACCAGCTCTTTACCCTTGCAGGGTTGCTAGGGGGGGTCGTGGGAGTTTGCCCATCCAGTCTACATGTGTTTTGTGGACCTGGAGAAGGCTTTCGACCGTGTCCCTCGGGGGATCCTGTGGGGGGTACTGAGGGAGTATGCGGTACCAGGGGCCATTGGTACAAGCCATCCGGGCCTTGTACAACCAAAGTGAAAGCTGTGTTCTTATTCTCAGCACAAAGTCAAACACGTTCTCAGTGGGTGTTGTACTCCGCCAAGGTTGCCCCTTGTCCCCGATTCTGTTTTTGATATTCATGGACAGGATCTCAGCCAAGTGAGGAGAGCGTCCGGTTTGGGAACCTCAGAATTGCATCTCTGCTTTTTGCAGATGATGTGATTTTGTTGGCTTCATCAGACCGTGATCTCCAGCACGCACTGGGGCGGTTTGCAGCCGAGTGTGAAGCGGTCGGGATGAGAGTCAGCACCTCCAAGTCCGAGGCCATGGTTCTCTGCCGGAAAACTGTGGATTGCTCCCTCTATGTTGGGAGCAAGTTGCTGCCCCAAGTGAAGGAGTTCAAGTATATCGGGATCACGGACCACGGTTCACAAGTGAGGGGAAAATGAAGTGTGAGATGGACAGCGATTCAGTGCAGCGTCGGCAGTGATGCGGGCATTGTACCGCGACCCGGCCCCGGATAAGCGGAGGAAAATGGATGGATGGATGGATGGATATACATACGGTCAAACATACTGTTGCAGTGAAATGTCATGACACCCAGTGATTACGCATTTAGCATCCAAGACTGTTTTAAAACTCCAACTGCAAGTCCTACACCTCTGAAAATGAATAGTACCTCTGAAAAGCTTCTCAATGAACTTGTGCCCAACTCTGAAGTAGCATTGAGTTAATCTTTCAATACGATTCCTAGGAGAGATTCTCAGATGTTTGAGTACAGGCCCTGATCTACTGTGGAGACCCCAGCACTTGAGAGTTAACAGTTTGGATACAACAATGTCACTTCATGTAAGATGAGGAAGCGATTTACCACCTGTGTGAATACATTGTCTTTTGAAATGACTACTTCTTTAAACCTCTTACCACACTGGTCACAGGGGCACTGTTTCTCCCCAGTAAGAAGACGCTGATGTATTTTGAGATCACTACTCGTATTAAATCGCTTCCCACACTGGCCACAGTGGTATGGTTTCTCTCCAGTGTGACTACATTGATGGATTTTGAGATCATCATCGTCTGACCAGCGATGGACATATGGAACCAGGTCCCCTGGCGCCACATTGAATGCTGCTCATTGCTCCTGGCTGCCCCCCCCCCCCCCCCCCGGAGGAAGGACAAGCCAGGGGAGGTTAAATGCAGAGGAACCATTTCACCGGCCATCATCCAAAGCATGTGTGTGTGTGCATGTGTTGTAGTGGCGTCTCGTGTGACGAAAAAAATTCTTCTTTTTCTAGATTACTATGATTACTAAGGTACTTCCCACTTTACGACCGAGTTCCATTCCTACAACCAGGTTGTTAAGCGAATTGGTCAATAAGTGAGAACTGTGTTATTTCACGGTAAGGAGGCGTGGCGATTGCGAATGCTAGTGTAGTGAATACTGACTGCAAGAACTAGACTGAGAACAGTGATGAGATGTATACAGTGTATATAGTATATATAGTGTATATAGCATATAAAGGGTGATGTGCGGTGAGATGCTTAACGCTGCAGTATTGTACGCAGCACCCAATACAGACTGGTCAGAGAGTTGGACGTAAGCCTGAATTGTTGTTAAACAGGTAGATTGTTATGTGAGGAGTATCTGTACTTGTATTTAACATCTTCTCACACTGGTCACAGCGGTACAGTTTCTCCCCACTATGACAGCGCTGATGTTTTTTGAGATCACTCCTTGCATTAAAATCGCTTCCCACACTGGTCACAGTGGTATGGTTTCTCCCCAGTCTGGCCACATTGATGTTTTTTGAGATGAAAACTCATATTAAACCTCTTCCCACACTGTTCACAGCCGTACAGTTTCTCTCCTGTGTGAATACGCTGACGTCTTTTGAGATCACCCAAGTTAAGGACACTTTTGTCACACTGGTTACAACAATGCCTTGGTGTGTCTTTGTTTCCCAGTGGTCCTACAGGTTCCAATTGGCTGAGAGGCTGCAGAGGGGAGGAGACTCTCTGCTCTGATCTCTCCATTTCTCAGCTGTCTGACACCAAGCTCGCTGTGACTCCTCTTAATGTGCTTATGACAGGAAAAACCACGAGTCTTCACTGCTGGAAGAACAGAGGAAGAGAAAGAAAAGGGGGCAGATTACAAAGAAGGTAGGTCATGGCAGAAAGATGGTGTGCTGGGACCTGTGAACCCGCTTTGTCTTGACAACTGAGCCGTGCATAAGTACCCGTGCTGATTTTAGCTCCTAGTTGGCAGGGGTGGCCAAACTACAGCCCACGGGCCAACTTCGGCCCGTGGTGCATTTTTAATTGGCCCGCAACAAATTCTAAAAATATAATGGAATATGGCCCACACATGAAACTTGCGCTTGACTGTTTTGTACTTAAGTTTTAACACAAGGCGGAGCTACTGTCTTGAACAAGGCAGCTTCTCTACAAAACAAGAGTTAGCATGTCCAGAAACACAGTTGTGCGGCGGATCGAAGACTTGTCAGCTATCTTAAAACATCAAGTATCAAAGCTTGTGCTTTTGATTTTTAATCGATTGCATGAGATGAGAGCACAGATGCCACAGACACCACACAGCTGTTCACTTTTTTGCGGGGAGTTAACGATAACTTTTGCATTACAGAGGCGCTGCATGATCTTATGAGTCTTAAAGGGCACAACGGGTAAGGACATTTTTGAAGCTATGTCTGATGCAATTGACAAGATGGGACTTAAATTGGACAAGCTGTGTGGAGTTACAATGGATGGAGCTCCAGCAATGACTGCCTAACGCAAAGGAATGGCCTCTATGGTGTGCGCAAAGGTGCAAGAGAGTGTAGGTGCGGCTGTTAAATTGCACTGTATCATCCACCAGGAAGCCCTTTGTGCCAAAACAGTGCAGCTTGGTGATATGATGAACACTGTTGTGAAAACTGTCAACATAATTCGAGCACAAGGGCTTTACCACAGAGAATTTCAATCTTTCCTATCTGATGTCGATGCTGAATACGGGGACCTACTCTACTATTCTGATGTGCACTGGCTAAGTCGCGGCTCCGTGCTGCAGCGGTTTTATTCCCTGAGATCAGAAATAGACCAGTTTTTGAAAGAGAAGGACCGACCCCTTCATGAGCTGAGTGAAGCTCTATGGTTAGCAGACCTGGCTTTTTTAGTTGATCTCATCGTCTTAACACACTGAACAAGAGCCTACAAGTCAAAGACCAGCTTTTACCACAACTTTATGCGCACATGAAAGCATTCTGTGTGTAACTCCGACTCTTTGAAACACAACTACGCAACTTCAAAGTCGCACACCTCCCCGCGCTGTCTGAAATCAAATTTGCTTTTCCAAAGGCCAAGCTTTCTGCTAAAAAGGGGAAATGTGTCTGTGATCACATCTCTCATGACAGAATTCAGTCAGCACTTCCAAGATTTTTCTATCATTGAGAAAGAAATTAAGCTGGTCTCGACTCCCTTCCTGATGGATGCAGAAGTGGAAGAGAGTCTGCAATTAGAACTTATGGAAATGCAGTGTGATGATTCTCTGAAGAATCATCGGGGGGATGGTAGCTCAGGCGGTAGAGCTGGTGGTCTAGTGATCTAAAGGTTGCTGGTTCGATCCCAGGCTCCTCCTGCTAGCATGCTGTAGTGTCCTTGAGCAAGACACGTAACCCCTAATTGCTCCTGATGGCTGCGTCCGTCGGTGTTTGAACAATTGTAAGTCGCTTTGGATAAAAGCGTCTGCTAAATGAGTAAATGTAATGTAAATGTAAGAATCAACATCAGCTTCTCTCCCGACCCGACTTCTACCGGAGCTTGGAAAAGGCAGTTTCCCCTCTGATGAGACGCCACGCAAAAAGAACGAGTTTGTTTGGCTCAATAGGCAAACATTTTATCTGTTAACTCTGAACAAAAGCAGCATAATTTACCTACATTTGATTGATATGGCTAACTTTAATACACTAGAGGTGAGGCGATATACCTCACCTCTAATGAGTGGCCCAGCCCTTTGCATATTTTTCTGTAGGTGGCACTCAGTGAAAAAAGTTTGGACACCCCTGGTCTAGTATCAGGTTACTAGAGGAGAGAAGATCCTCATATTACTCCCATCATCCAGCTCTAAATTGCTTGTGAACGAAGTGAGAAGGAGGCATTTTGAGAGCTACAACCTCCTAGAAGCCAGCAAATTCTAATACAGGTACTTCTCACTTAATGACTGAGTTCCGTTCCTAGGACCAGGTCGTTAAGCGAATTGGTCGATAAGCGAGGACCCGTGATATTTCACAGTAAGGGGGTGTGGCCATTGTGAACATTAGCTTGGTGAATACTGAGACTTCTGGAAGAAACTGAGAACAGTGATGCGTGATGAGATGCTTGACACTGAGACGCCGTGCATGCCCCGGCCTTGTAAGCAGCGTACAATATAGACTGGTCCGAGAGCTGGTTGTTAGTCTGAACGGTCGTTAAACAGGTAGGTCATTAAGTAAGGAGTACCTGTATTCCAAAATCCACCGTCCCTTGTGACAGATATGCCACCGTGCCAGAAAGTGAAGGTCGCTGCGGTGCAACAGCCAGCCCAAGAAGGGTGTGGTTGGGTGGAGGGAGGTGTGGTATCTGGGGTATCACTTGGGCCCACAGCTTTGGCCTGTCCAAGGCCCAAGACAACGAAGCAGGTGGGGAGGTTCTTGGGGAAGGCCAGCTTCTACAGACGGTGTGAAGGGGCAGTTGGCAGTCGGCCGGAAGGCTCCTCGGGCAGTGGTGGTTTGGGAGGGGGGGTAGCGGGGGTGTGTGGTAGAGGGTGTGGCTTTTAATCTGCTGCAGGTGGGGGTGGGGGCGGTGGCTCCGCTGTGAGTGGTCAAACTGATTGACGGGGGATTTGAAAACTGCCATGTTGCTCATCTCTATCTCTTGTCTCACAGCGAAGCTGGGTCCTGACATCCCAGATGACAAACGCAACACTACTGACAAGTAGCGTGAGGGACGCCAGTGGGCAAAGCGAGTGTCAACTATTTAATTTATTTAAAGAATTTTGTTTTATGTACACAATATTACATGTACATTAAAATATTGTTACATTTTTTATATATTTCTTATTTATGTTAACTTTAAATTCATGTTTTTAATGGATGACATAAAAGTATATAACAGATTTTGTTGCAATTGTATGCTCTTGAAAGTAATAAAATATTTTTCAGTATTTTGTCATATTGTCAAGATTAACATTGCAGAAATACTGAAATATTGTGATATTATTTAAGGGCCATATCACCCACCCCTAAACCACATACAGATACTCCTCACTTAACGTCCCAATTCCATTCCTACAACTAGGTCGTTAAGAGAATTGGTGGACAAGCAAGGTGCCGCCCCATAACGATATTTCAAGTATACCGTACTGGTACTGGGTTTGTGTCAACCAACTTTAAATATTGTTTTAATGTCACCTTTGCACCATTTATAGCAATTTTAGTACATTTTTAAAATGTTTATACAGCACTGTACTGTAATAAACAGAATAGAGGAAATCACCTGTAATATACATAACTTAGGTTTCCATATTGTAAATACAGGTAATAGTTTGTATTTATTCTGAATAAAGAAAAGGTCGAAAGAAAACTCCACTTTGATAACTTTGTTTTAATTTGCATAACTCTTACATATTACAGAACATAAATATACAATCAGTGAAAATTATAAAAATGATGCACCAAAAAAATTGAAGTAAAAAAAAAAAAAAGACATTCAGATTAAAATTTTAGTCATCGCATCATTCAAAGTGTGGTAGTGGTTCGGGGTCATCAGCGTTATCATTGGAGTTATCAGTAGGATTACCAGGAGCTGTAGAGGGCCCGGGTACGGGAGATGACGACGAGGAAATGGAAGGACTTATTGGGGTAGGGGTCCCGGGTGTCGCTTTCGAGAAGAATCCCATTAATGTGGTCTGCTTTGTAACTTTCTTTTTTTCTTCATAAATTTCACGATAGCATCGCAAAAGTTCATTCATTTGCCGTTCCACTTTAGTGAACCGTTCAACATTTGGGTCCATACCCTCTAGTTCTAATAAAGCCGCATTCACTTTCGAGAACACACCGGCTAACCCCTTTACACTTAACTTCTTTTTTACTTCTTCCATTCTTTCCTCTTCTTCCTCTTCCAAGTGCTGCTGCGCTTCCAACTCTATTAAATCTTCGTTAGTTAGCTCTCCCTCGACATATTCCACTAATTGTTCAATGTCTTCCACTTCAACATCTAAATTGAGCACGTTAGCAAGTTCCACAATTTTTTTATTTATGACATCGACATGTTCATCTTTGTCAAGCCCTTCGAAATTATTCACGAAACCTTTTAGGCATTTTTTCCATATGCCTTGCATACACTTTTCTGTCACCCCCTCCCAAGCTGATTCAATGTTCTTTATGCAGTGTAAAATGTTATATGATTTCCAAAAATCACATAGGGTTACTTCATCACTTCCTGTTGCTGCTACAGCTTTGTAAAAAGTCGTGTGCAAATAGTACGCTTTGAACCTAGCTATAGCTCCCTGGTCCATCGGCTGAAGGATAGCAGTCGTGTTTTTAGGCAGATACACCACCTTTACATCGGGGTGTAGATCATCAAGGTGCTGGGGGTGGCCTGGGGCATTATCAAGCAGGAGGATAATTTTAAAGGGAACGCCCTTTTCCAGACAATAATGCTTGACCGAGGGTATGAAGCAGTTGATGAACCAATCCTCAAATAAAGCGTGCGTCATCCACGCCTTGTTATTTGCACGATAGTAAACGGGCAGCGCGTGCTTACTAACCTGCTTCAATGCACGTGGGTTCTCGGAGCGGTAGATGAGGAAAGGCTTTAACTTGAACCCAGCGGCGTTTCCTCCCAACAACAACGTGACCCTGTCCTTAAAAGCCTTGAAACCGGGCATTGTTTTAGCCTCTTTGTGTATGTAAGACCTGTCTGGCATTTTCTTCCAAAAAAGTCTGGTATCATCCACGTTGAAGATCTGTTCCGGACGGTAGCCACCGTTCTCGATGATTTCATCAAATTGGTCAACAAATCTTTCCGCTGCTTCCACGTCTGCGCTTGCTGCCTCACCGCTGACACTCCGATTATGCAGGTTGAATCTCCGACGAAAGCGTTGAAACCACCCATGGCTCGCCGTAAATGTTTCCGTCGATTCTTGGCCTTCGCGTGCCTTCAAAGTCTCAAAGATACTGCGTGCCTTGGCTTGTATTATTGAAAGGCTCATCGGCATTCTTTTTTGTATCTGGTCGTCAAACCAGATTGCCAGTAATTTCTCCATTTCATGAATGAGACCTTTCCGCTGCCTCGTTATTATGGCTTTACATCCTGTCGATTCTTTCACGGCCTCTTTCACTCGATCTTTATCCTTCAAGATCGTCGAAATGGTCGAATGCGCCAGCTCCAAGTCACGCGCTATGGCTTTAACTTTCTTACCAGCTTCATAGTCGTTTATGATCTTCATTTTCATCTCAAGATCGATAGCCTTCCTTTGTTTCTTGGCGCTTCCTCCAGGTAAAGTCATGCTCTTCCTTTTTGCCGACATCTTGTACTATGGGGCGCACGACAAAGTACAACTTTACAGACAAAATATGAAGCCTTGGAGATTGCGAACACTAGTGTAGTGGATACTGACCGACTGCGGGAACGAGACTGAGACTGAGAACGGGTGATGCGAGATGAGGTGCTTGACGCTGAGGCGCCGCGCTGCCGTTTCCATGACCAAAGCTCTTGTACAGCGTACAATACCGACTGGTCGGAGAGCTGGTCGTAAGTCCGAGTGGTCGTTAAACAGGTAGGTCCTTAAGTGAGGAGTACCTGTATAACCACAACACAGAGTGCATGAATACATTCACATGGGATAAAAGTTTTCTGATGTGCTGTGTGGGAATCCCTGCCAGCAGGTTAGGGTTAGGGACGGAGACGGAGTCCTTTTTGCTGTGGTGCACCAACACGGCGAGAGTTTTATTATGCAGACGAACAAGAAGCTCGCAGGCCGGAAGTATAAATAATACAACTACTACGACTACTACTACTACTGCTACTACTACTAATAATAATAATAACAATAATGGTGGTGGTTTTGGGCACAGGAAGAATGGCGTTCCGCTCTGGCTCCTGATCCACTGAGGAGCCTGTGCGCCGATCCCTTCTACAAGACCCATCCCTGCCTGGAGTCGGCCTAATCAGCGCTGCGCGGGCTTGATTAGGCCAACTCGGGGCCAGGTCTGTAAGAGCTCACCTGTCCTATCCTCTGGTCATGGATTACCACTGGAGAGTGGTCACCAATGGAATTGGGGTCAAACACTATCTTCTGTTTTATAAATGTTGAGGGTGAGAAAGTGTTTACCACACCACTGAACAAAGCTCTGGATCATAGACTTAGGAAGTTGATGATCAGAGTCATTCAAGTTGAGACCTAGGATGGTTGTATCATCTGAGAACTTCACCATGTGATTGTGTTCACTTTGCATTATTCAGCAAAGTCTTGTAGCCATGACATTGACATATATACTGTGTGTATATATATATATATATATATATATAAATAAATCTCAAATCTTCTCCTGTTACATTTCAGACTACCTGAATAAGAATCTGTATGAACCCAGATACCTTGAGAAGCAGAGGCAAACCTCTTTCTATATAACAAGGTTTTAATTAACACTCAATGATTTGAACAAACTATAAATGTCAATAAAGTTTGATTAGTATTGTGAATATCTGTAGTGCGCGTATAAGTTTGCTTATTTCTATTAAATGGGGAATAAACAATTGATGAAGTTATTACCTGTTGACATTCATCTGGTCAACAGCTTGGTAGGATAGATAATAAAAACTTACCTGACTGAGGTTGTTTGGTCTCCTTCCAACTTTCATCACTGTCTTCAGTGTCAGTTTGAGAAGAGTGTGAAGAGAAGAGCTGCTCAGCACCAGCTGGTTCTGAAGCAGCAGCTGGATCTGAGCTACTGGCTGCTTCTGACACTCCACAGTCCTCTCCATCACCTTCTGTTTCCATCTGTTCAGTTGAGGTGCAGGCAACAGGTTCTGCCTCTCTCTTCACCTCAGTTTGGTTTTGATCAAGCTGGGACCACTGAGCGCACTCTACATCATGTTCAGTCTTTACGGGGAACTCCTCCTCTTCCTTTTTAATGTGTGGGGGCCCTGGCTCCTCCTGGCCCAGACTGGGGCTCCACTCCTGCTGCTCAGGGGGAAGCTCCTCTTTACACACAGAGAGCTGCTGGAGCTCTGGAGGCAACACTGACAAACAGACACAGAAAGATGAGTGAACCTCAAGATTGGTAAATTCTACTATATACACTTTATTGAGTTTTCTAATCATTGAATCTTAAAAAAAATGTTCAATAATTCCCATTTCAATCTAATCATTGTTTAGAATTATGAAACATGTCATTCTAATAATGCTATAACCGCAGGCAGCAATGCACGGGTTCAGGTTAGTCACAAATAAGTTTTCTGAGTTCCCGTGAAATGCAGCATCACTTCCAATAGAGCCGAATTACAATTCCATGCATTGTGTAAGGTATGTATTACAGTTTTCCGGGTTCTGTGAAATACAGCAGGAGTAACAATTTCCGAGTTAACATTGAAAGCCGCTATCGGCTCCTCTGGACTGTTGTCTTGAACAAGCGTGAATACTACACGAAGCAACCAGGCTTACGCAACACAACTCCCCGAATGACCACCCAGAAACAAAGCCTGGACTCATAACATTGGTTCATGATGTCACAAAGCGCTCCGCTCCATAAACTAATCAAGATACAGCAATGTTCTTCAACTTCCAGTAAATTTGTAACAGTCTTTCACTAATTCATGCTCAAAATGTAGATAAATGTTGATAAAACTTGCACAAGATGTATGAAACGCCCCAACAAGTCCTCAATCATGTCCTTGGGTTCGGCAGTCGTCATGGTCCAGACTGTTTGAAAGATCAGGGAGTACCCCAGAGTAGAACTGTTGTTCCTCCACTTTGAGAGGAGCCAGGAGAGTAGCTTCAGCCAACAGCCGAAGAATGGGGCAATAGATTAATTGAAGACCATGGCCTGACTGCCTGGGGTCAGCAGAGGAGGTAGACCACTCACTTCACACCAACATGAACATCTTCCACTGCTTCATTGTTAGAAGAGGTACAAGTGTTGGATGAGGAAGCAGTGCAGGTTCTTGTGAATGGGTGAGGGTGAGTTGAAATATGAGACTGAAAGACTGATGGAGGCGGTGTCTGCAGACTGTCATGGTGAAGAGATCAGAGCCAGGAGGCAAAGATCTAATTTTACCGGTCAATTTTCCCATATTCACAGATGGTCAGCAGCTTTGGGTCGCAACCGATAGAATACGGTGTACAGGCAGCTGAAATCAGGGTTCCTTCACAAGGTCGCTGGGCTCAGCTTTAGAGATAGGGTGAGGAGCTTAAATAAAACTTAACCAACTCAATGACTAAGTGGGAGAAAGAAAACAAACAGTTACCTGACGGAGGTTCTGTGGTCTTCTTCAAACCTCCATCACTGCCTTCAGTCTCAGAGTCAGAACAGTGTGAAGAGAGGAGCTGCTCAGCACCACCTGGTTCTAAAGCAGCAGCTGGATCTTCTGGATCTACTTCTACTTCTATTTCTACTACTTGTGTTTCCATCTGTTCAGTTGAGGTGCAGGCTACAGGTTCTGCCTCTCTCTTCATCTCAGTTTGGCTTTGATGAAGCTGGGACAACTGAGCGCACTCTACATCATGTTCCTGCTGCTCAGGGGGAAGCTCCTCTTTACAGACAGAGAGCTGCTGGAGCTCTGGAGGCAACACTGACAACAGACACAGGGAGAATAAAAACATTTTTTACAAACTTCTAACATTTTTTTTTCTTAAATATAAAAGATACCGAAACCATACCGTTACCGTGGCCTTGTACCGTGATACATACTGAACGGTGAGCCCACTGTACCGTTGCATCCATAATTCTTATGTTGCTTTAAACATCCTTTACCTTGCTGAATGCTGATTGGCTGGATGTGTGATTGATTCTGATGCTGTTCTCCTATTGGATGTGTGTAAATGATGGGCGTGGTCAGGGTTTGCCCCTGCAGCTGGGAGACGTGTGTGATCACGATGTAGGGAAGCACCGGCTGCAAGTAACAAGCAAACACACTTTAATAACTAATTCTGCACTTTTTCTCTTTTTGCCGGTCAGTGTGCATCACAACAACAGGATAAAACAGACAGAAGTTACAAAATGCACCAAATTGGGATTAGGGAAATGATAAAAGAAAGGTAGGTAAAAAGAAACTAGGAGTGCTGAACTAGATCTGGATATGTAATGTCTGAAAATGTATCTGATGAACTGATATGGTACAGAAATGTTGAGTTTATTCTTATGAAGAATATATATATATATATATATATATATGGATTTGTGCCTTTAATTGCGCATGGACATTGTACATTTCAATGGAATGTGTGATCAGGGGTCCTGGTGGTTTTAACCGTATTATTCTTGCAGCTTTATCTTTTCATGTTCAGAAAATATTTTCACGATCTGAATAATAAAACCAGGGGGAACATCACAGGCTTCCAATGATCGCATTTTGGGGCATTTTTCAAGGACTTTTCAAGCACTTAAAGCTGCAGGCAGCAATACACTGTCCGTTTAGTCCTGTTAGGTACGTATTACATTTTGCAGATTTTCCAGAATCCGGCATCAAACTACACGGATTCAGGCTGATTCTCAGCCAAATTTGTCATTTAGGACAATATTTTAATTGTTCGGCCACAACAGTCGTCTTTATCCTGTGTAGTGTGACATCGTCGGTGAATTCTGCGACAAAAGGTTAATTATTTGTACATTATAGTGATTACAAGTTATGGAGGTTCTGTTAAACATCTTTTCATATTGACATGAAATATGTTGAACTGGTGGAACATTTCCAACATGTACAGGAAACGCATCATGCAGCCGTACGGTCGGGGTGGACTCAGGCAGGAATAACAGACATTCTTTAGAATGTTGCATTAAACATAATCAGTCTTCTTGGCAGTTGTGTTACTGCAATATAATCTGCTCCTGGAACACGACCTTGTTCCTGGAGTCTCCAAAATGTGAATCATGCTGATGAAATGAGCCTCTTCCCATCCATACGTACGAGGAATCAACAGTTATATTTGAAGGCGTCTCATCTACATTCACTTTGTTCGTAGACGTCATTTCAATATATATTTTTTTATGTTTTTTGCATTTGTGTTTCATAGGTTTTTTCAGTCTCTTCTTTTAGTATTTGCTTTTGGAACAGTGTGACTGACCTCTAAGGCTGGAAGTTTGGACAATTGCTTCTTGACCGCCTTCGACTTTCGGCTATTTCTCGGCATCTGGATCAAGAATAAACAAACTCTGTATTTATTTTATACAACAAACATAATAAATACACATTATTTCCTGAACATAAATACATGTCACTTTCAATTCGGGATTAAAAGGAATTTCCTTCATCGATAGTTGCTAACCTTAAACGGTCGATTAATTGATAAAATAAAATCTAATGATGTCACCAGGGGGTGGTGTCAAGGTGCGTGGGGACGTACACCATGTCGTGCACCTCCCATATTTTGGGCAACGGCCCCGCAGACATCAACCAGGTCAGACGGTACATAAACACACACGGACACGCCTCGTCGTAGCCTCTAACCACTACAGAGCGATGGAGTCTCAGCGTGTTGGTGATGTACCAACGCTCCACCACTTCTGGTCAAATTTAGTGGGTTTTCCACTAATTCCTGCTCCGAATGTGGATCAATCTGAGTGAAACTTGAACAACAAGATGTCTGCGACGTCCCGGTTGTAACGAGACCTCAACCGCGGTCGTAGCTGCAGCGGTTGCTCTGTTCCAGACACTTAACACAAAAAGTGCAAAGGAGGAGAATAATAATAATAACAATAATAAAAATACGAACAATGACTTTCAAAATACACAGTGATTTGTTTTAGTTTAAAGAGCATTTCTCGTCCCGTCGTAAAGGCCCGTTTGTGTCTAACGCAGATGGAGGAATAAAGAAGGAAAGTAAACGGCGGAGAAGCAGCTGATATCCTGAATAGTCTGCGGTGTAAATGCTAATAAATGCTAATAAATGCTAATAAATACTAATAAATGCTAATAAATACTAATAAATGCTAATAAATACTAATAAATACTAATAAATACTAATAAATGCTAATAAATACATACTGTGGACGTTCACGTTACAACGCCAAATGTTCTGATGGACCCGAACCGTGTGGCGCTCATGCTAACAGCAGGCTCAGGCTAACGCTAAAGCTACTGCTCCGCTCTGCGTGGACACCGCTGGGACTGGAAGACTCAAGCAAACAGCACAAAGTACCTTCACCTCCCTACGTAGTACTCCACGCGAGGCACGCGCGGTTTCCACGACGCATGCGCAGTCCGGACCCGAACGCGCGTCCAGCGGCGTCAGAGCAACGTGGCCACCACGGTTGTGACGTCACTCCGAAGCTCCTGACGCAGGGCGTGCAGGTGCAGCGCTGTGTGTCCAGGGAGTGAGACAGATTTGAAGAAAAGCATCAGAGCTGTTGGCAGTATTATTGGCAGGGGCAATAAATAAGAGCTTTTAAAGAGCTTTACCTTCCACTCAGTTATATTCTATTTTATTATATGTATTTTTTTTATTATATGTAAATAAGAGCTTTTAAAGAGCTTTACCTTCCACTCAGTTATATTCTATTTTATTATATGTATTTTTATACAGTACCGTAGTTGTTTTATATGTATATACACATGTATATATGTATATATGTATATATATGTATGTGTATATGTAGTAAATGATTCAAAAACAAGGTGTGTTGTTTTGAATTGTGTGTCTTTTGTCATATATGTCATTGCTGCTGCAACGCTGGAATTTCCCTTTGGGGATGGATAAAGTACCTTTATCTTTATCTAACCTTGTGTTATTGGACAGAGAAGAAGGGAATAAATAGGAGCGTTACTGCATCCGACAGCTGTTCAGCACTAACAGGCATCACATCTGGCAGACGGCGATTTAGAAAAGATATTATCAGTGGAATATTCCTTATCGTGCACAGGATGGAAATGAAGGGGATATGGAGACGCTTCCTTTGGGCTCCTGATCATGTTGCTGTGGAGGGAAATGAGCTGGATGTTGTGGCCAAACAAAGGCTCAGAATGAAGCATATAGACCCAAAAGTTCCATGAGGTGCAACATGGCACCGACTAAAAGGCAGGTGGATGAACTGGAGGTGGCAGAGTTGAGGATGTTGAGGTTTTCATTGGGAGGGACAAGGACGGACAGGATTAAGAATGAGGACATTAGAGGGACAGCTCAGGTTGGACAGTTTGGTGGAAAAGTGAGAGACGCCAGATCGAGATGGTTTGGACACGTGTGGAGGAGACATGAGAGTTACATTGGGAGAAGGAGGCTGAGGGTGGATGATCCAGATTAAATATTATCAATTTGAATTAATTTCATTTTTATTTACTCTATTTTTTTTTAATTTTGTTTTGCTTTATTTTATTCAGTTTTATGTCATTTCTTTTCATTTCATTTCATTGTAATTCCTGCACAGTCTCCTGCTCCAGTGCAGCTGGTGGTGGTAATGCGCCTCGAAGCTGCTTTGCCAACCGACAACAAACACTAAAGCAGCAGCAGCAGCTGCAGCAGAGTGAACCAAGCTTCCATCCCTACTTGTTTGTTTTGATCTCTACCAACGTTCAGACGCTTACACACGTTTACAACAAGCTTCATTCACTTGTTGATCGTTTGGCTTTTTCATTTCATTTCCACACAACAAGCAGCGCTATATTGCTTCCGTTAGCATTAGCTGCATGCTAGCAGGCCGCCCCGGAGCCCCGACCTGTCCTGCAGAGGGAGACCGAGCAGGGCCACCGGAGAGCGGGGAGTCCCGCAGCCAGACAGCGGCGCTTTGAGCTCAGCTCAGGTCAGTCTGGATCACTGATTTTATTTACTTTTTATTGCTCTAACTCGGATTTTCTCATTCTATAACAACTAGAAGAGGCCAGCATCGCTCTTTTTTACCCGGAAGTAGATCTCACCGCTCACTTTTCCACTGCCTCCAACACAGACACTTGACCAGAAGCTCCACGACGACATTACATTACATTACATTACATTACATTTCACAGACGCTTTTATCCAAAGCGACTTAGAATTGTTCAATCACCGACGGACGCAGCCATCAGGAGCAATTAGGGGTTAAGTGTCTTGCTCAAGGACACTACAGCATGCTAGCAGGAGGAGCCTGGGATCCAACCAGCGACCTTTAGATGACTAGACCAACAGCTCTACCTCCTGAGCTGCCATCGCCCCACAACAACAATGGCGGAGCGGCTTCAACTCTTCACCTTTTCAGTACGAGAGCGAATATCTGCGGCGGTGGGAGAGCTTCTGTTCCTGTGCGACAAGGTGAAGGTGGGAGAAGAAGTGAGAGACGCGCTGAGCGACAAGGTGATAGCGGCAGGAGGAGACGTTTACAGAGAGTTTGAACGCTCTGTGGTGAACTGGGAGAGCAGACGGAGGCGCTCGGAGCAGGAGATCCGGAGGCTGTACAGAGTGCTGGCTTCCATCCTGAGACCCGGAGTCCAGCTGAGCAGAGCAGGTCTGGACCCTTCTAATATACTTTAAAAGGCTTATATCATGTCATTTACATTTACATTTAGCAGACGCTTTTATCCAAAGCGACTTACAATTATTCAAACACCGACGGACGCAGCCATCAGGAGCAATGAGGGGTTAAGTGTCTTGCTCAAGGACACTACAGCATGCTAGCAGGAGGAGCCTGGGATTGAACCAGCAACCTTTAGATGACTAGACCACCAGCTCTACCTCCTGAGCTACCGTCCCGTAAATATGGAGTTATATAAACAATGTCTTTCCTCAATGGCCGCCATCTTGGTGCTATGTACACGCCGTGGTCTAATAGCATGAAGGAAATTTAAGATTTATGTATGACATGATATTCATGTACAGTTACTAAATATTAACTATATATTATCTGGTATGACACAGAGCAAGATGCAAACTGTTCTTACAGTAGTGGGACGCTATGTAATAAGAATCATAAATATATTTGTATATCTTTGAATTCTCCGGATTGTCGTGCCCCGTTCCTTTAAATAAAACAACTAAAACCATATGGTGAACAGGCATGGAGGACTGGGGCATGACTTGTAGATACTTTTAATATTATTTTCTGCGCATAACGCATGGAGAGGTGGTGATCTGCAGAGAATTGCAGAGAAAGTGTCTATGTTACACATGGTTTTGTTTCATGCCATTGGTACTCAAAATCTTTTCCCAATGTTGGCAGGTCTGTTTTACTCATCTTTCTGTGTCTGTTTGTCAGTGTTGCCTCCAGAGCTCCAGCAGCTCTCTGTCTGTAAAGAGGAGCTTCCCCCTGAGAAGCAGGAGTGGAGCCCCAGTCTGGGCCAGGAGGAGTCAGGGCCCCCACACATTAAAGAGGAAGAGGAGGAGTTCCCTGTGAAGACTGAACATGATGTAGAGTGCGCTCAGTGGTCCCAGCTTCATCAAAACCAAACTGAGGTGAAGAGAGAGGCAGAACCTGTAGCCAGCTTTTCAACTGAACAGATGGAAACAGAGGCTGATGGAGAGGACTGTGGAGTGTCAGAAGCAGCCAGTAGCTCAGATCCAGCTGGTGCTTTAGACCCAGCTGGTGCTGAGCAGCTCTTCTCTTTACACTCTTCTCAAACTGAGACTGAAGACAGTGATGAAGATTGGAAGGAGACCAGACAACCTCAGTCAGGTAAGTTTTTATTTTGACTGGATGAATATCAACAGGTATTAACTTCATCAATTGTTTATTCCCCGTTCAATTAAAAATCACCAATTGATATGAGCACTACTAGGTCTGCTCCCTAAAAGTGGACGAGTTGAATCATCAGTCGTAAATATGCCAGTCGACTTAAGATGCTTCAAGTTGAGCCGTCCTTTTTTTTATTTTTGTCAGTCACTGTGCATTACGATAACAGAATAAATCAGAAGTTTACAAAAGTAACAGCCATATAATTCTAATGGGGAATCATACTGTGAATCAAAAATATTTTTATATGTGTGAATCGTCGGGACACAAATGTGAGCACGGTTCTGTGTGCCCTGATCTTCGTTCCCCTTTCCTCCAAATAAAACAACTAAAACCGTATGGTTTGTTTACACGGAGGAACGGGGCACTACTCGTAGACTCTGCTCATAACGCATGGAGAGGGGGCGATCAGGGAGAGAGTCACAGAGAAAGTGTCCCCATTACGCACAGTTTTGTTCCATGCCATTTCATAGGTACTTGTTTGGTTAGATAAGCAGACATAAAATAAATAATCTACATCTAAAATAAAAATACACTGTTTTGGCTCAGCGATGGTGGGCAGACCATGCTGGCGGGCGCATCTGTGTGCTCTGCTGTGTCGTTGGGCAGGGAGACTCCCTCTTATAGTTTGATCAATGTGTTTATTAAAGCCTTGTTGTATAGAAAGTGCTTTACCTCTGATTTCTACTCTTAAAAAAGATCTTAACTCATCTGGGTTCATGCAGACTATTCACTTTATCTGGTGTGTGTGTGTGTGTGTGTGTGTGTGTGTGTGTGTGTGTGTGTGCGCTGTATGTGTGTATATAACGCGATCGTGGCACCGCCCCTTCCGGCCGCCTGCGCCTCTGTGGGCGCTCCGTGTCGACTACATCTTCGTATTTTTTTCCTTTTTTCATCACCAATAAATCATCATCAGTGATCTCCTATGGCCGCGACTCGTGGATATAAAAATTTCCCTGAAAGAATATTTTTTGGGACTTTTTCGCCGCGGATCCAGAGTGGCTGCCGGAGATTTTACGCGCCAACAATCTCAACAACAGCAACAACAACAACAATTGAGCCGCTTTTCCATGGGTTGGCCCAAGGAGGAAGCACCGTGGTAAACAAGGCGGCATTCAGGTCAGAATGAGGATGCAACCTTACCATCCACCTCTGCCCAGCATCCTTCTTGCCAATGTCCAGTCCCTGAAGAACAAAATTAATTAACTTCGAGCAAAGATAACATTCCAACAGGACACCAGAAACTGTTGTGTCCTCCTGACGGAGGCAGAGCTGAACATGGCTGAACCCACTGGTGCCGGACCACGCCATACGTGCATCCGAGTCCTTCTCCGTGTTCCGCGCCGACAGGTCGGAGGAATCGGGGAAATCTAAGGGTGGAGGCGTCTGCCTCATGATAAACAGCCACTGGTGTAACCCCAACAACATCAAGACTCTCTCCTGCTTGCCGAAGCTGGAACAGCTGACCATCTCATGCCGTCCATTCTACCTCCCCTTGGAATTCAGCACGGTCATCATCGCTGCCCTTAACATTCCACCGCAAGCGGACACCGACACAGCACTGTTGGACCTGTATGACGTGTTGTGTGGACTTCAGAATGAACATCCCAACGTGGCTGTGGTGTTGACTGGGGACTTGAACAAGGTGAACCTTAATAAAGTTCAACACATCACATGTGCCACCAGGGGAGATAGAACTTTGGACCATTGTTATACACCTTACAAGACCGTCTCATTCCCTGCTTTCGGGAAATCAGATCACACCAAGATTTTGCTGGTTCCCGTTTACAAGCCGTGCATCGTGCGTGAACCGGTAGTGACAAGGGACTTTAAGCAGTGGTTGGACCAATCGGAGGCCGTGCTTCAGGACACTCTTCCTGACGTAGATTGGGACCTGTTCCAATATAGTTACAGTGACGTCAGCTAGTTTACAGAAGTAGCTGTGAGCTTCATAGCTGCTGTCCACTAACATGTTAATGGACAGCATCGTTCCCGCGGTGAAAGACCCGACCCAGAAACCGTGGGTCGATAAATCCATCCGCTGCGCTGTGAATGCTCACACGGCCACTTACAACGAAGGTCTTGTATCCGGAAACATGGACAATTACAAAGCGGCGTTGTACAATCTGTGGAGGGCGGTGAATGACGTTTAACGGACATACATATACACAGTGGAGCTACAGATAGAGTAACCGGAACCCAGACGTTGTGGCAGGGGCTGTGAACTATTACGAACTACAAGAGCAGCTCCCCCTCAGCCACGAGTGTGGACGCCTCCCTAGCCAACGAACTGAACTCCTTTTATGCACGATTTGAGTCTGGCAACAGCACCGCTAGCTCATCAGCTAATTGGAGTTACACCAATGGGGATCAGCGCGCACTCTCAGTGTCTGAGCATTGTGTCAGGAAAGCTGCAGGCCCAGATGGCATATCTGGACGAGTACTTGTGACCACCAGCTAGGCCCGGTGCTCACTGCAATATTCACCGCCTCCCTGGCTGAATCAGTGGTCCCGTCCTGCTTCAATAGGTCCACCGTCATTCCTGTCCAGGAGATCGCCTCTCCTGCCTGCCTGAATGACAACTGTCCTGTGGCCCTCACCTCAGTGGTCATGAAGTGTTTCAAGAGGCTGATTAAGGATTACATCTGCGCCTCCCTCCCCCTCACCTTGGAGCTGCTGCAGTTTGCGTACGGGCAGAACAGAGCCACGGATGACGCGGTCTCCCAGGTACTGCACACCACGCTCACACACCTGGATGGCCGGAAGGGGGCCTATGTGAGATTGCTGTTCAGCGATTATAGTTCAGCTTTCAATTCCATAGTCCCCACCAGACTGGCTGTCCAGCTGCAGGAGCTAGGACTGAACACTCCGCTGTGTGCCTGGATCCTGGACTTCCTCACAGCCAGGCCCCAGGTGGTTAGGGTGCGGAGACACATGCCCAGCTCCCTCTTTCTGAACACAGGATCCCCCCAGGGCTGCGTCCTCAGCTCCCTACAGTACTCCCTGGACACACATGACTGTGTGGCAAGGTCCAGCTCCAACACCGTCATCAAGTTTGCTGAGGACATTGTTGTGGTATGCCTAATCAATGACGGGTGATGAGAAGGCCTACTGCGAGGAGGTGTCTGACCTGTCACTTTGGTGCCAGGATAATAGCCTCCTCCTGAACGTCAGCAAACCTGCGGAGACTGCGGAGGCTCAAGCATGAGCCTCCGCAGTCACACAGCAGACAGAGAGGCTGAATCCATAAGAACTGTCAATGCTGAATTCACCAGGGGTCCGCACTGAGACACTCACATGGTCCCACTGTCTTACTGTATTGTATGTAGCATACTGTACTACATTCTGTGCTGTATTTCTGTTCTCTTCGGTGTTACTCTATTGCTGTGCTGTACTGTGGTATACTGTACTGTATATCCCCACACACTACCTCACTTTATTCACATGCCACTTTAATGCACATACCTGTATATACATAATACCCTTTCCCATATACATAAGTCTATTCCCTTTATTTCTATTTTATACCCCCACCCTGTATTACTTTTGAGCTATTTTATTTTATTCTATACTATTCTATTTAATTACTGCATTACGTTTTAGGAATCAGTTCGTTTTTTTTATTGTGTTCAGTCTAGAACATATTGTGCGAAATCACTGGGTGCGTTGCATTGACATTTCACTGCATATATGTATGAAAGTATGTATATGTAGGTGACGAATAAACCTCTTAAAATCTTGAAATATCTGTATGTATATCTGTATATACTATATATACAGTATGTATGTGTGTGTGTGTGTATGTATGTATGTATGTATGTATATATATATATATATATACACACACACACAGTGCTGCTTGAAAGTGTGTTAATCCCTTGAGCAGTTTAGATGTTTCTGTTTTACCATGATTTTCTTATTTTATCATCACCAGTTTTTATGTATGAAATGTCAGATATTTTTATCAATTGTATGTACTTATTTAGTGGGACTTGTTTAATTAGGCCAAAAACTACATGAAACATGGAATTAGTGTATGTGCAAAAGTAAGTGAACCCCCAGCTGCATTGGTTAAGTCAAGCAGGTAACAGACTCAGGTCAAACACATTTGGGTGCTTCATTAATCATTTAAGCAGACCAATGAAATGAGACATCCTTGGGAAAGGATTTGGCCTGCACTAATTAAAAGAGAAAGGAAACCAACCAAACCACTGTGGTCCCATACAAATCAACAATGCCAAGAGGAAAGGAGATATCCGAGGACATGAAGAAGAGGGTAGTGACAGCCCATCCGTCTGGGGAGGGCTATAAGAGCATCTCCAAAAGATTCCAGCTCCATCCATCCACTGTAAGACAAATCATTTACAAATGGAGCGCCTTCGACATGACAGCAACGACGCCTAGAAGTGGACGCCCATCAAAACTATCAACCAGAAGCACCAGAGGAATAATAAATCAGGTAAAAACCAACCCACACATTACCTCTAGAGAGTTGCAGACCTCTCTGGTACCATCTGGGACAAATGTGCATGCGTCTACAATCAGACAAAACTTGAATAGCCATGACATTCATGGGAGGGTTGCTAGAAGGAAGCCTTGGCTCTCAAAAAAGAACAAAGCTGCCCATTTCAACTTTGCCAGAGAGCACTTGGACAAACCAGAGGCCTTCTGGAAGTCCATTCTCTGGACAGACGAGTCCAAAATAGAATTATTTGGTCACAATCAAAACCACCATGTTTGGAGAAAAGCCAACATTGCATATGAAGACAAGAACCTCCTCCCAACGGTGAAGCATGGGGGTGGAAATGTGAAGGTCTGGGGCTGCTTTTCTGCTTCTGGACCTTGATGACTCCACATTATCCAAGGAACCATGAATTCTCAGGCATATCAACAAATTCTTGACCAAAATCTCCTGGGTGATTGAAGCTGGGACGAAATTGGATTATGCAACAAGACAATGACCCAAAGCATTCCAGCAAAACTACAAAGGAATGGCTTCAGAGAAAGATGATTCGTACTCTGGATTGGCCCAGTCAAAGTCCGGACCTTAATCCAATTGAAATGTTGTGGCGAGACCTGAAGAAGTCGGTACATACCAGATGTCCCTCCAACCTTGCTCAACTGGCTGAGTTCTGCAAGGAGGAGTGGGCAAAAATCCCCATAAGCAGGTGCAAGAGGCTGGTTAGTGGTTACAGAAGTGGTTGAAGTAATGGTTGCGAAAGGAGGAGCCACAAGCTACTAATAAAAGGGTTCCCATACTTTGGCATGTTAAATTTTAAGTTTTTGTGAAATAAACCACCTTTGTTGAATTAAATAATGAAAATAAATCTCTTTTTGTGTGTCCATTATTTGGAAGGTGTGCTTTACAAATTGGGATTTGGATGTATGTTTAATTAGGTTATGTAATGTTTTTTACAAAAAACAGTGACTCATCAGAAATTTAGAGCTGGATGATGGAGTGATATGAGAACCTTCTCTCCTCCTGAGCACCCCTAGTGTACAGGCGCCGCTTTGGTCACTTGATATGAGGCCAACTAGGAGCTAAGGTCAGCATAGGTACTTTTGCTCGGCTCAGTTGGCAAAACAAAGCAGATTCACAGGTCCCAGCACAGCACGGTGGTACGGCACAACAACAGTCGGCCATCTTTCTGCCATGACCTACCTTCTTTGTAATCTGCTCCCTTTTCTTTCTCTCCCTCTGTTCTTCCAGCAGTGAAGACTCAGGGGTTTTCCTGTCCTAAGCACATTAAGAGGAGTCACAGCGAGCGTTACGTCAAACAGCTGAGAAGTGGAGAGATCAGAGCAGAGAGTCTCCTCCCCTCTGCAGCCTCTCAGCCAATAGGAACCTCTGGAACCACCAGGAAACATAAGGACACACCAAGGCATTGTTGTAACCAGTGTGACAAAAGTTTCCTTAACTCGGGCGATCTCAAAACACATCAGAGTATTCATACTGGAGAGAAACTGTACCGCTGTGAACAGTGTGGGAAGAGGTTTAATTCAAGTAGTAATCGCAAAATACATGAGCGTGTCCATACTGGAGAGAAGCCGTACCACTGTGACCAGTGTGGGAAGTTGTTTAATACAAGTGGTAATCTCAAAATACATGAGCATGTCCATACTGGGGAGAAGCCGTACCGCTGTGAACAGTGTGGGAAGTTGTTTAATTCAAGTAGTAATCGCAAAAAACATCAACGTATTCATACTGGAGAGAAGCCATACCACTGTGAACAGTGTGGGAAGATGTTTAATACAAGTAGTGATCGCAATAAACATCAGCGTATTCATACGGGAGAGAAACCGTACCGCTGTGAACAGTGTGGGAAGATGTTTAATACAAATGGTCAACACAAAATACATCAGCGTATTCATACAGGGGAGAAGCCGTACCGCTGTGAACAGTGTGGGAAGATGTTCAATACAAGTAGTCATCTCAAAACACATCAGCGTATTCATACCGGGGAGAAACCGTACTGCTGTGAACAGTGTGGGAAGATGTTTAATACAAGTGGTGGTCTCAAAAAACATCAGCGTATTCACACAGGTGATAAATCGCTTCCTCGTCTTTCATGAAGGGACGTCGTTCCCAATCTGTTATCTTTCTTGTGGTTGGGTCTCTCTGGAGGAAAGTAAATGAGGGCCACTTCCCCATGATGGACAGGGTAGCAATTAAATGCCTTTGCATTTGTGCTACATTTTTGCTAAGAACACCGTCAGAGCATGTGTTTAGCGCTGCAGGGAAGGTGGTCACACTGCAAAGGAGCCTGCTGAAACCTGAGAAGGTTGGTATGTTGGTCTTTTTGGCCAGAAACTTAGCGTAGCTTTCCAACATTTTCTGTCATGTTCTGCCATCTATATTATCATAACCTCAATAAAAATGTGTTTGTCTTCTTTTGAAATGTCTCCAGTGGGAGATTGTTATTGGGAGGTTATTATAATAATAATAATAATAATAATAATAATAATAATAATTAATAATAATTATTATTATTATTGTTATTATTAATAATTATTTCTAATAACCAGAAATAATAATCATTAATAATTATAAGAGCAGTATATATTGTATAATATATAGTGTATATATATAGATTGCATATACTGTATATATAGTGTATATAGTATCTAAAGGGTGATGAGATGCTTGGTATTGTACACAGTGTACATACAGACTGGTCAGAGAGCTGGTCCTAAGTCTAAATGGTCGTTAAACGGGTCGTTTAGTGAGGAGTACCTGTATGGGCCTAATGTATACTGTTGTATACATATCCTATACGTTACTGTCGTATACATCTGTATTAAAATGTGATAACAAAAAAATGTCTAATATCTTGTCAATCTTTTTTTTTATCTCCAGTGTTTTTGTAGGCTCCATAATAATGATTCACCGCGGTTGTGTCCATATCATCTGCATATGATCCTCTCCCTGCCGTCAGTTGTGTTGTTTACTACATTTCCCATGTTCCCCAGCGAGTAACATCCTGACGTGGTCTTCCTGTTTGTGGTCTCTGTTGTTATGCCAAGTTTGCATGTTCTTCCCGTGCTCACATGGGGTTTCCTCCAGCTACAGCTATTTCCTTTGGCTTCATCATTGCATGCAACAATTTCATTATTTGGGCATGATGCTGTATTGGAGAACCATCGGTTTTCTTAAATCCTCGATTTTTCCACACTGATCCAAATAAATGACACACATTATGTGCATATGCAGAATCTGTATATATTGTTACTCGCTTTCCTTCGGCCAATAGACAAGCTTCAGTCAGGCCCACAAGCTCAGCAAGCTGTGCAGAAGCAGGTTGTGGTATTTCTTCTGCTTTCGCAACAACAAATTCAGTTCCCTGGGCTTGACTACTGCATAACCAGCACTCAATGTGTCTCCTATTCGATAGCAGGACCCATCAGTCCAATACTCCACATCTGACACATGCAGTGAGAAAGCTTGCAAGTCTGAACTGAGCTTTGCATATTTCTCTACTTCCTGAACACAATCATGTGGCTCACCATCCCCTGGTGTTGGCAAATGCTCAGCTTGATTTACCGTAACGCACCTAACTAAGGTGACATCTTCCTGCTCTAAGAGCCTATGATAGTCTCTTAGCCTAGACATGGTCAATGTACATTTACCAAAATTCAAAAGATTTCTGAGACTATGATGGGTAAGAATTGTCACTGGGTAACCCATAGTTACTGATGATGCTTTTATCATACATTAGACTAACTCCCACCATTGCTCTGTAGCACAGTGTTAGCCCCAATTGTACTTCTGAATAGGCAGTAGAATGAAACGAAATGGGTTGAGGACTTGTCCCTGTACCTGTGGGCTGACAAAGAACTGCACATGCATATTTACCCCCAGTGGACGTGGCCACATACAGCAAAAAGTTCTTAGAGTAGTCTGGCAGTGCTAGCGCTGGAGCTTCTTGTAGCCTCTGTTTGATCGTTTCAAATGCCACAAGACCTTCCTGCGTCCAAGTGAGATTACAATGGAGTTGAGCATTCCCAGTCTCTTTTATCATGGCTCTCAAAGGCCCTGTTAGGCAGGCATAATCTTCTACCAAGGCTGAAGAATATCCCGCAATGCCAAGAAATGTCATCATCTCTCTGACTGTGCTAGGGTTTGGTGTGGTTCGAATGGCTTCCAAATGACTCTCAGAGATGCTTCTGTGTCCATGGGTTATTGTTTGACCCAAATAAACTACTTTTTCTTGACAATACTGAAGCTTCTTCTGAGAGGCCTTGTGTCCTTTGTCTGCCAATAGCTGCAACAGTTTGATTGAGTCCTCATGGCACATTTCCTTATCTGGTGAACAGATGACGATGTCATCCACATACTGAATGACAGTACTTTTCAAGATCTGATCAATCCCAGCCAAGTCATCCTGCAACACTTTATTGAAAATGTGAGGGCTATGTTTGAATCCTTGAGGGAGCCTCTTGTACTTGAAGGTTTGTCCTTTGTAAGTGAATCCAAACAACCCTTGACTTTCTTCGCTCAGTGGAACACTGAAAAATGCTCCATACAAACCCAACACTGTGAAGTGTGTAGCCTCTGGAGGGATTTGGGCTAACAAGGTATGTGGATCTGGTACATCTGCTGGAAAATCCTGCACCACTTCATTTATCGCTCTTAAATCATGCACAAAGCGATAGGATTCATCTGGCTTCTTTAGAGGCAATATAGGTGTATTACTCTGAGGATCCGAACATATTTCCACTACACCTGCTTTTAATAGTCCTTCAATTTGTGGTTCAATCCTTTTGATTGCCTCCTCCTTTAGTGGGTACTGGTTCTTCCAAGAAGGTTTGGTTCCTGGTCTCAGTTCAACTCTCACCGGTTGGGCTGACTTCACAAGTCCGATGTCAGTACTATGTCATGACCACAAACATTCTGGAATTTGTTGCAGCATCTCATCTCTCATACTGTCTGAGTGCAACTTTGCGCTGAACATTGACTCATGTGTCATCTGTACCACTTGTGGTTGTCCTTGTCCTTGAGCTGAGATCATGATTTTCATGAACTTCTGTTCTTCACTCAAGATAGCAAGATTCTCCTTTATTGGTGTGAAAATGGCTTCCTCAGCTTCTGCCATAATTTCTCCTATGTTCTTCTGCTCAAATCCTTCAGCCACCATTAAAGTCACACGTGGCACACTTTTCTCAATGTCATACTCTTTCTCAAGATACTCATCAGTGTTTATCTTCATAGCTGCTCCTTGTGGTCCCAAAATTATGCAGCACGAGGTCATCTGAACATGCTTGGGTTGACTACTCAACCATTTCTCCAGATCCAATTGGCCAGCTTTCTTAAAATATTTAGGTGTGCAATGATGTGGATACTCAGGGGGCTTAGCATCAGGCATATTTGCCGCAATGAACTTCTCCCACATCTTGGCTGGCTGTAATAGCTCCGGACTAAGATTTCCAATCCAATATACTGAAGACGTCTCGGTCTCTGGTGCCATAAATAATTTGTGGTAGACATCAGGTGGCACATCCACCAGACAGCCGTCCGGTGTACACCGTAATGTACAATTTAGTTTGCACATAGCATCTCTTCCCAAAGTGCAATGGGCGTATGTTCTGACACCATTATAGGTAGTGTGATTTTCCGATTTTTATAGCAGAGCTCAATTGGTTTTGTGAGAAGAATCAGCTGTTTCACACCCTCAAACCCGATTGTTCTTACCAATTGGTCAGTCATGGGGAGATGTATTGCATCTTCAGGCTGAACACAGGTGAAAGCTGCTCCGCGATCTGCCATTACTTCTAATGGTTTATCATTAATTTTCACCTCTATTTTTGGATTTTGCTCCGGCCCTGACACTATCAGCTGACACGTCCCTTTCGAGTCTTCCGGGCACCCCTAGAAACCAGGTTCCGGACCCCTGTAAGGGTTCACTGGTCCCCCGGGTGGCCATGGTTGTTCTCTGAAGCCTCGTCTGAAGCCTCCTCTGAACCTGTAACAGTCACGAGCAAAGTGGCCTAGTTGTCCACAATTATGACACGCTCCTTGAGACTGTTGGAAATTTCCTCCTCTATCTCTTCCCAAATTTCCTTGACCTCGTCCTCTCCATATTTGTGGTTGATCAAAAACTGGCTGTGGAAAGGAGACAGTGGGGACCACAGGTGGTAGAACCTGAATCTGTCCTTGCGGTGGTTGTGGTGGTAATTGATTTGGTTGTGACTGGCTCTGCATAACCACAGCCTGTTTCTTTTCCTTCTTGTTACTATCCACCAACTGTATTTGGTTGAGTTTTCTGAGAGTCTCCTGGTCCTGTTCCTTCTGGTCATGCTCCTTTTTCCGATATAGCTCCACTTGATGCGCTATGTGATCCGTATAAACACCTTTGGTCATGCTTCCAAGACCAACCACTTCTGCCAATTTGCTCCTCACTTGTAGAGGCAGCCCCTTCTGTATTTTGGCTCGGAGAATTGATTTCTTCATTTGATGTTTGTTGGAAATGCATCCCTCATTGCTCTCCACATCCGACCTCTACTTGCAGCAAACAATTCTGGATCATACACCGCAGTTGCCACGTATCTGTTAAGGCCTGCCCCCTGCAGGATCTCCGAATCATTCCTGGAACCATTTTCCTCACTGGTCGATCTCCTCATTTCTCCGCTTTAGCCTGACTTCTGGGTTGTATCCTCCAATAGCTTCGTCAGAGTCACTCACAATCTCTTCTCCTATTTCCAGACTTCTGACTCTTCTGCTTCCCAAACAGTTCCTTCTCTTTGTACTGTTGGAGCTCGGGTACATCTTTATGGTTGTTTTAGCCTTGCCCATCTCTATTATTTGCTCATGTAATTTTAGTATCCATTTTTGACATAATAACCCTCTTATTTTCTTTTATTGTAAATCGGATCAAATTATTTAAATTTACTTATAAAGCACCGTGTAACCGTGCACACTCAACCAAAAACAACTGAATTTACCATTTCCAAAGGAGACCAATAGCTTCCCGCTTATGAAAGCAAAATCACTTCTTCATCATCTGATGCCTCTGATCCCTCATTTATCTTAAATTATCACAATTATATCAATGTTCAATCTCAAAACAGCCTCAATCAAGGTAAACCATACTCAGATAATGAAACCAATATGCACAGCACTCAACAGTATTTCAATCAAATCAGATTTTCCACAAGTGATCAATCAAATCAATATAACTCCATTAATTAGGCAAATTCCTAAATTAGTCAGTCCGTTGCCAAGTCTCCCACTAAATTATTGCAAATGTAATATATGAAAAATAACTACTATAGGCCTATATGTGAAAACAGCTAGACATGTATCAATTATGTCGTTTATAACTCAATATATACACATATAGGTAAATGCAGGTGTCTATTGAAAGAGTTTGGGGATAAAACCACACTGGCCTTGTTCGACTGGATTCAGGATTCCAAAGCGCTGTCATCCACAAGCTTCAGTGTCTGTGAAGCACTGTCAGAAGTCTTGTCATCTGCCCCTTGGATGATCCAATTCAGACACATTCCATCTTCTCTGTCTTTCCCCCAGATTTCACTCAGCATAGTAAAAGAGAGGAAGAAAGAAAAAAAGAAAAGGAACAACAGAAGAGTTCAGTTTCTTAGGCTCACTCTTAATTCTTATACACACTGTAATACAATTCAGTGAGACATACATTATCAGCTTTCCAATTTATCGCGCATTTGAAATAAAGCAATGTTTACTTTTATTTATACAATGCATTTAAAATCCAAAGAGTATGTTAGTCAACCTGATATCAACTTCACTCAATTATTTTTATTCTATTTATCTATTTAATTTAATTTAATTTATATTTTTTCTTCTATCATGCTGAGAGAAAAGAGTAGAGGGTTCTTCACAGCCCCTCTTGTCAGGAGGAGTTAACTAAGTTCCACTCTGTATGAAGCACCAGCCCTTGCTCCACATCTTAAATTTAGCCAAGACTTCCAGTATAAGCTGGCCGTCAGCGAGTGAACATCCTGTTTTAGCTCCCTTGGGAACAGCCCAACCCAATGCAGTTGCACACAGAGTCAACAATCAGAGCTTTTTTCTCTCACTCAGCAGCCAAAACACACAACCTATCCTCTGGCAGCCAAAACTAGCTTCTCCTTGTTTTTCAACAAGACTATCTGTCCTTTCAACCACACAAAACTTACAGCAAGCACAGTCACACACACACAACAAGCATGAAAAAGACAAAGAAAGAAACCACACACTAATCAAACATTCCACAAAACCTACTTACAAAATCAGAGCAGGAGATTTTCTTTCTTTTTCTGAATGTGTACAGTACATGCATCTGTAAGCAAACTGTAGCTGGTTGCACTACTCCTTCTCTAAGAAGGCTCATATTTTATCAAATGTACAAACGTCCTGTAATAGACCTATATTTTTTTATCAAATGTACAAACGTCCTTAAAGAAAGGCTCATATATGTTTCATCACTAAAGAGGCAAAAATGTCTCTCTTTATGTATTACTCAAACCACTCACCACCTATGTATACCTATTTAATAACACATATATTTTATATATCATTTACACAGAACATTACACAGATCTCGTCACACATGTTTAGCCGTGGCGAACACACACACACACACACACACACACACACACACACACACACAAACACAGACTCCCACACAGACTGTCTGTCCAGCAGTAGTCTGATCCTCAATAGACTTCAACGGCGCTTAACTTTCTATTTATTTCTATCGACTGATTTATAATTTTCTAATTTCATCAAGATTTTCCCTTTGGCCAAACTATTAACAAATTATCTTTTTAATCAGATTCTTTCACCATGCATGTTCAATGTGTACTAGTTCTCCTCGGCTTGTTCAGCCCTGTTTTTCCCACTTTTCTCAAACTTTATTTTTCATCTTATTTCCTCTTGTAAGCCTTTAACTTTTAATTCTTTTTCACTTGACCTTAATTTTTTTCATCTCATTTCATATTATTTCATATTTAGCCAATTCCCCTGGCCAGGGTTATTTCCTCTTTGTTTTTCCTACACAGATTTGACTATACTATATTTTCATATGGCCAACTTTCACCCAGCAGCTAATGTACACGTCTTACCGTTAAGAAGATACGGGCCCTGTCTTCATTAATATCTTGCATGGTTTTTTAGCTACGTTTTTGTTATTAGTTCTGCCATTCGACTATTACTTTTTACTTCAACTTAATTCTCTTTTAACTTATTTCTTATTTCTCTTGTCTCTATTCTCATTTCTCTTTTTCTTTGTTTACAACTTAATAATTCTCAATTTCGATGGAAACTCACTTCGCATGTCAACACATCATATCTCATCTGCTCTTGTAAGTGTAGCCTACCTGCACAAAACACTACCGCTTCGCAACCACGCAGCAGCTTGTATTTGTGAGAGAACACTCACCCTGAGGTATTAAAGTGGTAACTTCGCTGGAGCTGAAGGCAGTGGCAGATGAGGCCCAACACCTCCTGTTCGTGACGCCACTTTGTAGTTTCTTGATGTCGATGATGTGTTGATGAAGAAGGAATCTCCGCTGACACTGACTTGATTATAATAATGAGTTCATTACAAAGAACAGCATCAAACCAGACTTGCCATGGATGTCTGGGAGAGAAGGGGAGCCAAATGTATTCTCTCCTGAATGGAGCCAGAAATTGGCTTTTATAGTTGTACAGAGATAACGTAACACACCTGGTTCCAATTCATAGGTCTCAGCTCAGCACCTGTCTTGACATAAAGCCAAACAATTCCACTTCTCTCCTCACCAGGCCTCTAACGTAAACACTCTAATGTTGACGTTCTCCGTGTAGCTTTCGACTCAACATATGTTAATAATAATGTCGCACTATAACTCATTTTTGGGAACTCAGTACCTTCTTCACCCCAAACATTCCAGACACCTCAGGACCTTCTCTCCTCCTGAGCACCCCTAGTGTACAGACCCTACTTTGGTCACTTGATACTAGGCCAATTAGGAGCTAAAATCAGCAGGGGTACTTTTGCACGGCTGAGTTGACAAAACAAAGTGGGTTAATGGGTCCCAGCACAGCATGGTGGTTCGGCATGACAAGAACAGTTGTCCATCTTTTTGCCATGAGCTACCTTCTTTGGAATCTGCTTTCTCTCCCTATGTTCCTCCAGCAGCGAAGACTCATGGATTTTCCTGTCCTAAGCACTTAAAGAGGAGTCACAGCAAGCTTTATGTCAAACAGCTGAGAAGTGGAGGGATCAGAGCAGAGAGTCTCCTACCCTCTGCAGCCTCTCAGCCAATAGGAACCTCTGGAACCACTGGGTAACAGAAGTACACACCAAAAATTGTTGTAACCAGTGTGACAAAAGTTTCCTTAACTCGGGCAATCTCAAACATCAGAATATTCACACTGGAGAGAAACTGTACCGCTGTGAACTGTGTTCCTGTTGAGTGACACAACGATTGGCCATTGAGTGCAAAAAATGGCCCAAGGCTTTATCTGTGGTCTGCTTCGGTAGTCAATCAAAAAAGGTGTACTAAGACCATTATTTATATATATTACAAAATGATTTAATGCATATATATTCCCATTATTTGGCTCAAATAGGGGTTTGAATCACCTGGTTTGTGCATATATATACTGTATATATATATACTGTATATATGTGACCCACTGCAGCAAAACCAGCATTGTCACGCATTCTCTAAAAAAATGCACTGCTGCGTCACAGCAAGAAGGTCCTGAGTTCGATTCCCGCATGGGGCGCTGTTGGCACTGTGCTCCTGGCGGGTTATCTCCCAAATAGGAGCCTTTCTGTGTGGAGTTTGCATGTTCTCCCCGCTCCCTCCTCGCTCACATGGGGTTTCCTCCACCTAATGTCAGTAAGGACCCCCCCCCCAAAAACATGCACACATCATCGTCCGACCAGCGATGGACCCTCATCACCAGGTCCCTGGGCGCATCCACGAATGCTGCCCACTGCTCCTGGCTGTGCCCCCGGAGGAAGGACAAGCCAGGATGGGTTAAATGCAGAGGCCTCATTTCACCGGCACCATCCAAAGCAGGTGCATGTGTGTGTGTGCGTGCATGTGTTGTAGTGTGGTGTGCTGTGTGACGATTAAAGATTGTTCTTCTTGTTCTTCATTTCTATAATCTCCAGGAGCGGCCAACGAAGTTGAAAAAACCTTTCTAGAAGGAAAATTAGATTTTTCCAGATTTGTGTTCCTTTGTGTTTTTTTTATCTTAACGTATCTCCAAAACCGAGTTTGATTTATAAATAGTAGATAAATGTTAAACCGTCAATTTAAATATTCCCGTTAGATGAAATCAGGAAACACAGTTCACTTACCGAGACGCTGAACAGTGCTGAACAAGGCAGATCGATCGTTTCCTTTAAAGTGACCGTTCAGGCGAAGATCATTCCTCCATACTTCATGTGATGTGAAGTCACAATGTGAAACCATTTTGATAGAGTTCAACCTTTAAATCGTACTACACACACAGAGACATAATTATGGAGGGGTGTACACCAACGTATACCACTGAAGGAGTAATGCGTCACCGGAACTTCACATCACAAAATCAGCCTTCTACAATCTTAAAAACATTTCAGAATTAAAAGGCTTCTTGTCAAAAGCGGCAAAAAATGAATCCATGCATTCATGAGTAGATTGGACTATTGTAACGGCCTATTCAACGGCCTCCCCAAAGCAGCTGTGCAGTGGCTACAGTTATTCCAAAATGTGGCTGTACACATTCTCACTGGGACAAAAAAGTTTGAACCCATCACATCTGTTCTTAGATCTCTACCTTGGCTCCCTGTTAAAACTAGAATTGATTTGAAGATTCTGCTACTTGTAAAGCTATAAATGGCCTTGCACCTCAGTATATAAAAGAAATGCTAATTAAACACGAACCAGCAAGGACTCTCAGGTCCACAGGCAGTGGTCTTTTAACCAGCCCTCATGCCAACCCTAAAGCAGGGGAGGCTGCCTTCTGTATCTATGCCCCAAGTAAATGGAACACTCTGCCTGAGGACCTGAGAGAGGCCCCCACACTGAATACTTGAAAGCAGATTAAAAACCTTGCTGTTCACTACAGTCTATGACTGAGTTGTGTGTGTGTGTGTGTGTGTGTGTGTGTGGGGGGGGGGGGGGGGTTCTGCTGTTGCTGCTGTTGTCTCTGTAATTGTTTGTTGTTGTTGTTGCTGTTGTTGCTGCTGTTTCTGTTGTTTTTGCTGGTGTTTCAGCTGTTGCTGCTGTTTTTGTTGTTGTTGCTGCTTTTGTTGCTTCTGTTGTTGCTGCTGCTGTTGTTGTTTCTGTTGTGTGATAGCAGTAAGAGGATCATAAGGATGTGTTTTCAGAGAGAGACAGTCAAATGGATCTTCCTCTCGAGGTCTGAATGAAAACTTAACCCGTAATTTAAGGGACGCTGATTAAAGCACTGTGACTGGATTGAGATGAGATGGTGTACACTGTTGAAATTTCCGTTTCGGGTAAGAGGTACCACTTCCGGTTCTGTTGACGTCTATGAGTGTGCGTTACTTTGTTGAATGGTTCCCCAACTTTACCTGATTTAGATTAGGGAATTTGGATTGTTCGAAACTGTGATATCCTTGCTATTTCCTGGCTTTGACCCTCGCCTGAACTGTTTTGGGTATTTTGGAATGTGACTTTAGCTTGGCTGGCACTAGGCTGACGCTGATTGCTTCTGTTGTTGTTGCTGCTGCAGTTGTAGTTGTTTTTGTTGTTTCTGTTGCTGGTAACAGCTTTTTGCTGTTTTCTCTGTTGTTGCTGCTGTTGTAGTTGTGTGTTTTCCATATTGCGAATTTGTGTGTGTGTGTGTGTGTGTGTGTGTGCGCTGTATGCTGTGAGATCTGTTTTTTTTGTGCTGACTGTTCTTGTGATTGCGCACATTTTCTGCTGCTGTTTCTATTGTTGTTTCTGTTGTTTGCGGCTGTCGCTGTTTGTCTGACGCCGCGGTTGCCGCTGCTGCTGTTGTTGTTTCTGTTGTGAGATTACAGTGATAAGATCATAAAAAGGGTGTGTTTTTCAGAGGGTCAAAAGGATCTCCCTCCCGGGGTCCTGGAGCTGCTGCTATTGCTGCTGCTGTTGTTTCTGCTGTTGTTTTTGCTGTTGCTGCTTGTTTTTTCTGCAGTTGTAGTTGCTTTTGTTGCTGTTTTTGTTGTTGCTGCTGCCGCTTTTTTTGTTGCTGTTGTTTCAGGGGCATTTTCTTTAAATGACCAGCTGACAAATATGTTCTTTATTTTTATTTTTTTATAATTGTTTTTCTTTGTAAAGCGCATTGTGTTACCCTGGTATGAAATGCGCTTTATAAATTAAGTGTGACTTGACATCACTTCCATAAACAAGACAGGGATCCGGTTTCAGTTGTCTGTGAAAACTTTCATCTCCGTGTTGTTATGGATTACGAGAAGTGGGTGGAGGAAGATCTAAATCATATCACAGACCTTAATCTGACCAGTGCAATAGATCCAAGTCAGTGTAAGCAGCGCGTACTGGACTTCACATTCTCCGCGATGAGAGTCAGCTCTCCGACAGCAATGCGGAGAACGACATTGACCCTGAAACTGATACCGACGTTCCCAGACTTGGAGAACATTTCAAACAGCAGATTTCAACCTGATTTCAACCTGACGTGACGATAAAATTAATATTTTCAAGAACAACTGGAGACCACCGACATCCCGTTGATCAAGACACATGAAGTCTGTTGAGGTTGGTGATGCAGATTATGACCAAGTAGCAATGTCCAAGACTCTCAAGTTTACCTGCAAATGCGGCCAGGGGTGAAAAGAAAATGAAAAGAGGCCCCAAACAGGCTCTGAGAGTGTAGCTGGGGTAGGGTTGGTGTACTCCCACATATAAACTCCAAGAACTTTGAAGATATTGGGCATACGCACATTTATATATCAAACGACACACCGAGGCTGATATACAGAGACTCACATTATTGATACTCTACATTTTGTTTTGTTGTCTGCACTTTTAAACTCCTAAATAATTCCACATTTATAAATACATGTATATTTTCCTCCCGTTGAATAAAAGCTTTTTTTTTTTAAACAAAACATGTGTGTCAATGATGCTGTTCAACATTCCCTCAAAACACAAGAACAACACAGAGATTCCCCAATTCCACAGGGTGTAAGGTGGCCATGTGACAACTAGCTGAATGAATCCAAGTGTGGGGGAAAAAAACTTTGAAGGTGATTATCTCAGAAACACAGTTTGCCACACCCTTGTTATTAACACATCATAGTTTTAAAAATATTTGCTTGATTTGCACAAGTGACACCTTGTTTGGAAGCTCTGATTCTTCAGTTTCACATGATGTGAAAAAAAGTTAAAAGCCACCAAATGACCCTAAAGTATGCGGTGGGTCACACTTAACCCCCACATGACAAGAAACTGATTACGTTATAGTAAACTACCAATATTAAAGGTATATGTATTAAAAAACCTTAAAAAAATTATGCTATTAAACCCCAAACTAAAGTAAGTAATAAAATAACAATTAATTTGTCTTCTACAAAAATACGCCTAGACAGAACACCAGCCAAATACAGTTGAAACAACGAAACATGGCCAAGGAAAAAACATCGAAATGTTCCGAACACAACACCAGTCAGAAAAGGAAACATGCCCAAATATGACATTGGTATTCCAGGAGCCGTGACAAAACTCAATTTCCGGAAACAAGGGAAAGAATCTGATATTAAACGGGTCTTGTTCAGTAGCCACCAGGGTAGATTGAGAGGATCAGTGATGTAAGAAGAACTCAGAACAATCTTTTATATATGAAAGCAAAGAATATAAATAAAAAGATGAGACATAATATCAGAGATACAAGGTTAGATAAGCCCTGAACACCTTCAATATCCCCTTCTGCATTTTATGACTCAAAGACAAATTTTTAATAAGTCTGTAAAGTGAATTTAGTGATTTGTTTGTAAACACATGACGCATGATCGAAAGTTATTGCTGAAAACATGTGAAAAGACTGAACAATGTAGGACTGAGTTGTGGAGACTGTTAAACTGTTTCATCATTTTTGTGGTCCAGATTTCTTTTAGGCGGGGCTAAATCTTAACCCGATTACAGGGTTGAATGGGTCGGACCGTCAGAAATGGAGCATCAGTGGTAATAAGCTATACTACAGCTTAGAGTTTGGGATCAAACACTGTTTTGGGAATAAACACCTGGATTTAAAGGCGTCTTCAGGGAGACCGTGAACTCATGCCAAGCAGACACGACCCAGCATCCAGAGCAGAGTAATGCTTTTTTTTTTTTTTTTTCCATGATTCTAAGTCCAATTTTATATATCCTTCATGTAAGATGAGGAAGCGATTTATCACCTGTGAATACGTTGATGTCTTTTGAGATGACTAATTGTACTAAACATCTTCACGCAGTGGTCACAGTGGTACGGTTTATCACCAGTATGAAGACGGTGATGTCTTTTGAGATAACTACTTGTACTAAACATCTTCCCACACTGGTCACAGGAGTACGGCTTTTCCCCAGTATGCCTACGCTGATGTCTTTTGAGATCACTACTTGTGTTACACATTGTCCCACACTGGTCACAGGGGTACGGTTTCTCCCCAGTATGACTACGATGATGTATTTTGAGACTACTACTTGTATTAAACATCTTCCCACACTGGTCACAGTGGTACGGTTTCTCTCCGGTATGAATACGTTGATGTTTTTTGCAGTTACTACTTGAATTAAACAACTTCCCACACTGTTCACAGCAGTACGGCTTCTCCCCAGTATGGACAAGCTCATGTATTTTGAGATTACCACTTGTATTAAACAACTTCCCACACTGGTCACAGTGGTACGGTTTTTCCCCAGTATGGACACGCTCATGTATTTTGAGATTACTACTTGAATTAAACATCTTCCCACACTGGTCACAGGGGTACGGTTTATCACCAGTATGAAGACGGTGATGTCTTTTGAGACTACTACTTGTATTAAACATCTTCCCGCACTGCTCACAATGGAACGGTTTAACGCCTGTATGAATACTTTGATGTATTTTGAGATGACTACTTGAACTAAACATCTTCCCACACTGTTCACAGCGGTACAGTTTCTCTCCAGTATGAATATTCTTATGTTTTTTGAGGTCACCCGAGTTAAAGAAACTTTTGTCACACTGGTTACAACAATGTCTTGGTGTGTCCTTATGTTTCCTGGTGGTTCCAGAGGTTCCTATTGGCTGAGAGGCTGCAGAGGGGAGGAGACTCTCTGCTCTGACCTCTCCACTTCTCAGCTGTTTGACATGAAGCTTGTTGTGACTCCTCTTAATGTGCTTAGGACAGGAAAACCAATGAGTCGTCACTGCTGGAAGAAGAGAGGGAGAGAAAGAAAAAAGAGCAGATTACCAAGAAGGTAGGTCATGGCAGAAAGATGGCCGACTGTTCTTGTCGCACTGTACTGTGCTGTGCTGGGACCTGTGAGCCCGCTTTGTTTTGCCAACTGAGACATGCAAAGGTACGGCCTAAAGGGAGGAGCCGGTACTGAAATTATTTTCTGTGCCTGTCTGACTAAAAGCCTGAACGATGGGATGTTGCCCAACTCCCATAATCTTCATGGCTCTCTGCGTGAGGAGTGTAACCTGGGTTTGTAGCTGGACAGACACTTCGGGGCTAAGTGTCTTGCTAAAGGTCATTACTCATACACATTTGCTTATTTTATTGAATGGGGAATCAACATCTGATGAAGTTATTACCTGTTGACATTTATCTGGTCAACAGCTTGGTAGGACAAAAAATAAAAACTTACCTGACTGACGTCTGGTATCCTTCCAATTCTCATCACTGTCTTCAGTGTCAGTTTGAGAAGAGTGTGAAGAGAAGAGCTGCTCAGCACCAGCTGGTTCTAAAGCAGCAGCTGGATCTGAGCTACTGGCTGCTTCTGACACTCCACAGTCCTCTCCATCACCTTCTGTTTCCATCTGTTCAGTTGAGGTGCAGGCAACAGGTTCTGCCTCTCTCTTCACCTCAGTTTGGTTTTGATGAAGCTGGGACCACTGAGCGCACTCTACATCATGTTCAGTCTTCACAGGGAACTCCTCCTCTTCCTTTTTAATGTGTGGGGGCCCTGGCTCCTCCTGGCCCAGACTGGGGCTCCACTCCTGCTGCTCAGGGAGAAGCTCCTCTTTACAGACAGAGAGCTGCTGGAGCTCTGGAGGCAACACTGACAAACAGACACAGAAAGATGAGTGAACCAGACCTGCCATCATTGGGAAAATATTTTTGAGTACTACAATAGTGTAACAGGGAGTCTCCGTGGCTCGGGCAATTCAGATTTTGGACGATACGGATTTTCATTCAATTGTATGTTCATAATAAAACATTGACTATTAAATAACGTTTACATTGTCTTACGATCATTTTGAGTGTAAATTTGTGATCTGGGAAATCAATTTTCTTAATTCTCCATTTGGTCTCATTGGGTTTATCTGCTGTACCTCAATGACAAAAATGTTGCATGATCTGATCACACTCACGTGACAGGACAGCTGCACATACTGACTACTGCAGCAACTTTCAGTTCCGACAATCGGGAGATTGTCGATTTGGACACTGTGTTTATTATTGTTCATTATTTATTATGGAATAATAATAGAACATGAAATGGGCACTGAGTTTCAATAAAATGGGACTGTCACCAAGTTTCAGAATAATACTAATAAACTAATAAATAAACCTGTAACTGGACAAAACATATAACTAACATGGAAATGTCCAGTTCAATCTTCAAATTAAAGTTTCTTTCACTTTTAAGTGCAAATATACCTTCATATTATATTAATAGGATACTTGCATTATAAAATAAATTGCAATCATTGCAATAAAAAAGTAAGAATAATAAATGCTGAGTTTCCTAATCCTCAAATCCAATCAAAATGGCCAAAATTGTAATTTAAATCTAATCACAGTTTATAATCATATGATACATGAAATTTAAATTACAATTAATTAATTACACTCAAAATTGTCATCATTTGAAGGTGAGATTCAAGACAGCTTCCTGTTTATTACATATTGGAAAGGTAGAAAAGGAACAGCCTGTGCAAATACCACCTATGTTTCCATTTTATCAAAAGTAAAAAAGAAAAAAAGAAAACATGATGCGTGCGCTAGTGATGCGCCCACGATCGGTGCACCAAAAAAATGTGTTTTTATTTTATTTTATTTTACGTCTCCTTATGAAACTAAACAAGTGGAACGGCATGAAAAAAAAACATGCGTAATGGGGACACTTTCTATGCGATTCTCTCTCTGATCACCCCCTCTCCATGAGTAACACACAGAAAACAATATTAAAAGTGTCTACGAGTCGTGCCCCGGTCCTCCGTGCCGATCAGCACACACAGATACTGTGCTCACATTTGTCTCTGGGCGACTCACACATATAAAAATATATTTATGATTCCCCTTATTGATAATTCCCAACGTTATCCCTGTGCATTTTGTAAGCGGCTATCTGTTGAATCCTGTTATTGTAATGCACACTGACTGACTGGTGAACGTGAGATCCTTTCGCCGCGAAAGTTACGTGAACGCCCACCTTGCGAGCCCTTCTCCATGAGCTGGCATCAAAGGTTCACAGTTTCTCCAAAAAAAACAAATACAGTACATGTGTATTCATTATAATTCAATTAAACCAAAAAACGCAGTGAAAAACCGTGCGTAATGGGACCACTTCCACCGTCACTGCCCCCACCGTCAACGACGATACAATGATGAACGACGATAAAATCGCATATCGTGATATTTGGGCGGAGCCCAAGCCTAGCCACGATACGTCAATAGCGCTGCCATCTTGCTGCAGTGTCGCACTGCTGTAGGAAGAGTTTGTAACTTGCGCTGTTTCATACCAGGTAATATATACTAATTATTTCATTTAACTGTACATGCATAATATGTCATGACAGCAGCCATAGCCTTTGACTCCATATTTATTTTTAATTGCCATATGATAGATATGATATAAGCCTTTTAAAGTATATTATAAGGGTCGAGACCTGCTCTGCTCAGCTGGACTCCGGGTCTCAGGATGGAAGCCAGCACTCTGTACAGCCTCCGGATCTCCTGCTCCGAGCGCCTCCGTCTGCTCTCCCAGTTCACCACAGAGCGTTCAAACTCTCTGTAAACGTCTCCTCCTGCCGCTATCACCTTGTCGCTCAGCGCGTCTCTCACTTCTTCTCCCACCTTCACCTTGTCGCACAGGAACAGAAGCTCTCCCACCGCCGCTGATATTCGCTCTCGTACAGAAAAGGTGGAGAGTTGGAGCCGCTCCGCCATTGTTGTTGTCGTCGTGGAGCTTCTGGTCACGTGTCTGTGTTGGAGGCGGTGGCAAATTGAGTGGTGTGATCTACTTCCGGGTCAAAGAGCGCTGCTGGGAGCTTCTTGTTGCTCTAGAATGAGAAGAAAATGTAAATGTTTATTTTATATTAGAAATGTTCATTTTATATTTATCGTCGAGCTTAGTTGAAGAATGGTATTTTATTTGAGATTGATGTTAATTATACATGAATGCCTATTTAATGAGGATCAATTTGAATAAGAAAATGTTTATTTCTTTAATCCGGCCCAATTGGCTTGTTTATTTTCATTTTTATTTCCAGTAAAATTTGAAAAATAAACATTTGTCTTTTTGTCGATTGTGTTGTCTCCACACACACACACACACACACACACACACACACCACCCCACCGAAGCTGATAATTGTTTAGTCCAAATACATTGTACATTTGATTAGATTACAAAAAAGGAAGAATAAGGAAAGGAAAGGAAATAGAATTGAGATAAATGGCAGAATAGTTTGTAAACTGCCACCGCCTTACTGTAAATAGGCGTCCTTCTTGCTTGCAATGTCCGGTGCCTGGAGAACAAGATGGAGGACCTTCAACGCAGGATATGAGAATCTGTTGCGTCCTCTGCCTGGCGGAGACATGGCTGAAGCCATTCATCCAGCCGAGTCCTTCTCCGTGTTCCGCACCAACATGTCAGAGTCGTCAGGGAAATCCAAGGGTGTAACTCCAACAACATCAAGACTCTCTCCCGCTCCTGCTCGCCAAACCTGGAACAGCTGACCATCTCATGCCGTCCATTCTACCTCCCTCGGGAATTCAGCACGGTCATCGTCAATGCCGTTCATATTCCAAGCGGACACTGACACAGACCTGTCGGACCTGCAAGATGTGTTGTGCGGACTTCAGAACAAACATTCCGGACGCGGCTGTGGTGGTGACTGGGGACTTTAACAAGGCGAACCTTGAAAAAAGTTTTGCCTAATTCCCATCAACACATCACATCTGCCACGTGATAGAGATAGAACTTTGGACCACTGCTACACATCGTATAAAAACAAATGCAAGACCCTCTCACTCCCTGCTTTCGGGAAATTGGATCATTCCGCTATTTCGTTACTTCCTGATAAGTCATGCATCGCGTGTGATACAGTGAAGAGGAGGTACATAAAGCGGTAGTGAGACCAATCAGAGGCCGTGCTTCAGGACGCTTTTACTAACGAAGACTGGGACACGTTCCAATAAAGTTCCAGTGACGTCCGCGAGTTTACGAAAGTAGTTACGTGCTTTATAGCTACGTTAGCGGACAGCGTCGATCCCAACGTGAAAGTTTTGATATTTCCGAACCAGAAACCGTAGGTTGATAAATCCATCCACGGCACTCTGAAGGCTCGCATAGCCGCGAATTTGAGTTACACCGCTGGGGATGAGCGCGCACTCTCGGTGTCAGAGCATGACGTCAGGAGGGCACCAGGAAAGCTGCAGGCCCAGATGGCATATCTGGGCGAGTACTGAAGACCTGTGCTAACTAGCTAGCCCCGTCGTTTTACTAGGATATTCAACACCTCCCTTGCAGACTCCCGTGGTCCCGTCCTGCTTCAAGATGTCCACCATCATTCCTGTCCCAAAGATCAACTCTCCTGCCTGCCTGAAAGACTACTGTCCGGTGGTCATAAAGTGCTTGAAGAGGCTGATTAGGGATTACATCTGCGATTATATCTGCGCCTCCCTCCCACGCACCTTGGACCTGTTGCAGTTCGCGTACCAGCAGAACAGATCGTCGAATGACACTGTCTCCCAGGTACTGCACACCATGCTCACCCACCTGGAGGCCAAAAGGGGGCCTATGTGAGATTGCTGTTCATCAAATTTAGTTCAGCTTTCTATACCATAGTCCTCACCAGACTGGCTGTCAGGCTGCAGGAGCTAGGACTGAGCACTCCACTGTGGGCCTGGATCCTGGACTTCCTCACAGCCAGGCCCCAGGTGGTTAGGCACATATCCAGCTCCCTCACCCTGAACACAGGATCCCCACCTTTTTGAGTCTTCTCACATTTGTTTGCTGACGACACCGTTGTGGTGGGCCTGATCATCGATGGCTATGAGAAGGCCTACCGCGAGGAGGTGGCTGATCTGTTGCTCCGGTCACTCAGGACAACAGCCTCCATCTGAATCTCAGCAAGACTAAGGAGTTGATTGTGGACTTTAAGAGAGGATTACAACCAAGGACGCATGCCCGTTGGTGATAAATGGGACTTCTGTTAACAGGGTGAGCAGCGTCAAGTACCTGGGAGTCCACATCACAGAAGATTTATCATGGACTTTACAAACAGACACTCTGGTGAGAAAGGCGAGGCAGCATAAGAAATTCAGGGTCTCGGTGAGGATCCTCAAGTCCTTCTACTGTGGAGCAGTGGAGAGCATCCTGACAGGCAACATCACTGCCTGGTTTAGGAACTGTACTGCTCAGGACAGGCGGGCCCTGCAGAGGGTGGTGCGTTCAGCTGAACGTACCACTGGAACTACCCTCCCCCCCTTGCAGGAGTTATACACCAGGAGGTGTAGTAGCAGAGCCCGTAGGATCATGAAGGATCCTCATCACCCCAACAACGGACTGTTCCAGCTGCTGCAGTCACACAGTGAGAAGAGAGAGACAGAGTTTCTTCCCTCAAGCCATAAGAACTGTCAAAGCTGAACTCACCAGGGGTCCTAACAAAAAGCACTGAGACACACACATAGGCCCCACTGCCTTAATGTACTGTATGTAGCATACTGAACTGCGTGCTGTATCACTGCTCTGGGTTACTGCATACTGCATTGTATTGCTGTTCTGTTCATTGTTACTTTATTGTACTGTTGTATACTGCACTGTATATCACCACACACACACTTTATTCACATGCACTTTATTGCACATATCTGTATATACAAATGGCCTATCCCATAAACATAATGCTATTCCCTTAGTTAGAATCCGTTAGTTGCTGGGTAGGAATTAGGTTAGCTATTATGTTCGGTTTAATAACTATTGCGCATTATCTCCAGGTGCGTTGCAAAGACATTTCACTGCAAATATGTATGAAAGTATGTAAATGTATGAAAGTATGTATATGTATGTGACACACAAACCCCTTCAATCTTAGATCTTGAGACTTTAATGCTTAAAGTGTTGATCGAAGGTGACATAACGTAAAAGCATAAAGCGCCGTCCACTGCAAGGAACGCTGTACAATCAGTGATCGAGCAATGAAATATGAAAATGAAAATAAAATAAAATGAAATAAAATCAGCGATCAAGACTGACCTGACCTGAGCTGAGCTGAGCTGAGCTCAAAGCGCCGCTGTCTGGCTGCGGGACTCCCCGCTCTCCGGTGGCCCTGCTCGGTCTCCCTCTGCAGGACAGGTCGGGGCTCCGGGGCGGCCTGCTAGCATGCAGCTAATGCTAACGGAAGCAATATAGCGCTGCTTGTTGTGTGGAAATGAAATGAAAAAGCCAAACGATCAACAAGTGAATGAAGCTTGTTGTAAACGTGTGTAAGCGTCTGAACGTTGGTAGAGATCAAAACAAACAAGTAGGGATGGAAGCTTGGTTCACTCTGCTGCAGCTGCTGCTGCTGCTTTAGTGTTTGTTGTCGGTTGGCAAAGCAGCTTCGAGGCGCATTACCACCACCAGCTGCACTGGAGCAGGAGACTGTGCAGGAATTACAATGAAATGAAATGAAATGAAATGAAATAAAACAAAATAAAGTAAAATAAAATAAAGTAAAACAAAATGAAATTCATTAAAACTCCTGATAATATTTAATCTAAATCAGTTGTTGCAGTCAAAGGGCGATGATGCTAAACTGATCTGCAAATGATTCAGTCCCCATTTGACTTTTACAGAAGATTTGTTGTTGATATTGTGTCTGTGATGGTGCAGTGTTGGTCACTGGAACTGAAAACGAAGACGCTTTTTTAAAAAACAGAAAAATATATATAAAGATGTTTGTGGTTCAAACGATCAAACACGTGAAAGGAACCCTAACCCTAACCCATGTTAAAGTTCCAATGAATTAATTGATGAAAAGTTGAAACTGCTGCTGTCTTTGTACTGAAAGTACAAATAAAATACCTATTTGTATATACAACTCACAGCCTTATTTACTGCCTATACGACTGAGAAAAGAACAAACAAAGTCAGTAAAGTTCGTATAGTACTTACGTAGATATATTACACCAGGTACAGCAATGGTGCACTCTGGTCTGATACCAAGGTATGAGCCATGAGACACGGTTCTGTAACATCTTACAGCCTTGTAGTCATCTAAACGACTGGCAGGCCAGCACACAGAGTCAAGTGGAAATGTACTGAACAATATTGAAACCTAACGTCACAGAGTTACAGGGTTTGTACAATAACGCCAACTGAAGGTTACGGAGCTACAGACTACGAGAGAGAGAGAAAGAGAGTGAGAGAGGGGAAGATTCATGCTCACTGGTCTTTTTTAATTCTGGAGCTGTCCAGTGGCCATCGGGGCGCTGACAGACGGTGCTATTCTCTAGGTTCAGTTTCCAAGCTTGGGACGTTCCTGTGTGCAACATACAGTCCCACACATACAAGCCCTTAGCATTTTCTGTGCGACCCGTCTCTGGGTTGTAAACTGAGGGGGCAGAGTCTGAATCGAAACCCATTTCATGCAGCAACTAGGAAGTAACAGGCGTGCGTTCCTCATATATCTGAACACTTCCACGATTATTTTCTTCAAACACCGTGCCACATAGCACTCCCTCTCGCCGTCCATTTTGTTTCATTCACGTTTCATTTTGGTTAATATACATAGCGTGACAAGTTCGAGTTAGGGTCTGGGTAAGATCAGAAGCGACATTGGGGGTTTTTCGGGGGGTGGTTTTATTACTGGCTTATTTTGCGTATGATACTGGGGTCCGCACATGTGCCCCCAAATTTACAACGACTTTTCGGAACGTGAATACCGCCAGTAACAACAAGGGGCCTCGTAGTCCACAAATCCTCCTGAAGGGGTGCCAGCCGTGCCGTGTGGAGCTGACATCTTTATGCAGGGTGTAGGTGCAAACTACTTCGCTTTGGCTGATGATGGTTCGGGTTCCCTGTCTGGTTCAGTTCCTGGGGTTATCCCTTTCAGGTGCTGTGCAATCTCATGGAGAGGATGGCTGGGTTACTGGGCTGGTGTGCAATGGGTCAAATGGAACCACACGTTGTTTCCTTGGACACAAGCTGCACTGGGGGTAAGAAAAAATATCAGAAAGGGTCCTTCTCGCTGTGGCTCATCCAACTTGCGCTTGTGTACTTTCAGATGTACTGGGCCGGAGCTGGCTTTGGACTGGAGCAGGTTTGTCTCTAGGCCAGGTGCTCTCTCGTGTCTGGTTGTAGATTGCTAGGTGGAGAGCAGACAGATGTTAAGCATAGCTAATCAGTTAGTTTTCACATTGTTCAAGAGCTGGTCCTTGGTGGGGCCCTCTCAGATGCAGGACCGGCATCAGTCTTTCAGTCATCATCTCTTGGGGTGTGAGATGGGTGTTTCGGTTTGTCTGGCTCCTCATTCCCATCAGAGGGATGGGAAAGGCGGCTGCCCAGTTCAGGCCAGTTGCCTGGCAGATTATGACGATTTTTGCTTTGAGTGTCGTTGGCTTTTTCCACCATTTCCTGTGACTGGGGGTGGTAGACACAGCCTTATGGTGGTTAATCTGGAGCTGTTGGAGAACTCCTTCATGATGTGGTTGACAAAGTGAGTTCCATTGTCTGAGCTAATGTTCCCCGGAATTCCAAATCTTGGTATGATTTCCCGGCACAGGAACTTCATGACTGCTCCTGCATCTGCATGCTCGGATGCGGTTGCCTCGACCCATCTGGAGAAGACGGAATGGCCGGCTACAGTCATCAATGGATTGCTGACTACGCGCTCATCACAAATCCCCTCAGAGACATTGTCAAAGCGGCACAGGACTCCAATCATCCCACTACCCTAGAGTGGACGCCAGCAGCTGACGAAGCGTTCAAGCTCACCAAAGTCAGGCTTAAACAAGCACCACCTTTTAAAACACCAGATTACTCTACTCCGTTCACCCTCTACGTAGGAGTACAAGATGGACACTGCCTTTCAGTGCTGACCCAGCCTCCCCCGGACGGACAAAGGCCTCCTCGCCTTTGACTTACACTGATGGAAACGTGGCCCCATGATTCTGGTTGTTCATATACTAATCCAATAGCAGTAACAATTCTATCTTTAACATGTCCTTTATAATTGTTGGCCTCCCCTGACGAGAGTTGGATCCCAATCCTTTTCTGCGAATGTGCCCATTTTTTTGTCTTTTTTAATTCAATCCACAGTCGTTAATATTGAAAACCATTTATCTTGTTATTAGTTATGAATAAAAAAATTGTCAATCTGACCAAATTCAGAATTTAGGTTCATAAAGGAGTCACGCAATCCCCAAGACATACCCAGTCAACCGCTCCTGACAGTCAAACATTTTGAAAACAGATTTTTATGAAAAAGACTCTGCTTTCCGATTTTTCCTAGTTTTGTCGCTGACCGGAACCGGAGACAGATGTGTGTTCCAGGACGGTGGCACCTGCTGGCTTAGCTCGCCAGATGATGACCTGTTATTTACTGCCTATACAACAGAGGAAAGAACAAACAAAGTCAGTAAAGTTTGTATAGTACAGTACACAACAAGTACAGCAATGGTGCATTCTGGTGTGTACCAAGGTATGAGCCATGAGACACAGCTCTGTCTCATCTTATCGCACCCCTCTAAGTGGAAAACTACTGGCAGGCCAGCACACAGAGTCAAGTGGAAAAGTAATGAACAATTGAAACCGAACGTGACAGAGTTACAGGGTTTGTACAATATCGAAACTGAAAGTTAGTTAGTTATGGACTATGAGAGAGAAAGAGAGAGAGAGAGAGAGAGAGAGGGAGGGGGACAGAGAGGCAGAGAGAGTGAGAGAGGGGGAGAAGCTGGACCGAAGCTCGTAAAATAGACCACTACAAACAGCTAAACAGAACTGGCTAAAGTTAAATTCCATCGAGAATAAAGAAGAACAATCTTTAATCGTCACACCACACTACAACACATGCACGCACACACGCTTTGGATGGTGAAATGAGGCCTCTGTGTTTAACCATCCTGGCTTGTCCTTCCTCTGGTGGCACAGCCAGGAGCAGTGGGCAGCATTCGGGGACACACCTGGGGACCTGGTGATGAGGGTCCATCGCTGGTCAGACCATGATAATGTGTGCATGTTTGTGGTGGGGGTCCTTACTGACATGAGCTGGAGGAAACCCCATGTGAGCACAGGGAGAACATGCAAACTCCACACAGAAAGGCTCCTGTTTGGGAGATAACCCACCAGAGCACGGTGCCAACAGCGCCCCAGGCAGGAATCAAACCCAGGACCTTCTTGCTGTGAGGCAGCAGTGCAATGCACTGCGCCACCGTGCCAGGTATTTTTTAATTTGACCAGTGTCTCAACATAAACATTCTTTCTTAACAAGATAATATTGTAAAGCACTGTTGACATGTTAATGTTATGTTTTCTGACATGGGGGAGAGAGTGTTGGCCGTTAGGGAGGTCTGGCAGAGAGATTGTGGTGGACTGTCATCCAATGAACACAAACTACTGTCAGTGCTCCAGCTGGAGTTCAACAACTGTTTTTCACTGTAAGAGAACGATGTTGACCGGACAGATCTCATCCAGCACCACATCAAATCGAAAGGTGCACAGTCCATTAGGATGAGATGGCAACGCCTTCCCCTGGCCAGGCAGACAGCGGTGGAAAAATCCCTGCGAGAGATGATACGGGCTGGACCCATTGAGCCTTCAACCTGGTACCCAAGAAGCTGAAGGATGATTGGTGGTTCTGCGTGGACACATTAACAAAGTGACCAAATAGGATTCCTACCCCCTTCCGCGCATTGATGAGGCCCTTGACACAGTGGCAGGGACTTCCGGGTTCTCCTCTCTGGACCTGTGCAGTGGATATTGTCAGGCCCCCCTCCCTCCTGAGATGAGACCAAAACCTCCCTATATCACCAGCGAGGGCTTATGGCAGTATAAGGTCCTTCTGTTTGGTCTCTGCAATGCCCCCACCATGTTTAAGAAACTAATGGACAAGGTACTTGACAACATCCCCCGCCATGAGTGTGTTGTGTACCTGGACATCATCCTTGTTCATGGGACTTTTTCGAGTCAGCTCTCGGGGCCCTCAGGTGAGTGCTGGAGAGAGTGGCAGAAAGGATTGAAACTGCACTCCCAGAGATGCTGTTCCATGAGATGTGAGTTCACATTCCTGGGCCACAGGCTTGGAGGTGGCAGTGTCGGAACCATAGATGAACATGTACAAGCTGTGAAGGACTGGCCTACCCCCAGCTCTGTGCGAGACCTGAAGAGCTTCCTGGGCCTGGCCTCCAACTACCAAAGGAGTGATAGGGTTCTTCTGCATAGCTGCGCCCCTGTTCTACCTGTGGCAAAAAGGGGTGGATTTTTTTGTGGACAGAGGAGTGCAATGTTCACATTGGCTTCACTGCAGAGAGCCCTTGTAGAGGCCAGAGTTCTTTCCCCACTTGACCCCATCCTGCCTTTCATCTATGACTCTGATGCCAGCAGTGACGGCTCAGGCGCTGTGCTGGCAGACCACAGCAGGACATTAATTCAGGTCATTCAGGTCGCGATCGTGGTGCTGCCCCTTGCAGCTGCCTGCACAGGTGCTCCGTGTCGACTACGCACGTTTTAGAATTTTTCTGTTTTTTTATCACAATGTCCACCAAAAAAGCATCAGCAGTGATTTCCTACGGCCACGATGCACTCCTGGATATAAAACTTTCCCTGAAATAACAACTTTGGGGCCTTTTATCCACGGATCCAGAGTGGCCGCCGGAGATTTTATGCGCCAACAATCTCAACAACAACAGCAACAACAACAACAACAACAACAACAACAATGGAGCCGCTGTTCCACGGATGGGCCCACGGAAGAAGCACCATGGTAAATGAGGCCGCATTCGGGTCAGAATGAGGACGCAAATTTACCGTCCACCTCTGCCCAGGATCCTTCTTGCCAATGTTCAGTCCCTGGAGAACAAGATTGATGATCTTGGAGCGAGGATTAATTTCCCACGGGATATGAGATGCTGCTGCGTCCACTGCCTGGCGGAGACATGGTTGGACCCGCTGGTGCTGGACCAGCCATGTCCTTCTCTGTGTTCCGCACCAACAAGTCGGAGGAGTCGGGGAAATCCAAGGGTGGAGGTGTCTGCGTCATGATAAAAAGCTGCTGGTGTAACCCTAACAACATCAACACTCTCTTCCACTCTCCCACTGCTCGCGGAACCTGGAACAGCTGACCATCACATGCCGTCCATTCTACCTCCCCCGGGAATTCAGCACGGTCATCATCACAGACATTTATATTCCACCGCAAGCGGAATCCGACACAGCACTATCCGACCTGTATGATGTGTTGTGCAGACTCTAGAATGATCATCCTGACGCGGCTGTGGTGGTGGCTGGGGACATTAATAGGGGAACCTTAAAAAAGTTCTGCCTAATTTCTATAAACACATCACATGTGATACCAGGGGAGATAGAACTTTGAACCACTGCTACACACCTTACAAGAATGGATACAAGACCGTCTCGCTCCCTGCTTTCGGGAAATCAGATCACACCGCGATTTTGCTGGTTCCTGTTTACATGCCGTGTATTGTGTGTGAACCGTTGGTGACAATGGACGTAAAGCGGTGGTCGGACCAATTAGAGCATGGGTCTCAAACTCGCGGATATTTTGTGGCCCCCTACTTGACATTAAAGTTTGGTGTTTTTTCAGACGCACCTTTTTGCCGAGTTGTTGCGCAAGTCGTTGCTCTGGGCGTTTTATTTTTTTTTTATCACTTATGGGCTAACGTAGCTCAGGCTCCTGACAGCTTCCAGTGGTGTTTGTTGACAAGTTAGCCAACGCAAATTTGCAACATTAGTCACTTGTTTGAAACGTAATTCCGGAGTGACACCCAATGGAAGGAAAATATATCCTGTCACCCAGTGCAAGGTACAGACGACTTAGGAATTGGGCGGACTCATCATGAGTAAACAGTGACCTAATAAAGACAGCAGAGTGTTGCAATAGGAAAGGGAAAAGAATTACATGGATAGCAAATAGCATGAGATGGGCGGCAAGAACAAAAGCCAAATGGTGGTTAGTTTATAGATTATTATTACGAGAGAAATAAAGAGAAGGAAAAAGGATAGATATGTGTGATCGCAAATGAAAACAAATTTACCAAGAACAATTTAATCAATCCAACCACCCTGAAGCACTTTGCTGATCAGCTGTCTTCGGTGTTCACAGACATTTTCAACACCTCACTGGTCTTCAGTGTACCAGCCTATACCAGCCATGTACCAGCCTGCTTTAAATCCTCCACCATCATCCCAGTCCCAAAGAAGCCAAGGACCACAGGACTTAATGATTACAGACCTCTACTGACCTCTGTGGTGATGAAGTATTTTGAACGCCTTGTGCTTTCCCACTTCAAATCCATCACAGACCCTCTTATAGACACCTGCAGTTCGCCTACAGAGCCAACGGGTCTGACAATTTAGTTTTATTTTATTTTTTTCTGTTTAATTGACTTTTATTTTATTTTATTTTATTCTATTTATATTCTTTATTTTATTTTCTTTCCTGCACAATCTCCTGTTCAGCTGCTTTGCCAACCGACAACAAACACTAAAGCAGCAGCAGCAGCTGCAGCAGCAGAGTGAACCAAGCTTCCATCCCTACTTGTTTGTTTTGATCTCTACCAACGTTCAGACGCTTACACACGTTTACAAAAGCTTCATTCACTTGTTGATCGTTTGGCTTTTTCATTTCATTCCCACACAACAAGCAGCGCTATATTGCTTCCGTTAGCATTAGCTGCATGCTAGCAGGCCGCCCCGGAGCCCCGACCTGTCCTGCAGAGGGAGACCGAGCAGGGCCACCGGAGAGCGGGGAGTCCCGCAGCCAGACAGCGGCGCTTGGAGCTCAGCTCAGATCAGGTCAGTCTGGATCACTGATTTTATTTACTTTTTATTGCTCTAACACGGATTTTACGACTTTTCTTGCAGTGGAGTGCGCTTTACTCCTTTACATTATGTCACCTTCAACCAACACTTGGCATTAAAGTCTCAGTTTGTTGTACACACACACACACAGATATGAGAAGGGACAGTCACTCATGGAATGATCCTATAATAGTTTTACACATTGTCCATATTATTATTGAAGCACATAGTATGTAGTGTTTTGGACTTGGACTAGTTTATTACATGATGTCATTATATTTACAGTAAGGCGGTGGCAGTTTACAAACTATTCTGTCATTTATCTCAATTCTATTTCCTTTTAGTTCATCTCAGTCTCACACGGTTTGGTCATTGTTGCCAAAAGCCAGAACTGAACGTTCCTTGTTGTGTCAAATAATATTAATTTCAAGTGCATTGTGTCCAGTTCATGAACAGAATTTAGCTCCTCATCTGTTATTTCCTATTATTCAGAGCCTTAATCATCGATAATCAAATGTAAAATGATCAGCTTCAGAAAATCATGGTTCTGTTCAGATACAAGACAACAGAAAAATAACAAATTTAAATATTTCATAAAAGTTGTGTATATATATTTTTTGTTTGTTTCATGAAAATAAAAAATATAAAGTGGTAAAATTAAAGAAATAGAGATTCACTTATCTGAATGGATCACCTCATTTAATTGACGTATTCATGTATGAATAACATAATTTAGGGTTGCCGCAGTTATCGGTGTTACACGGTGTTCGGGCGTACACTGATAACAGGGGGTGGTAGCTCAGGCGGTAGAGCTGGTGGTCTAGTCATCTAAAGGTTGCTGGTTGGATCCCAGGCTCCTCCTGCTAGCATGCTGTAGTGTCCTTGAGCAAGACACTTAACCCCTCATTGCTCCTGATGGCTGCGTCCGTCGCTGTTTGAACAATTGTAAGTGGCTTTGGATAAAAGCGTCTGATCAATGTAATGTAGTGTAATAACATTACTTGCCCACCGTCATTTTGCCTTTTTTTTTTTAATAGAAATAAAAACTAATTAAAAACAGTTAATTTTCACGTATAAACTCCGAAAAATGTTACTTTGTAAAATACAAAGTGTGTTATCAATGCTTAGTCTGACAAATGTGAACGTGTGCTTTCGCACGCACAGCAGAGTCGCAGCACAGTCTGTGGAGTCTGCTTATCACAGGAGGAGAGAAGGCTGTAGAAGGCTATAATAAACTCCCTAATATAAAATAAACAGTTTCACTGTCTTCTCACAGACACGTGACCAGAAGCTCCACGACGACAACAACAATGGCGGAGCGGCTTCAACTCTTCACCTTTTCTGTACGAGAGCGAATATCTGCGGCGGTGGGAGAGCTTCTGTTCCTGTGCGACAAGGTGAAGGTGGGAGAAGAAGTGAGAGACGCGCTGAGCGACAAGGTGATAGCGGCAGGAGGAGACGTTTACAGAGAGTTTGAACGCTCTGTGGTGAACTGGGAGAGCAGACGGAGGCGCTCGGAGCAGGAGATCCGGAAGCTGTACAGAGTGCTGGCTTCCATCCTGAGACCCGGAGTCCAGCTGAGCAGAGCAGGTCTGGACCCTTCTAATATATTTTAAAAGGCTTATAACATATCTATCATATGGCAATTAAAAATAAATATGGAGCCATATAAACAAAGTCTTTCCTCAATGGCCGCCATCTTATTGCTATGTTTGAAACAGCGCAAGTTGCAAACCTTTCTTATAGCAGTGGGACACTGCAACAAGATGGCAGCGCTATCGATGTATCGTGGCAAGGCTTTGCCCCACTCCCATTTATCACGATACACATTTCATTCAACAATCATTATGTCATCATTGACTGGGGGGGCAGTGAAGGAGTAAGTGTCCCAATTAAGCACGGTTTCGTTTCATACCGTTCTGCTTGTTTCTTTCCGTAAGGGGACCTCCAATCACATAACCTACATCTAAAATAAAAACACACTGTTTTGGCGCACCGATCGTGGGGCTCGCTGGCTCGTGCATCACTACCACGCATTGTTTGTTATTATTTTTGATTTTATTTTTTTTACTAGAAATAAAATGGAAACATAGGTGGTATTTGCACGGACTCTATCCTTTCTACCTTTCCAATATGTAATAAACAGCAAGCTGCCTTAAAATAATGACAGTTTTGATTGTAATTCATTGTAAATGTAAATATTTATTATTAAAATTTCATGTATTATATTATTGTAAGCTGTGATTAGATCTCAATTAGAAATTTTGAGCATTTTGATTAGATTCGAGGAGTAGGAAACCCAATTCAAAGTGTATATAGTAGAATTCACCAATCTTGAGTTTTCACCAGACCTGCCAACCTGCACGCATTTTGTGTACTAACCATGCAATTCTTGGTTTGTATAAATAACTATTAAATAAATAAATATTGTAATTTTATTACGGATATCAATCAATACATAACAACACTGTACATTTATTGGGTATTTAAACTACATCCCCGGGATTGAACCAGATGCGATGACCTGTTGTTCTGTAGCCCCCTCCTTCTCCTCTCTCTCACTCAACATCCATTGATGGGCAGCAGTACTTTATTATCCATCAATACTGCATTGCTGAGGTAAAATGGGAAGTGGGGAAGTAATGTGCACAAAAAGGTGACTGTAATGTTGACATATAAAACGTTGGTAAGAGAGATGCACCAATCGGTCGGTTGCTTTTCAGCTTGATCGGCCGTGACCAGTGAAGAGTTTGAGTCTTTATTTGAGACTTGGTTCTGGACGAGTCACTCAGTAAAACGAGTCGTTCCATTTGATTCATTTGGTTTAATGCAACGTGAGAGAAGGAGGACTTCCAGTGAACGAGAGTGAGAAGAGTCGGTCATTTATTATTATTACTTTTTGTTGCAATGATTGCAATTTATTTTGGAATGCAAATACCATAAATATAATAGATAGGTATATTTGCACTTTAAAGTGAAAGAGACTTTGATTTGACGTTTCAACTGGACATTTCCATGTTAGTTATATTTTGTGTCCAGTTACAGGTTGCATTGTACTGAAACTTGGTGACAGTCCCATCTTATTGGAACTCAGTGACAGTTTCATGTTCTATTATTGTCCCATAGTGAATAATGAACAATAATAAACAGTGTCCAAATCAGCAATCTCACTATTGTGGTAACTTGAAATTGCTGCAGTAGTCAGTATGTGCAGCTGTCCTGTCTCTGTCCTTTCTCTGATCAAGGATACAAGAAGATTCTTTTTTTTCTCACATGGCACACACCACAACACATGCACTCATGCGGTGACCAACAGCAGTGGGCAGCATATAGCGACACGCCCGGGGACCAATTACAAGTGTCCATCACTGGTCAGACGACGATGTTCTGCATTTTTTTGGTGGGGGTCCCCACTGATGTTAGAAGGAGGAAACCCCATGTGAGCACGGGGAGAACATGCAAACTCCACACAGAAAGGAACCTGATCAGGAATTAAGCCGCCGGAGCGTGATGCCAACAGTGCCCCAGGTGCGAAATTGAACCCAGGACCTTCTTGCTGTGAAGGTCTGCATAAACTCAAAATGATTGTAAGACAATCTAAACGTTATTTAATAGTCAATGTCTTATTCACTCTTACAAACAATTGGATGAATATCAGAATTGGCCAGAATCAGTAGGCAGAGCCACGGAGATTACACTATTGTGGTACTTAAAATACTTTCCCAAGGTTTTCAGGTCTGTTTCACTCATCTTTCTGTGTCTGTTTGTCAGTGTTGCCTCCAGAGCTCCAGCAGCTCTCTGTCTGTAAAGTGGAGCTTCCCCCTGAGCAGCAGGAGTGGAGTCCCGGTCTGGGCAAGGAGGAGCCAGGGCCCCCACACATTAAAAAGGAAGAGGAGGAGTTCCCTGTGAAGACTGAACATGATGAAGAGTGCGCTCAGTGGTCCCAGCTTCATCAAAACCAAACTGAGGTGAAGAGAGAGGCAGAACCTGTTGCCTGCACCTCAACTGAACAGATGGAAACAGAAGCTGATGGAGAGGACTGTGGAGTGTCAGAAGCAGCCAGTAGCTCAGATCCAGCTGCTGCTTCAGAACCAGCTGGTGCTGAGCTTCTCTTCTCTTCACACTCTTCTCAAACTGACACTGAAGACAGTGATGAAGGTTGGAAGGAGACCAGACAACCTCAGTCAGGTAAGTTTTTATTTTTTATCCCAAGCTGTTGACCAGATGAATGTCAACAGGTAATAACTTCATCAAATGTTGATTCCCCATTCAATAAAATAAGCAAATTTGTATGAGTACAGATATTCACAATACTTATTCAACTTTATTTACATTGATAGTTTGTTTAAATCATTGAGTGTTTATTAAAACCTTGTGGTATAGAAAGAGGTTTACCGCTTTCTACTGTAACAAAATTCTCAAGGTATCTGGGTTCACGCAGATTATTCAGTTTATCACATTGCTGATGTACGATAAAAAAAACAAAAACAAATAAGCATTTCATGGATACAGGACTTTGCTGAATAATGCAAGGTGAACACAATCACATGGTGAAGTTCTCAGATGATACTACCACCCTAGGTCCCAAGTTGAACGACTCTGATCGTCAACTTCATAAGTCTATGATCCAGAGATTTGTTCAGTGGTGTGGTGAACGCTTTCTCAGACCAGTGGATAAGACAGGTGAGCTCTTACAGATACCTGGGCATTCACTGAGATGACTAACTGGGGGCAGTGGCTCAGTAGGTAGAGTGGGTCATCTAGTAATCAGATCGCCGCCTCCTCCTGCTGGCATGCTGTAGTGTCCTTGAGCAAGAAACTTTACCCCGAAGTGTCTGTCCAGCTAACAACCCAGGTAAACACTCCTCACACAAAGATCCATGAAGATTATTGGAGTCGGGCAACATTCAACCCATCAGGCTCTTTTAATCAGACAGGCACAGAAAATAATTTGAGACCCTACACATGTCCTCCACTCTGAGTAGCAGCTCCTCCCTTCAGGCCATACTTTTGCATGGCTCAGTTGGCAAAATAAAGCGGATTCACAGGTCCCAGCACAGCACGGTGGTACGGCACAACAAGAACAGTCGTCCATCTTTCTGCCATGACCTACCTTCTTTGCAATCTGCTCTCTTTTCTTCCTCTCTCTCTGTTCTTCCAGCAGTGAAGACTCTTGGATTTTCCTGTCCTAAGCACATTAAGAGGAGTCACAGTGAGCTTTACGTCAGACAGCTGAGAAGTGGAGAGATCAGAGCAGAGAGTCTCCTCCCCTCTGCAGCCTCTCAGCCAATAGGAACCTCTGGAACCACCAGGAAACAGAAGGACACACCAAGGCATTGTTGTAACCAGTGTGACAAAAGTTTCCTTAACTCGGGTGATCTCAAAAAACATCAGAGTATTCACACTGGAGAGAAACTGGACCGCTGTGAACAATGTTGGAAGATGTTTAGTACAAGTAGTAATCTCAAAATACATCAACGTATTCATACAGGTGAGAAACCGTACCACTGTGACCAGTGTGGAAAGATGTTTAGTACAAGTGGTAGTCTCAAAAGACATCACAGTATTCATACAGGTGACAAACCGTACCACTGTGACCAGTGTAGGAAGATGTTTAATACAAGTAGTGATCTCAAAATACATCATCGTAGTCATTCTGGTGATAAACCGTACCACTGTGACCAGTGTGGGAAGAGGTATAATAGAAGTGGCGATCTCAAAATACATCAACGTATTCACACAGGTGATAAACCGTACCACTGTGACCAGTGTGGGAAGAGGTTTAACAGAAGTAGTAGTCTCAAAATACATAAACGTATTCACACAGGTGATAAACCGTACCACTGTGAAAAGTGTGGGAAGATGTTCCGTACAAGTGGTCATCTCAAAAAACATGCACGTATTCACACAGGCCCTAAATCGCTTCCTAGTCTCACATGACTGGACATTGTTGTATTCAAGCTGTTAACTCCCAAGTGCTTGGGTCTCCACAGTAGATCAAGGCCTGTACTCAAACATTTGAGGATCTCTCCTAGGAATCGCATTGAAAGATCAACTAGGAGTAACAATACTACTTCAGAGTAGGGCCCAAGTTAGTTGAGAAGGTTCCTACTCTCATTTTCAGAGGTGTAGGACTTGCAATTGCAGTTTCACAACAGTCTGAGATGCAAAATGGAAACACTGTCCATTTTAAAGGCTTTTTGTAATATTTTTTATGTATCCTGATGTAATGCATAATATACTGTATGTATGTATCCTAATATGCTAACAACTATGACATCTACAACTCCAGGGAAATTGAGTTGCATCCAGCGAATTGCCTTAATGTGTTATTTTTTTTTTTGCATTACTTAATAATATGTGATAAAATACCTGTAAAGTTAAAACAAGTTTGTCACACCACAGATAAATGTGTTATTAACCACCCAGCAAAATTTGAATGATTCAAAAGAATTTGCCATGTATATAAAAGTAGGTTTCAGAATTGGGGAAAAAAAGGCAGTACTTTCTGCTCTGAGAATCTGGCATGAGTTCACGGTCTCCCTGAAGATCCCTTTTACTCCAGGTGTTTATTCCCAAAACAGGGTTCCCAAACTCTGTAAGCTGTTAGTATAGCTTATCACCACTGATGCTCCGTTTCTGATAGGCCGACCTGGTGTTCATGTTGTATTAGGGGGAGGGGCCATGCCGAGTATGACCCATCCAACCCTGTCATCGGGTCATGGGGATGCAAGCAGAAGCCTCCACATGGCGCAATGCCGACGACAGAAACTACCACAGTGTCTGAATGAAGTAGCCAATTGTGCAACCACTGACCGTCAATAACGGTCAAGTTCCCCCTCCCGAGCCACAATGTCGGCGTTAGTAGTGACCTCAATCAATGTGGGCGGGATACACTAGAACGAAGGCTGATGTGCTAGCTAGCCACTGCAATGGAAGTAAAATTGTCTGTCTGTATGCATGAGACCCACCTGGGTCCGACGAGCAACTGGCTAACACTACCAGGTATAAAACTGGCAGCTGACATACGTCATCCCAAGTACGGATCAGCCATGTATGTGAAACCCCTGTTGGACATCAGGGACATCAGTACTAACAGCTCAGACAACAGCATCAAGACTGTTACTATCTGCCTGCCGGAGATTTCAATTACCATGTTGTGTAAACCACCTGCCAGCCCCTTTGTATGGCCTGACCTACCACCTAAGTGCAGGAAGAAGTATGCTGTTGTGATCGGGGCTTTTTATTTCCATCACACAATGTGGGGCTATGACTCTACCAACAGCGATAGTGAACTAGTCAAAAGCTGGATGGAAAAGACATGCATGCAGCTGGAGTTGATTCACAACACTAAACTCCTTCAACAGCTGCCGCTGGAGAGGCTGTAGTCCTGACCTGTGTTTCGTTTCAACCGGAGACTAGCACACATGTGAGAGAGCGGTGCTGAACCCGCTCCCGAATTCACAATATTGACAAATCTCAGTTACGATCAAGCCTGCCATAACAAAGTCGGAAGTCCCTTTTCGACGCTGCTTCAACCCCAAGAAGGCCAAATGGGCTGAGTATAACGAAGGGATGGAAAAGGCACTAGTTGACGTTGAACCCATACCTGACAACTACACCATGCTTGTACAGGCTGTAAAGAAGACTGCTCCCGCTCACATCCCTTGTGGTTGACGAAGAGTACATTGCTGTTGCAGTTCATTGCAGCTGCTGGAGTGCGAAACAGAGTTCGGAAAATACCTGTTTTCAGACACCACTAGCGAACTTGGTGATGCACTCATGGAATCCCTGAGGAAGGAGAGGCAGAAAGCCTGGCAGGATCTTATCGAGAACGTCAACGGGAACACATCAGGAAGAAGACCACACAGTGGCAGGACCTTAATGGCACCGTACAAGTCGGTCGACATTTGTGGAGCTCCAAGGAGACTCTGTTTCTTTTTAGTTTTGATGTGTATTTTTTGTTCGTCACCAGAAACTCACTGGCATTAAGGTACTATGATAGGAATACACTCTTAAATGAAAAAATTTACCTAAAGCACCGTTTTTTAGATATGTTTCGATCGGCAGAGATTCTCAGACCCGATCACCCTCACAAGGCGAATGTGAGAAAATGGCCGAGAAAACAAAGAGGAGCATTCGGAATCAACTGAGAGCTCAAGCCTACCATCCACCTCTAACTAGCGTATTTCTTGCTAATGTCCAGTGTCTGGAGAACAATAGATGATCTCAGGGAAAGGATTATGTTCCAGAGGGATATTCTAATATAATCTGCTTGACGGAAACATGGGTTACCTCTTTTGTACCGGATTGAGTCATCTGTCCCTCAGAGTCCTTCTCTGTTTTTCGGGCAAATAGGACGAAGGAATCAGGTAAATCCACGGGCGGAGGAGTTTGCTTTATGACCAATATAATTGGTGTTATCTGAAGAACATAAAGATGCTCTCCCGGTCCTGCTTGGCAGACCTCGAGCATCTAACCATCTCATGCCGCCCGTTCTATCTTCCCCAGAAGTTCAGTTGAGTTATCATGGCAGTCTACATTCCACCGCAGGCGGACACCGTTGCAGCGCTATCTGTTCTACACAACGCACTGTCTGCATGAAAACATCCTGATGCGGCGATGGTGATAACTGGTGACTTCAAGGCAAACTTAAAAAAGTTATGCTACCACCAACACATTACTTGTGCCACCAGGGAGGGAAGAACTTTGGACCATTGTTATACTACTTGTATATACTTGTATATACTACTTGTTTACGGGGATGGTAGCTCAGGCGGTAGAGCTGGTGGTCTAGTGATCTAAAGGTTGCTGGTTGGATCCCAGGCTCCTCCTGCTAGCATGCTGTAGTGTCCTTGAGCAAGACACTTAACCCCTCATTGCTCCTGATGGCTGCGTCCGTCGGTGATTGAACAATTGTAAGTCGCTTTGGATAAAAGCGTCTGATCAATGTAATGTAAAAATACTCCATATAAGAGTGGATACAAGGCAGTTTCTCGCCCACCTTTGGGTTCGTCGGACCACACCACCATTTAATTTTTTTTTTAAATTCCAACGTATAAACAAAGAAGTGTGCGCAAAGCGGTGGTGACAAGGGACGTAAAGCGGTTGTGTCGTCGACGGATATGGTCCAATCAAGTTCCAGCGATGTCAGCGAGTTTGCGGAAGTAACCACGGCTTACATAGCTAGGCTAACAGATAGCATCGTACCATCAGTTAAGATTAGACTTTTTCCTAATCAGAAACCATTGGTTGACAAATCCGTCTGCGCCGGTCTGTATGCTCGCACCACTGCTTACAACTCCATCTTCGCATCTGGTAACATGGAGGATCATAAAGCGGAGTCCTACAACCTGCGGAAGGCGGCAAAAACCGCTACAAAGAACCATGTGGACAGGATACAGAGACAGATGGAGCTGAACAACACCAGGAGCCTATGGCGGTAACTACAGACTATTATGGAGCAGCCCCCCCTCTATGGGGAGTGCTGGCGCCTCACTAGCTGAGGCGCCAGCACTGAACTTCTATGCACAGTTCGAGACCAGCACCGCTAGCTCTCCAGCTTACAACAACATTGTCAGCGTGCTGGCTAGCACGGCTGAGGGGAGTTCCTCAGCTGGGGCAGATCACACACTCTCTGTGATGGAACATGAGGTGAGGAGTGCTCTGCTGCGTGTGAACACAAGGAAAGCTGCTGGCGGAGATGGCATATCTGGAAGGGTACTGAAGACCTGTGCTAACCAGCTAGCTCCTGTGTTCACCACAATTTACAACCTCTCCCTGGCTGAATCTGTAGTCCACCTGCTTTAAGAGATCCTCCATCGTCCCTTTTCCCAAGAATGGCTCCCTAGCCTGCCTGATTGACTCCCGACCTGTGGCTCTAACCTCGGTGGTCATGAAGTGCTTTGAGAGGCTGAATAAGGACTATATCTGCTCCTCTTCCCTTGGACCCGCTGCAGTTCGCATACCATTCAAACCGATCCACGGATTATGCAATCTCCCATGTTCTGCACACCACCCTCTCTCACCTGGACAGCCGGAAGGGTGGCTATGTGAGAATGCTGTACATTGATTACTGCTCAGTGTTAAATACTGACTATGTGGCCAGGTCCAGCTCCAACTCCATCATTAAGTTTGTGGACGACACAGTCATGGTGGGCCTGATCTCAGATAACGAGGAAGCCTACCTGGACGAGGTGGCAGATCTGACACTTTGGTGTCAAGAGAACTGCCTCATGAACGTCTCAAAGACTAAGGAGCTGATTGTGGAGTTAAGGAGGGAACCACAACCGAGGCTGTTTACGCCACTATGGATTGATGGGATTACTGTGGACAGGGTGAGCAGTTTCAAATACCTGGCAGTCACATTACGGAGGATTTGACATGGACAACTCACATTGACACTCTGGTGAGGAAGGCAAGGCAGTGCCTTTATCATCTTAGGCAGCTTAAGAAATTCAGAGCCTCCCTGAGGATCATTCAATCCTTCTACTCTGGAGTAGTTGAGAGAATCCTGACAGGCAACATCACCGCCTGGTTTGGAAACACCAGTCAGGACAGGAGAGCTCTGCAGAGGGTGTTGTGTCTGGCTGAACCGACCATGGGGGCAACTCCCCTCCCCTGCAGGGCTTGTATAACACAAGGTGCAGAACCAGAACCTGCAGCATCAGGAAGGATCCTCACCACCCGAACAATGGACTGTTCCAGCTGCTGCAGTCAGTGGGTATGCGCCGAGAAATCTGAGATGCAGTTTCTTTCCGCAAGCCATCAGGACTGAATGCTGATCTCACCACTAACTTTTTTTCCACATTTCTATTCTCGTTATATTTTTAGACTATTTTATTTTATACATTGTAAAACTGGAAATTTTATTGCTGCTAAAAAAGTGCGCAACGTCTGAAGGCACTGCCACATGTATGTATGTATGTATGTATGTATGTATGTATGTATGTATGTATGTGACTAATAAAAATCTTGAATCTTGAATCAACATGACCCAGAACAGCAAAAAAAAAAAAAGCATTTTACGAATGCCTCACTACCGGCCAACATCAACCTTGGCCTGTCTGGAAAACACTGAACTGCCTGCAGTTCGGCTAATGACGCTCCAAGGTCCCCATGAAAAAATGGAAAATAACAACTTTCGATGCATGTGTGTGGGGGGAATCCCAAACCATGGAACACATCATGAGATGGAGTCAAGCTCCAAAATGTACCGTTGATTACCTGGCCGAACCAAATGCTGCTTGGCTCGCCTGCACCAACCACTGGAAAGACATGATATAGAAGATGGCTGGACTTGAGGAAGAAAATCGGGTCGTGATTTAGCCCCGCCAAAAACATCCGTACCACAAAAATGGTGAGAACAGTTTAATGTTCTTCACAATTAAGTCCTACATCATTCAGTTGTTTAACATGTTTTCAGATATAACTTTATAACATGCATCATGTGTTTACAAACAAATCACTAGATTCATTTCACAGGGACTTTACAGACTAATCTAAAAATTGTCTTTTAGTCTGCTTTCAGATTTTAATTACAAATTAGGTTAATCACTGTTTTCCGACGTGTAAAATGTAGAATGGGATAATCTAGCCACTGGGGTGTACAACCTAGTGAATCATCAGTGCCAGTCCCAAGCGCGGATGAATTGGGAGGGTTGCATCAGGAAGGGCATCCGGCGTAAAAACCATGCCAAATCAAACATGCAGAAGAAAAATCTGATTTCCATACCAGAGCGGTCGAGGCCCGAGTTAACTACCGCCACTGGTGCTGTTAGCCAACAGGGTGCTGGAGGACATGCGTGAATTTTACGTCTCCAAAGCTCGGACACGGCAGCAGGCCGGAGACGATGAACCGACTGTAGAAGACTGTCAATAAGCGTCGTAAAGTCTTCTTTAAGTGTCTCATATTGTTTGTTCCTGAGATCATTGGTTCCGACGTGGATGAGAAAAGTGGAGGGAGACAGATTTTGATCCAGCAGCTGTTGGATTCTGGAGTCTATATCCTGGACGCGAGCACCCAAGTAGCAGAGGGTTTTAGCTGCCGGCAGGGTGATGTGTCAAACCTTGGAGGCACCGACAATGAGCATGGATATGAGCTGCCCAACCCTATCCTCTGAGGTCGGGTTGGGCACAATTACACCCTGAGAGCCTGTTTGGGGTCTCTTTTCATTTGATTTTCGCACCGGGCTGCATTTGCAGGTAAACTTGACAATCTTGCATTGCTACTTGTTCATAATCTGCATCACCAACCTCCTTGTCACAAATTGAATAATAATAATAATAATAATAAAAAAAAATGTGTGTGTGTGTGTGTATATATATATATATATATATATATATATATATATATATATATATATATATCATTTTTTTATTTTAATAAAAATATAATCGCCTATGGCCACGATCAATTAATTGTGGAGGCCATTATTGTCACCGCGATATAGGATTAAATGTGAAGCCCTACGCCCCCTGAATAATGGTCTCCATCTGTGTGTAAAAGTAGTATGATTTAAAGGTTGAACACTATCTAAACGGTTTCACATTATGACTTCACATCACATGGAATATGGAGGAATAATTGTTGTTGATGTTTTTGGTATGCGAGTCCCGAGAAGCAGAGGAGATGGTGGCGTTGAAGTCCTCTAGCACAATAGTGATGTCATGAGGGGGTATCGGCTGGATGGCCAGATGTAGTTGATCAAAGAAAGTGTTCTTTGCCTGGTCGTCTGTGACCTCTGTTGGTGCATAGGCAACAATGACTGTTAACTTGCCGTGTTGGTGGTGGAAACGGGCGGTTAGCAGCCGTTCGCTGACTGGGGTCCATCCTATAAGGGATTTCCTTGGCATGGCATGGCATTACTAGGGCGACACCATATAGCCCTCTGTTATCATTTTTGCCGCTCATGATGTAACTGTGGTCTCCCTCTCTCTTCTCACCGCTATCGCGCCAGCGTGATTCGCAGAGTCCCGCGATAGAGATGTTGTAACGGGACAGTTCACGAGACAGAAGAGTAGCGTGTCCTGTGCGTCGAAGTGTTTATACATTCCATGTGGCAACACGGAAGGGATGTCGGAGATTGATTGTTCGTGAGTCAGGGGCGTGCAAGGGTCGATACCAAGGGGCAGTCCGGCTATTTCTGATTAGTTTCGTAACAAGGAGAGGTTCTCTGGAGTAGGTTGTTAGCCCACTGCCAGATAGCCAGCTGGGGGGGCTGCCCCCTTTAGGGCCTGCTGGCCTGCTCTGAACCATTCGTCGTCAGGCCCCTCGCCTGAGATCAGTTTGCCATGGGAAACCCGACCAGGAGCACAAGGCTCCAGACAACATAGCTCCAAGGGTCACGGGGACACACAAACCTCTCCACCACGGTAAGGTGATGGTTCCTGGAGAGGTTCAGTTCAGTGGTGTGGTGAACACTTTCTCACCCTCAACGTTAATAAAACACAAGATAGTGTTTGACCGCAATTCCATTGTTGACCACTCTCCAGTGGTAATCCATGACCAGTGGATATGACAGGTGAGCTCTTCCAGATACCTGGGCATTCACTGAGATGATCAACTGGGGCAGTGCCTCAGTAGGAAGAGTGAGTCATCTAGTTATCAGAAGGTTGCCCATTCAATTGCTGGCTCCTCCTGCTAGCATGCTATAGTGTCCTTCAGCAAGACACTTAACCCCTAAGTGTCTGTCCAGCTAAAAACCCTGGTTACACTCCTCACACAGAGAGCCATGAAGATTATTGGAGTCGGGCAACATCCCACCCTTCAGGCTGTTTTTATCAAACAGGCACAGAAAATAATTCAAGACCCTACACTTGTCCTCCACTCCGAGTACCAGCTCCTCCTGTCAGGGAGATGTTTCAGGGTCCCCCAGTGTAAGCTTAACCACTATAAGCACTCCTTTATCCCCCTGTCCATCAAAACACTGAACACCACATCAGACAACTTTTACCATATGAATGTATTCATGTTGTGTATGTTGTGGTTATATATGTGGTTTAGGGGTGGGCGATATGGCCCGAAAATAATATCACAATATTTCAGGGTATTTCTGCAACGTTATTCTTGACAATATGACAAAATACTGACAATATGAAAATAATGACTTTCAAGAGCATACAATTGCAAAAAAATCAGTGTAATAGTTTTATATGTCGGCCATTAAACCATAAATTCAAAGTTAAAATAAATAAGAAATATCTATTAAAATGTAACTATATTCAAATGTACATGTATTATTGTGTACAAAAAACAGAATTCTTTCAATAAATTAAATAGTTGACACTCGCTTTGCCCACTGCCATCCCTCACGCTACTTGTCAGTAGTGTTGGTTTTGTCATCTGGGATGTCAGGACCCAGCTTCGCTGTGAGACAGAAGAGACAAAGATGAGCAACATGACAGTTTTCAAATCCCCTGTCAATCAGTTTGACTACTCACAGCTGAGCCGCCACTCCCTCCCCCACCTGCAGCAGATTAAAAGCCACAACCTCTACCACACACCCCCGCTACCCCCCCCATACCACCACTGCCCGAGGAGCCGTCTGGCCAACTGCCAACTCCCCCTACACACCGTCTGTAGAAGCTGGACTTCGCCAAAATAACCTCCCCACCTGCTTCATTGTCTTGGGCCTTGGACAGGCCACAGCCGCGGGCCCAAGTGGTACCCCAGATACCACATCTCCCTCTTCCCGACCACGCCCGTCTTGGGCTGGCTGTTGCACCGCAGCGACCTCCGCTGTCTGGCATGGTGACAGATGTCTGTCACAGGGATGGCGGATTTTGGAATATTAGAATTTGGGATCTCCGGACCCAACTCATCTCTCTCAACTACCTATCTCAAGTCACCAAGAGACCAGGACCTCCTCCCTCCAGGCTTTTAGGAGGTTGTAGATTTGTGCACCCCCTTTGTTCGCAAGCAATTTAGAGCTGGATGATGGGAGTAATATGAGGACCTTCTCCCCTGAGCATCCCTAGTGTACAGGCCCCACTTTGGTCACTTGATACTAGGCCAACCAGGAGCAAAAATCAGCACGGATACTTTTGCTCGGCTCTGTTGGCAAAACAGAGCGGGATCACGTGTACCAGCACAGCACGGTGGTACAGCAGGACAAGAGCAGTCGGCCATCTTTCTGCAATTACCTACCTACCTTTGTAATCTGCTCTCTTGTCTTTCTCTCTCTCGTTTTTCCAGCAGTAAAGCCTCGTGGGTTTTCCTGTCCTAAGCACATTAAGAGGAGTCACAGCGAGCTTTACGTCAGACAGCTGAGAAGTGGAGAGATCAGAGCAGAGAGTCTCCTCCCCTCTGCAGCCTCTCAGCCAATAGGAACTTCTGGAACCACCGGGAAAAACAAGGACACACCAAGGCATTGTTGGAACCAGTGTGACAAAAGTTTCCTTAACTTGGGTTGTCTCAAAAAACATCAACGTATTCATACTGGGGAGAAACCGTACCACTGTGACCAGTGTGGGAAGAGAATCAATCAATCAGAAACACTTAAGACACATCAACGTATTCACACAGGTGATAAACCGTACCACTGTGAGCAGTGTGGGAAGATGTTTATTACAAGTGGTTGTCTCAAAGTACATCAGCGTATTCATACTGGGGAAAAAACGCATGGCTGTGAACAGTGTGGGAAGATGTTTAAAATAAGTGGTAATATCAAAAGACATGAACGTATTCACACAGGTGATAAATCGCTTCCTCGTCTTACATGAAGGGACATTGTTGTATCCAAACTGTTAATTCTCAAGTGCTTGGGCCTTCACAGTAGATCAGGGCCTGTACTCAAACATCTGAGAACTTCTCCTAGGAATGGCATTGAAATATTAACTACGAGTAACAATACCACTTCAGAGTAGGGCACAAGGTAGTTGAGAAGCTTCCTACTCTTAATTTAAGAGCTGGAGGAGTCGCAGTTTACAACAGTCTAAGATGCAAAATGGAAACCCTCGTCCCCTTTGAAGAGATTTTGTAATCTTTTTTTATGTATTCTGATGTCATGCATTATGTATGTATGTATCCTAATATGCTGCCAATTAATTGTGTTCTGAGTTTGTCACACCATTGAAAATTGTGTTATTAACCACCCAGCGAAATTTGAATGATTCAGAAAAAATTACCAAATATCTACAATTAGGTTATAGAATAGTGGAGGGGGGGGGCAGTACTCTCTGCTCTGAGATGCTGGGGGTGTGTCCGCTTGGCATGAGTTCAGTCTCACTGAAGCCACCTTTTACTCCAGGTGTTTATTCCCAAAACAGTGTTTGGTCCCAAACTCTGTAAGCTGTTAGTTTAACTTATCACCAATGATGCGTCGTTTCTGACGGTCCGACTTGGTGTTTATTAGAACAGGGCCCCACTCACCCCCATCACCTTCCGCAGTTTCCAGTCGGCTCTGTGGAGTTTCTGTGGAAGTTTAACCTGCCAGCGACGATGATGGTGCACTTCTACACCTCCATCATTGAGTCCATTCTCACCTCCTCCATCACCACCTGGTACGCTGCTGCAACCATCAATGCATTACATGAACGCTTCTTCCTCATTCTTCTGGACTATTACCCATGAACATTGCACACACTGTTATACCTAACTGTATACTGAACATTTCCAGTGCCAGCTGCGGACACAATGTTGGCTGAGATACAGGAGGGAGGCAATTTTTCTGGCCGTGGTCCGCCAATATGTCACGACCAGAACTGGGAGCGACCCAAACGCACGACACAGGGAGACGGAAGGCAGGCAAAGGATGTTTATTAGCCTGGACGGTGGAGCTGGCCGGGGGGACCCGGTCAGGTAGGGATGGAGCAGGGCTGGCCAGGGATGGTGATGACCAGGAGATGGGGTCCAGGATCTGGGTGGGGAGACTGGGAACCAGGCTGGATGGAGAAGGACGGGCAGCCTTGGTCGACGAGCGGAGACAGGCAGGTAAACCAGGCTGGCTGGATTTGGAGAGACATACTGGGTCGACGAGAGGAGACAAGCAGGTAAGGGGAAGACGAGACGAGACATGAACTAGGAACTAGAAATAAGCACTAGGAGCTAGGAACTTGGAAGGGAGCCAGTAGCGATACAACTCGGGGAAAGCTAGTTGACGGTCTGGCAAGGAATGACTAGGAAGCTTGGACTAAATACTGTGCAGGTAATTGATCCCAGGTGTGTGCAATCGGGCTTGAGTAGGGAGCTGCAGATGGGGCAAGGGCGGCCTCTAGTGGCGCTGGGAGGCCGTGGGCCTAACACAACATGGCTTGAGTTTTATTGTCAATTTTAGTGTTTGGCACGCAGGCCACAATTATGTTTCATATATCTGAGGATCTATTTATAAAATGGTTGGTAATAGTCCTCTCGGGCGCAGCAGGAATAGCGTTCCGCTCCTGGTCTGCTCACGAGCCCATGCGCCAATCTCCTCTGTAAGACAGACAACACATTAAGAAAACTCCCTGCCTTGATTGGGCCGATTCGAGGCAGCTTGGTGGCTGCGGGAAAAGGGAACAAGGCTGTCGTCCGCAGCCGGTGCTTGACCACACCCCTTTGTTTGCCACAGTGATCTATCAGACAAGGTTTTTCCTTCCTCTCCATTCTTTCTCTTCTTTTTCCTCCCCTTTCTGCCTATTCTTTCTTTTAATCTATATCTCTACCTCCATCCTTTATTTTCTTCTGCCTGAGACTGAGGGGCCCTGGCAGAGAAGCACATGTCTACCCCACAACCCTCTCCAGCAGTCTTGAGGACCTGATGCCAGTTGTTTTTGTCAGCTACTCTACTGGTGTTTTCTCCAAATGTTTTTTTTATTTTTTTTATCTGTGCTGTCAGCATGCTGGGCATACAACAAATCAAATGTCCAAGCTTGAAACAACCAGCCTGTAGCAGGCTTGACCTCAGGCTGGCAGAAGACAAAGTCTGAGATATAATGAACATGTTGAAAAACAACGGTTCTTCAAGCAGCCACTTTCCTGGTGTAACAACAGGGTCTCCATGCCTCTTAAAGACCTGTCAGACCATCAAGACAGAAAGATGAAAGGGTGTTAATCCTGTGAAGTCCACCTCTTGAGGTTGCAGCAGGAACAAATGTTTATCTAGACCAAAAGGTCCAGCTTTCCTCTATAAAAGACAAGCTGTATCCTGCCAGCTTAGTCCTGGGGTGTAAAGCAGCTTTCGTGCTGCCTGCAGCCTGAAAGCCAACACCCCGGATGGACCGTCCATGAGGCCTTGTCTCCTTTCTTCCACTGGCAGATACAGAGCAGATGCCTTGATCCAGTGCTGCCCAGACCAGAAAAAGTCAACAATCGTCCGCTGAATGTCCTCGCTTCGGCCGCTAGATGGAGGTAGTACTATCAATTTGTGCCACAAAATCGAGGCAACCAAGTTTTGGCAACCAGGTCTCTCCCCCTATATGACAACTGGGGTAGAAACCATTTCCATTTAGACAATCATGCACACACCTTCTCTGCTGCACCCTCCAAGTTCTTCATTTAAAATGCTTAACTTCCTAAAAACACACCAAGGACTTACGACCCTTCCCTCCCCCACATGAGACCTCCTGGCAGACTGGGAGCTGCATCATCAGCAGACGCTGACACGACCAAATGTGGGCTCTGTGTTCATCAGGGTAGGGAGACCCCCATCCTCTTATTCCTCAGTCTATTTAAAAAGGGTTCTATTGCCAAGCAGCAAAGTTGTCCTGATATCGGGCTTCCTTATTCCTCTTTTGAGAGGAATTGGGCAGCTCAACCCTCCTCCCACATTTACCCTGCTTGATGCCCCATTATACAGTTACCCTACCCAAGACAAGAAACCCTCTCCAAATCCGAAAGCCCTTCAGGTTGAAAACAAGAAACTGTGGTCAACATGATCTAAAGACTTGATCCAAGGATAAAACACTAACATCATCTTTTTTTATTCATTACAATTTTTTTTTTAATCTCAAATTAAAATTAAATTGTCCATAATTATTCTATCCGGGATGCAGTATGGTTCGTCCGTTAATTAGAATCCCCAAGTAGTCTTTAAGTCTGTTGGCCAGTACCTTAGACAGCAACGTAGTCTGCACATAGCAGGGCCACTGGTCGCCAGTTCTTAAGGAGCGCCAAATCTCCCTTCTTTGGCATTGAAGGAGGGCTGCACACAGACAGGATGTGGGCAATGAACCCATCTCCTAACATTGCAGCAGCACATCCAACAGGCCAGATTTCAAACAGCTCCAGAAATGCTGAAAGTCTACAGGTAATCCATCTATGCCTGGCAATTTCCTTGGTGTTAGCTCCTCCATGGTGATGGGATCATCCATGGCCAGACCCTCTTTCCGGGTCAGCTGAGGCCTTGAAGCAGCTCTGCAGCACATTCCTCATGCACTCCTCCGCCCCGTAGAAAGCAGTGTAGAAATGAACTGCGTTCTTCCTCATCTGAGCTGGGTTGGTGGTTACAGTCCCATCTGGCAGGTGAAGACAGGTCATGTGCTCCCTCTCAGACAGTGAGCAGTGGAGTGAGCAGTATACTGCTGGCAGAAGACACAATCATGGGTCTGACCTAGCTCCCACCATTGGCTTAACAAAATAAAATCCTCTTTCCAAACCTGCCAGAACAATTTAAAATGATCACAGAATACCTAGTCCTGTTGCAACTTTGTGTTAAAATGCCGGAATGAATTGGACTTTGTGCTCGATGAGAGATGTAATTCTACGGTGACCAGATGATTGTCTGAAAATCCTACCGGGTGAATAAACTCTTAGGTATTCTGGAGCAGAACTGCTGTGAAATATTAATTCTGTCTAATCTGGCTGCACTGACCCTTTCTGCTAAAACTCTGACCCATGTGTATTGTCTCATGAATGAACTGTTTACCCTCCGTGCATCGATAACATCCAAGTGGGTTAATAATTTAGATAAAAAGACAGATGACTGCAGACGTGGCTCTTCACTGGTCCTGTCTGAGGTCAAATCAATGGTGCTATTTCAGTCCCTCCCATTAAAAAAACAATCCTTGTCGGAATGCTTCTTTTTGTGTCTTTTATACTTGTAGTCTCTCTGAGCCCAGTTTAGGAGCATAAATATTCACGAAACAAAAAAATGACTTTATTGATCTCAGTCCTCACCATGTGTAGCCTGCCTTCCACTGACTCCCTGCTGCCTGGAGACATCTAACCCAGGAGAGAACAGCATGGCGGTCCCTGCACTAAACTTGGTCCCATGGCTAAGGGAGAATGTCCCCTTCCACCACAAACCCCAGTCTACTTCATTTGCTGTCAGTGTCTGACTGCATAATTCAGACACTGCAGCCCTCTTGTGTCTGTCCCTTCCACCATTGACGTTCGTTGAGAGTCCCAAACCTCAAACTGTGCATGAAGATGGGAAACAAGGACAGAAGGAAAAGAAGAGAAGAAACACCCAGTGAAACTCAAACATTCTGTCTCTTATTTGTTTTTTTTTCCTTTTACCAGTCTTCCCTTTCTCTGACACACATGCCTTTCTTATAGTGGTGACATGGCGATAGTGGCGCCGCCCCTAGCGGTCGCCTGCGCCGGCGCTCCGGTTACTTTCTTACTCTTTAGTATTTTTTTCCTTTATTTATCACAATGTTCGCCAGAAAAACATCAACAATTAACTCATACGACCGCGATGCACTCATGGATATAAAAATTTCCCTAAACGAACAACTTTGGGGCTTTTTATCCGTGGGAGCAGAGTGGCCTGCGGAAATCCTACGCGGGAACACTCGCAACAACAACTACAACAAAAATGGAGTCGCTGTTCCACGAGCGGGCCCACGGAGGAAGCACCGAGGTAAACGAGGCGACATTCGGGTCAGAATGAGGACGCAACCTTACCGTCCACCTCTGCCAAGCATCCTTCTTGCTAACGTCCAGTCCCTGGAGAACAAGATGGATGAACTTCGAGCAAGGATTCAATTCCAGCGAGACACGAGGAACTGTTGCGTCCTCTGCCTGACGGAAACATGGCTGAACCCACTGGTGCCGGATGAAGCCATACGTCCGTGTTCCGCGGCGACAGAACGGGAGAGTCGGGGAAATCCAAAGGTGGAGGCGTCTGCCTAATGGTAAACAACCGCTGGTGTAACGCCAACAACACCAGATTCCTCTCCCACTCCTGCTCGCCGAACCTGGAACAGCTGACCATACTATGCCGTCCATTTTATCTCCCCCGGGAATTCAGCACGGTCATCATTACAGCCGTTTATAACCCACCGCAAGCGGACACCGACGCAGCTCTGTCGGTTCTGTACGATGTGTTGTGCGGATTTCAGAACAGACATCCCGACGCGGCTGTGGTGGTGACTGGGGACTTTAAAAGGGCCAACCTGAAAAAAGTTCTGCCGAATTTCCACCAACACATCACGTGTGGCACCAGGGGAGACAGAACTCTGGACCATTGTTACACTCCTTACAAGAACGGATACAAGCCCGTCTCGCTCCCTGCTTTCGGGAAATCAGATCACGCCGCGATCTCGCTGCTTCCTGTTTACAGGCCTCTGATCGCGCGGGATCTGGTGATGACGAGGGAGGTGAAGCGGTGGACGGACCAATCAGAGGCTGCGCTTCAGGACGCTCTGACTGACGTAGACTGGGACATGTTCCAAACAAGTTCAAGTGACGTCAGCGAGTTTACGGAGGCTGTAGTGAGTTTTGTGGCTACGCTAGCGGATGAAATCGTTCCCACGGTGAAAGTTCAGATATTTCCAAACCAGAAACCATGGGTTAATAAATCCATCCGCTGCGCTCTGAATGCGCGCACGGCCGCTTACAACGACGGTCTTGTATCTGGTAACATGGACAATTACAAAGCGGCGTCATACAATCTGCGGAGGGCGGTGAGGGACGCCAAACGGACGTACAGAGACACCGTGGAGCTGCAGATGGAGCAGGGGGACACAAGACGCTTGTGGGAGGGGCTGCGAACAATAACAAACTACAAGAGCAGCTCCTCCCCAGCCACGAGTGTGGACGCCTCCCTGGCCAACCAACTGAACTCCTTTTATGCGCGGTTCGAGTCTGGCAGCAGCACCACCAGCTCGCCGGCTAATTGGAGTTACACCGCTGGGGACGAGCGCGCACTCTCAGTGTCCGTGCACGAGGTCAGGAGGGCTTTGATGCGGGTGAACACCAGGAAAGCTGCGGGCCCAGACGGCATATCTGGGCGAGTACTGAAGACCTGTGCTAACCAGCTAGCTCCGGTGTTCACCACAATATTCAACATCTCCCTGGCTGAATCAGTGGTCCCATCCTGCTTCAAGAGGTCCACCGTCGTTCCTGTCCCGAAGATCGCCTCTCCAACCTGCCTGAATGACTACCGTCCGATGGCCCTCACCTCGGTGGTCATGAAGTGTTTCGAGAGGCTGATTAAGGATTACATCTGCGCCTCCCTCCCCCGCACCTTGGACCCGTTGCAGTTCGCGTACTGGCAGAACAGATCCACGGATGACGCGGTCTCCCAGGTACTGCACACCACGCTCACGCACCTGGATGGCCAGAAGGGGGCCTATGTGAGAATGCTGTTCATCGATTATAGTTCAGCTTTCAACACCATAGTTCCCACCAGACTGGCTTTCAAGCTGATGGAGCTCGGATTGAATGGTCCGCTGTGCACCTGGATCCTGGACTTCCTCACAGGCCGCCCCCAGGTGGTCAAGGTGGGGAAGTACATGTCAAGCTCCCTCACCCTGAACACAGGATCCCCCCAGGGCTGCGTCCTCAGCCCCCTACTGTACTCCCTGTACACACATGACTGTGTGGCCAGGTCCAGCTCCAACACCATCATCAGGTTTGCTGACGACACCGTGGTCGTGGGCCTGATCACCGACTGCGATGAGAAGGTCTACCGCGAGGAGGTGGCTGACCTGTCACTCTGGTGCCAGGACAACAGCCTACACCTGAACGTCAGCAAAACTAAGGAGCTGATTGTGGACTTTAGGCGTGGATCACAATCGAGGACGCACGCGCCCTTGTGGATTAATGGGACTTCTGTCGATAGGGTGAGCAGCTTCAGATATCTGGGAGTCCACATCACAGAGGACTTAACATGGACTGTTCACACAGACACTCTGGTGAGAAAGGCGAGGCAGCGTCTCTACCACCTCAGGCAGCTGAGGAAATTCCGGGTCTCGGTGAGGATCCTCAAGTCCTTCTACTCTGGAGCAGTGGAGAGCATCCTGACAGGCAACATCACTGCCTGCTTTGGGAACTGTACTGCCCAGGACAGGCGGGCCCTGCAGAGGGTGGTGCGTTCAGCTGAACGTACCACTGGAACTACCCTCCCCCCCTTGCAGGAGTTATACACCAGGAGGTGTAGTAGCAGAGCCCGTAGGATCATGAAGGATCCTCATCACCCCAACAACGGACTGTTTCAGCTGCTGCGTCAGGCAAGCGCCTCCGCAGTCACACAGCGAGAACAGAGAGACTGAGACGGAGTTTTTTCCCGCACACCATCAGAACTGTCAACGCTGACCTCACCAGCCATGCACTAGGCTCCACTACCTACTGTACTGTATGTAGCATACTGTACCGCATACTGTATCCCTGTTCAGGGTTGTTCGCGATGCCGTATTGCTGCGCCGTACTGTTGTATACTGTGCTGTATTATCCAAAACACTACCTCACTCTATTCACATTCACATGCCACTTTAATTCACATGCCACTTCAAATGCACATATCTGTATATACATAGGCATATTCCTTCAACCTATTCCATTTTATTTAAATTTATTTTTATTGTATTTTATTCTTTATATTTTTATCTTATTCTATAAGTATTCCACTTACTGTATTATGTTTTAGGAGTCAGTTAGTCGGTCTATTAGAAAGGAATTTTCTACTTTTTATTTTATTTTATTTTTTATTTTTTCCTAGGACATATTGTGTGCTATCACCGGGTGCGTTGCATTACATTTCACTGCATATATGTATGGAAGTATGTATATGTATGTGACAAATAAAAATCTTGAATCTTGAATCTTGACATGTTTTCTTCAGCGATACCTTTTAATTTCATCCAGCAAATCACAACTAACTTCTTTCTGCAGGCTTTAACAGATCTGATACATTTTTCAGTATCTGGAAAATAATCGCTGACTTCAACAGATTTTCAAAATCCTCCAAATAAAACAAGTAAAAACAGTGTGTTCTAAGTTGTTGACATGGGAGCTTATTAATATTGGCATTGAACAGCCAAATCTGATTAGACTGACAAAATTCTGAGTTGGGTACAGTCCCGGAAATATTTTATAATAATCGGACACACACAAAATAAATCCCCCTGTTGTTTAATGGACTGTCCCTCCATATTTTTCTTTTACTATACAACAAACTTTTAAATGTACTTTTTTTATTTTTGAACTGTTTAATTGATAGGATTAATCTGTAAAAATTCTTATTGTCAGTTAAAGGTTAAGCAGTTAATTATTAACATTCTCTGTTTGCACTGAACATTATTACTTCCACGTTCCATTTGACTGAGGACATGAAAGGTGATATATTTAACCCTTAACCCTGTATTATTCGGCGTCTACTCTCTCACAGCAGATATTTGGCTGATGATATAAAGTTGAAAACAGCACTGAACATGTTGAAACAGCAGTGGGAATGTAATTTGGTCTGCTTATCTGTCCAGATAATTGACCAGAACACAGAGTGATGCCAAACAGAGTCAGAAAGCACCTTTGTCTCTGACAGAGCAGGAAATATAGTTCAAAGTGCACTTCTATGATACTGGGTGTTTCTTTATTACACTGTAAATGAAGTTGTTAAAAGGTGTCACAAGCCTGTTGGAACCAAACACAGTGAGTGAGTTCATTCAGTTTCCTGCTCACAGTGAAGTGAGGAAGCCAGCAGCCCCCTGCCACCTCCAACTGGAATAAGCAGGTAAAAAACAAGACTTAAACACATGTTGAACATCACTGTGTCAGCAGTTAGGACAGTATGTTGGTGTCTTTATGTCAAGGTCTGCGGTCAACCATGAATGTGTGTGAGGAGAGAGAGGAGGGGCGTCCCGCCTCTAAAACAACTCTGTCTGGGGAACATGGCGACCCGAGCAAAGCTAAGAGGTAAGATGAGGATCTCTGAGCGTCTGGGACTGAGCGTCCATCTCAGAGCTCAGCAGTGATGTCACTACACCTTCATGAGTCTGAGGAAAAGCTCTGTGTGTGTTGTGTTGAAGCCCGGAGCAGCAGGAGAGTCCAGAAGGTCCTGCCCCCAGTGGGGTCTCCTTCAAGAGTGACCGCTCTATGGCTCCACCTTTAGATTTTAAAGATGGAGATCAGTCTATGGAGCAGAGGTGAGGATTTATCAAGTAGATGATCAAATACAACAGTTAAACATCCTCAAGTCGTAACGTCTAGATGATGCTTATTGTTTATTTGGTAGATTCCATCAGGAGAGAGCAGACTGTCCTGAACCCAGCTGTGTCTCCATCAAGAGTGACTGGTCTATGGGTCATCCTATTAGCTTCAAAGATGGCCGCCCTTCCAGTGCGAAGAGGTAAGAGTTTCAAACAGATGATGGAAACAGAGGAGATGGTTTTTATCAGACTCTACTGAGCAGAGGGAACAAGTCAGGAAGAAATGAATCGGTCAGAACCAGCGTCCGACCGGCCGTCAGGAGAAACGGGAGACTTCCCACACGGCCGTCAGCACCGCAGTCGCACTGTTGATCGGGGCGTGAGTTTCTGACCGGCCGGGTCGAGGAAGTTATGTAGGCAGGGCATTGACAAAATTGAGTCAAAGCACACCGTCAGCGACAGGAAGGGGTTTTGTTGGCAGTTTTCGAAATATTGTATATCCGTGTAGGTAGGTAGACAATATAGAAATGACTACTACAATTTTAAAAGAAGGCGTAGCGCACTGGCTGCTGCAAACACATTGCTGATGCATTGTGGGACATTTGGTCATTCATTTTAAAATGACCAATCCGGTCACTTGCTTGTTTACCATAAATTTTATTTTTATTTGTATTTATTAATGTATTTTATATTTTATGACAAATTGCTTTTTTGTTTAAATGTTGATTTCTATCTATCTATCTATCTGTCTATCTATGTATCTATTGTATCTATCTTAATATATTCTATATTCTTAGTCTTCTTGTTTCGGCTGCTCCCGTTAGGGATCACTGCATCCTCTTCTGTCGTGCTGACCACCTGCATGTCCTCTCTCACCACATCCATAAAGCTCCTCTTTGGCCTTCCTCTTTTCCTCTTGCCTGCCAGCTCCATGTTGAGCATCCTTCTCCCAATATACCCAGCATCTCTCCTCCATACATGTCCAAACCATCTCAATCTCGCCTCTCCCCTCTCTTGCCTCAACCTGCTCCCAAATCTCACTACAGATCACAATGTCATCTGCGAACATCATTCTCCACGGAGACTCCTGCCTGATCTTGTCCATCACCATTCCAAACCAGAAAGGGCTCAGGGCCGAACCTTGATATAATCTCACCTCCACCTTGAACCCATCCGTCGCTCCTACGGCACACCTCACCATGGTCACACTGCCGTCACACATATCCTGCACCACTCTCACATACTTCTCTGCCACCCCGACTTCCTCATACAATACCAAAGCTTCTCTCTCGGCAGCCTGTCATACGCTTTCTCTAAATCCACTAAGACACAGTGCAACTCCTTCTGACCTCCTCTATACTTCTCCATCAACATTGTCAAAGCAATAATCACATCTGTAGTACTCTTTCCTGGCATGAAACAATACTGCTGCTCCCTGAACATCACCTCTCCTCTTAACCTAGCCTCCACTACCCTTTCCCAGAGCTTCATGCTGTGGCTGATCAACTAAACCTCTGTAGTTTCTAGAGCTCTGCACATGGCCCTTATTGATGAACATCAGTGTCAGTACACTTCTTCTCCACTCTTCAGGCATCCTCTCACTTTCCAAGATTGTGTTAAACACTTTAGTTCAAAACACCACTGCCATCTCTCCTAAACATCTCCATGCCTCCACAGATATGTCATCTGGACACCAGCATTCACTATCCCCACATCATCCAACCTTCTCCCTCTCATTTTCTTCATCAGCCCCTCAATGTACTCCTTCCACCTTCTCAACACACTGTCCTCGCTTGTCAGCACATTTCCATCTCTATCCTTCATCACCCTAACCTGCTGTACATCCTTCCCAGCTCAGTCCCTCTGTCTAGCCAACCAGTATAGGTCCTTTTCTCCTTCGTTAGTATCCAGCCTCTCATACAACTCGCCATGTGCCTATTTCTTAGCCTTCGCCACGTCTCTCTTCGCCTTACACCGCATCTCCTTGTACTCTTGTCTACTTTTGTCATCTCGCTGATCGTCCCAGTTCTCCTTCTCCAACCTCTTCCTCCATATACTTTCCTGTACTTCCCCATTCCACCACCAAGTCTTCTTGTCTGAGACAAGGAGGAAGGATCCTCTGTCCAGATGACACACCAAGTGCCTCCCCAGCTCTTTCCCTCACCACTTCTGCAGTATTTTCTCAGCCATCTGGCAACTCTTCCCTCCCACCCAGCGCCTGTCTTAACTCCTCCCTGACCCCACACAATAGTCTTCCTTCTTCAACTTCCACCATTTAATCCTTGGCTCTACCTTCGCTCTCTTCCTCATCTCGAACGCCAAAGTAATCCAACACATCAGCATCCGATGCTGCCTGTCTTCGTTCTCCCGTGCCACCACCTTACAGTTTCCAATCTCTTTCAGGTTGCACGTCCTGCATAAGATGGTCCACCTGTGTGCACCTTCCTCAGCTCTCATACGTCACCCTTCGTTCCTCCCTATTCTTAAAATATACAGTATATTCACCACAGCCATTTCCATCCCTTTCGCAAAATCCAGCACCATCTGTCCTTCCGCATTCCTCTCCTTAATACTATATCTACCCATCACCTGCTCATCAACTCTGTTTCCTTCGCCAACATGCCTATTATAGTCCACTCCAATCACCACTCTCTCTGCCTGGGGGATGCTCTCCACCACTACATCTAACTCACTAGAATTCTTCTTTCTCTTCCATCTCACTCCCAACTTGCCTTTGGGCATATGTGTTGACAACATTCGTCATCACACATTCAATTTCCAGCTTCATGCTCATCACTCTGTCTAAAACTGTCTTCACCTCCAGACAGGTTGACCGTGGCCGACCGCTCTGTGTGTCAGTCCCAGGCAAATCTCATCAAAACCTTCAAACTCTGTTGATTTTGGGTCAGATCCTCACATCCAAGAGCGTGTTTTTTCGAAAAGACATCACCTCTAACTGTGTGTGTGTGTGTGTGTGTGTGTGTGTGTGTGTGTGTGTGTTCACCACAGACACCAGCAGAGGTTAGAGGTCACCAGTGCTCCGTCTGGACAGCAGCATCAAACAGATCTGGACTCCATGTTCCTGGTGTGTAGATGAAGGGAAGCAGTGTGTGTTGTGGTGCTGGTGCTCTCCAGGCCTCCCTCTTCACACCAGTGGGATGTCAAGTTCTAATGATGTTTTTCTGTTCCAGCTGCTGGAGGACAACGTGGTCACCTTTGTGAAGGAGGAGCTGAAGAGGCTCCGCAAGCTCCTGAGTCCAGATGATCCACGATGCTCAGAGAGGAAGAGGGAGGAAGAGGAGGGTGAGGTGGATGGTGAGGAAGAGGAGCGGAGGAGGAGCGCCAGAGAGGGAGTTGTGAAGATCACACTGCACTTCCTGAGGAGGATGAAGCAGAAGGATGTGGCTGACTCTCTGCAGAGCAGTAAGAGACTCTGATTCACACATTTAAAGGAACATTCCACTCTGGTTCTCTGCTTTGTTACCTTCTAACAATAAAATGAGACCTCAAGCAACTCTCTACACCTAGAAGCCCAGACATAGGAGCTAGGAGACAATCTAGGAGCTAGGAAACAATCTAGGAGCTAGGAGACAATCTAGGAGCTAGGAGAGAGTTTAGGGAACACTATAGGAATTAAAAGACGGTCTAGAACAGAGGCCGGCTATTTATTTTTGCGACAACCCAGTTTTTTTTTTCTGCGGTGCTGATTGGTGGGTCGACGTCCCAGAGTTAGTTGGCCTCACCCCTGGGTCACCCCAAGCGCGTCACATCAGCGCCGTGAAAGCACCGTGATGCGAGGCTCCCAAACCCTTCGCATTTTTACGCCTTGGCTCTATTTTTCTGGGCTGCACGCGTAAACTGCAGCATAGATTCCCATCCTGGTCCATTCAAAAGATGTATGGAGTGAAAATATTGAATTACTGAGCCTGTTATGCATAACTGAGTTAAATTAACAAACCAATAAATTTTCCCCACAACAAATGAAAACTCAGTTATGTAAATAAAATAATACCATTTCAGAAGGAAAACTGATATAACGCCCCGGAACAGCCTTTATAGTTAACTTCATACCTGGGAGGCTGTTCTGGATTCACCATTATATTTCAGTTGTATTTGCGTTATTTTATTTTCAGGTATGTCTCGGTGTCCTAGTGGCCGTCTAGCTCCGTGGGAATCTCCATAAATGTGAAATATACATTTATAGCATAGAAATATACTGCGCTGTATCACCAAGTCAACTTCCTGTGCACATAGTACATTTGGCAAATAAAGCGATTCTGATTCTGGTTCTGATATAAACAACGAACGCTCATCTAACCAACTAATCTGACTACGGTCATAAACAAACATACTCCAAATGCGAATAAAATGAAAAGCCAAGGGTTGAAAACGAAAGCAAAAATTCACTTTAACCCATTGACGGTTGATACATTCCACAATTTGGAGTTTGAGTAGAAAGTCAGGAGAGTGCTGCTCTCAGTAGCGCTTCGTAGACAGAATGAAGACGGACCTGGACCTGGTGTGAACTTACCAATCGACAAAATAACGTGACACTTGGGTTGTGGCCCAGGGGTTGGGCCTTGTCCACACCTAAATGGATAGTTGGGAAAAAGCACTCCCCCCCCCCCCCCTCCGTTTAAAAAAACAAAACCAATTCTGTCCACAACCTACGGTGTTGTAGAAAATCTCTCCATCGACACGAGAACACAAAAACGATATAATATGCTGACATAAGCATGCCAAGACAGCAGGGGGAGATAATATGTCATAGAACTTGATATCAAACCCCACAGAAGAACATGAGGAGCGTGCAGCGTGTTGAGCTTCTTCATAATATGCAGACCGAACACTGTACAGACGCTGTTCCTGAAGCTGGAGAAAAAGCTCTTATCCCCCCAGTGGAGACACGGAGAGCAACACAACGGACACAAGCAAGTTGACGTCCGTGCTCTCAAGAAGCTCTTATTTGTCCACACCAGTACACGAAAGCTCCTTTTCACACCAGTACACGGAGAGCTACTTTTCACACCAATATACTGAAAACTACTTTTCACACCAATACATGGAAAACTACTTTTCACACCAGTACACAGAAAACTACTTTTCACACCTATATACTGAAAACTACTTTTCCAGACCAGTACACGGAAAGCTACATTTCAAACTAATTCATGGAAAACTACTTTTCCACACCAGTACACGGGAAACTACTTTTCCACACCAGTACACAGAAAACGACTTTTCCACACCAATACACGGAGAGCTACTTTTCACACCAATACACAGAAAAGCTCCCATGTTTAAGGCACTGCTTGCCTTCTGGTGAAAATGTTGCTGTCCATAATAGCTTGAATTAATAATTTGAATTAAAGATAGGTTGTTTAATCAAAATGAACAAAACTGAAGTGGTTTTGTTATTCCATTGCTACTGTGAGTTTATTATTAGGCCTAAAAGTGTTTAAGCACCACCACATCCATGACATTGTAAATTTCCTTGTCAAATTAAGCCCATCACATGCTCAGGTATGGCTGTTGGTTACATAACTTGCCTAATTACCAACACTTTTTTATTTTTATATTGTTAGATCAGTCTACAGTACATGTTTAAATGATAGAACATTTAAATTTGTTAAAAAAAAACATTTCTAAATTTATTTGGGCGGCCAAGCTATACTGGCCTGGGGGCTGGATTTGGCCCGTGGGCCGTTATTTGCCAACCCCTGGTCCAGGAGCTCTGGAGGTCGGGGACAGTCCATGAGACAGTGTAGGTCCTAGGAGACTGTCAAGTAGTTAGGAGACCATCTAGAAGGTAGGAAGCATTGGGGGAGATATTCTATAAGCTTCCCTACACACCAGTTCCACAATGGACTCCACACACTGTCAGTCTGATTGTTCAACCAGTAGTGATGAGATAAATAGAAACATGGAGATAGAAGCTTATTGACATTACTCTCACTGACCTTAACAGTTACTCATTGATGTCCTCTGTTGTTTGTTCATTCAGTAACTCTTGCTGAGGTGAGCCGACATCAACTGAAGTCTCATCTGAAGGAGAAGTTCCAGTGTTTGTTTGAAGGAATCCCTAAAGCAGGACAACCAACACTTCTGAACCAGATCTACACAGAGCTCTACATCACAAAGGGAGGGAGCACAGAGGTCAACCAGGAACATGAGGTCAGACTGATCCAAGCAGCTTCCGGGAAACAAGCGACAGAAGAAACACCAATCAGATGTCAAGACATCTTCAAACCCTTACCTGGGCAAGATCAACCAATCAGAACACTGATGACAACGGGTGTGGCTGGCATTGGTAAAACAGTGTTAACACACAAGTTCACTCTGGACTGGGCTGAAGACAACGCCAACCAGGACATACACTTCACATTTCCATTGACCTTCAGAGAGCTGAACTTGCTGAAAGGGAAACAGTTCAGTTTGGTGGAACTTGTTCATCACTTCTTTAGTGAAACCAGAGAAGCAAGAATCTGCAGCTACGACAACTTCCAAGTTGTGTTCATCTTAGACGGTCTGGATGAGAATCGACTTCCTCTGGACTTCCAGAACAATGAGATGTGGACTGATGTCACAGCCTCCACCTCAGTGGACGTTCTGCTGACAAACCTCATCAAGGGCAACCTGCTTCCCTCCGCTCGTATCTGGATAACCACACGACCTGCAGCAGCCAATCAGATCCCTCCTGAGTGTGTGGACATGGTGACAGAGGTGAGAGGCTTCAGCGACCCACAGAAGGAGGAATACTTCAGGAAGAGATACAGAGAGGGGGAGCAGGTCAACACCATCATCTCCCACATCAAGACATCACGAAGCCTCCACATCATGTGTCACATCCCAGTCTTCTGTTGGATCACTGCTACAGTTCTGGATCACGTCCTGACAACAGCCCAGAGAGGAGAGATGCCCAAGACCCTGACTGAGATGTACATCCACTTCTTGCGGGTTCAGTCCATACAGGGGAATGTCAAGTATCGTGGGGGATCTGGGACAGATCTACACTGGAATGAAGAGAGCAGGAAAATCATTCAATCTCTGGGAAAACTGGCTTTTGACCAGCTGCAGAAAGGCAACCCGATCTTCTATGATTTGGACCTGGCAGAGTGTGGCATTGATATCAAGGAAGCCTCAGTGTACTCAGGAGTGTTCACCCAGATCTTTAAAGAGGAGTGTGGGCTTTACCAGGACAAGGTCTTCTGCTTTGTCCATCTGAGCATTCAGGAGTTTTTTGCTGCTCTTCATGTCTTTCTGACATTCACCAGCACTGGTGTCAATCTGCTGTCAGAACCACAACGAACATCAAAGTTATGTCAGCTTTTTAAAAAGAAACCTGACTTACAATCCCTCCACCGGAGTGCTGTTGACAAGGCCTTGCAGAGTGCTAATGGACATCTGGACTTGTTCCTTCGCTTCCTATTGGGCCTTTCACTGGAGACCAATCAGCTGCTCCTAAAAAGGCTGCTGGAACAAACAGGAAGTACCTCAGTGACCAATCAGGAAACAGTGCGTTACATCAAGGAGAAGTTCAGTGAGAATCTCTCTCCAGAGAAAAGCATCAACCTGTTCCACTGTCTGAATGAGATGAATGATCGTTCTCTAGTGGAGCAGATCCAACAGTACCTGAGATCAGAAAGTCTCTCTGAAGTAAACCTCTCCCCTGCTCAGTGGTCAGCTCTGGTCTTCATCTTACTGTCATCAGAAGAGGAGCTGGACGTGTTTGACCTGAAGAAATACTCTGCTTCAGAGGAGGCTCTTCTGAGGCTGCTGCCGGTGGTCAAAGCCTCCAAAACATCTCTGTAGGTGCCCAGATAACATCTGTATATGAACTGAGCTCTTTGACATCTGAGGAGATATTTTTAGTTAATATCTGTGTATATCTTATATCAAACTATGTATTTATCTGTGTGCATGTTGGTGTGCAGGCTGAGAGGCTGTAATCTGTCAGAGAGAAGCTGTGAAGCTCTGGCCTCAGTTCTCAGCTCCGACTCCTCCGGTCTGAGGGAGCTGGACCTGAGCACCAATGATCTGCAGGATTCAGGAGTGAAGCTGCTCTCTGCTGGACTGGGGAGTCCACACTGTGTTCTGGAGACACTCAGGTCAGTGTTCTTAGACCTCTGGAACCAACTGGGATGATGAATGCACATAAAATAATGATGCATTTACATGAAAGTCCTTCTGACAATATGTTCAAGTGTTTTGGAACATGTGTACTATTTATGTGTCTGCATGATCTTAAATGTTAAAATTTCCCATAAAACTACTTGACTTGTATTATTGACTGATTGGTCAAGTGGTCAGTCATTTCTGAATAATGAGGTCCATCTGTTAATTATGAGCGTTGTAAGGGGGAACAACTCCTCCCTGCATGTGTTCACATCCTGCTACCACGGCGCTGGCATACTAGTTCTATCATTTCAAATCCATATTCCATCTCAATGTATGATGTTTCAGTGTATGTTGCCATAATAACCATCTTCCTGATGTTGACACCTGGTGCTTCATGTTATGTTTGCAGCTTGTCAGGCTGTCTGCTCACACAGGAGGGCGTGGCTTCTCTGGCCTCAGCCCTGAGCTCCAACCCGTCCCATCTGAGAGAGCTGGACCTGAGCTACAACCACCCAGGAGAGGCAGGAGTGAGGCTGCTCTCTGCTGGCCTGGAGGAGCCACGCTGGAGACTGGACACTCTCAGGTATGGAGAGACACGCTGACACTCCCTGACAAGCTCTTCTACAAGGAGGACGCTCTACAACCATGTGGTCAATCATACTGGGATGCTGGGGAACGTGCTTTGTTGTTAGACAGCACATATGACCGATGCATGATGGGAAACCATGGATACGGAAGCTTCTTAATGTCCGTGTTTCCCTGATCTCAGAGAACGTTCTGCTCTGACTGTGTTCTTCCCAGGGTGGAGCACGGTGGAGCGTGGAGGCTGAAACCAGGGCTGAGGAAGTGTAAGTGTCTGTTTAGTTTGATTCATTACTATTTATCAACTATTTAGATGGAAAGTCCATCCACACAGCAGTACGGGACGTCCATCCATTCACATCCTACTGAGAATGAAGATGATGGTGGACATCATGTGTCTTCATCACACTGCTGATGAATGGACAATCTGTCTGTTGATGAATCCACAATATATGAACCAAACAGGGATGTTAGATTATAAACTCTTGCTTTATTGTGTCTTGTTCTCCACCAGATGGAGTCAAACTCACACTGGACCCAAACACAGCAAACAGACGACTCTGTCTGTCTGACAACAACAGGAAGGTGATGAAGGTTGAAGAGGAGCAGCCACGCCCTGATCACCCAGAGAGATTTGATAACATGGAACAGGTGTTATGTAGAGAAGGTCTGACTGGACGCTGCTACTGGGAGGCAGAGTGGGAAGGACTGGTTTATATAGGGGTGACTTACAGAGGAATCAGAAGGAGAGGAAGAGGCGGTGACTGCCGTCTTGGATGGAATGACAAGTCCTGGAGTCTGTTTTGTTCTAATGATCATTACTATGCCTTGTACAATAACAGTAGTACAGACATAAATCTCCTTCCGTCCTCTGGTCGTCACAGAGTAGGGGTGTATCTGGACTGGTCTGCTGGAACTCTGTCCTTCAACTCAGTTTCCTCTGACTCACTAAGGCACATCTACACCTTCCACACCACATTCACTGAACCTCTCCACCCTGGATTTGGGCTGGGGTCTGGTTCCTCAGTGTCTCTGTGTCAGATGGAGGAGGTGTTGTAACCTTTTCTCTCTAAAAGCTGGTAACCTCCCGTTTCTTGTGTATCTCTGTTGGTTTTAACAATCCCTTCCTGGATTTCTCTTATTTTTCCAATTGCAATAGTTATGTCACTAGTACCTTCGGATTCTGATGGGAGATATGTGCAGCATCTCTCTCCTACAATAGCACATGCCCCATCCTGAGCTGGCGTTACAGCATCCCAAGCTACACAATTTTCAATTACAAATTCAACAAATCAAGGAGAGTTAACAACTAAGGGTTTGGAAACCCATGAGCACAGCATTAGCCACGAGAACTACATCATGGTGAGTGAGCCTATAAGATAATGTCAATGCCAATGATTGGCCATAGTAGGATAATATGGACTTAAAAACTCATTGAGCATGTGTAAAAATCTGATAATCACTCCATAATTGGGGGGGCAGTAGCTCAGGATTCCCAGCTCCTCCTGGTAGCATGCTGATGTGTCCTTGAGCAAGATGCTTAACCCCCTAACTGCTCCCCAGGCGCCTCTAGATGGCAGCCCACTGCTCCTAGATACGTCAGATACTCAGATGGGGAAATGCCGAGAAATTGCAAATTTCCCCATTGTGGGACTAATAAATGTATATAAAAAGGTATATAATGCATACTAATTGTTGGCAATATCTACTGACTCTGTATTCTTAAGATGTATGCAACCGTTAACATCTGAGAGATCCCTCTTAGAGTGTGTTGCACTTACATGAGTAGGAAGAAATCCAACAGGCTGGACAATATACACCAGGTCATTTAACACACACAGACCACAAGTTGCTCTGAAGAACAAGGGGAAGGCTCACCCATATAACACCAGTAAATACCTGGAGTCGACAGTTCCCAAACTTGAAATTTGGGTGTAATCTCCTACATTGACATTGAGTGGGATGTAAAAAACCTATGTGCTGACCTTCCTGGGATTCCTGTGGTCACCCATTTACACAAACATGACAAACAGAGGAGGCATTAACTGTGGCTCATAGCCTGTAAGGACTGGTCGATAAGTCAATAGGCACTTGGAAAAGGTATTTCTTGTTAAAGTTTGGGCACGTGAAACAAAGTGGCATGTATCTCCGGAATGTCTTCTCCATTCTCTTGACTAACTGAAATGATGGAATAAATTACATATTGGGTCATCTTATGTAGAAAACTATAACTAAAAAAACGAAACTGGAAACTAAAAAAAGGTTTCTCATCTTACCAATGTAGATATGGTAAGGCCTGATTACAGGTTTGACTGAGGATGTCGGATGTAAGGTTGCTTCTTAGGACTTGTATTCAACAGTCAGACTTACGCCATCCACTATTTTCATGCTTTACATTTTGGTTGTGTTTCCATCGAGCTACTCAGTGCCATTGTTGGTGGTGCCACCTTGATTCTGGTCGCCTGAATCCATTGCAGTTGGCTTTTGACCTCGACGGCAGTCGGGATCACCAGGAGGACCTGTGTCGGCGGTCCGTAGCGTGGTTCTCCCTCTGTTGGCTTCAGACTCCAAGCCGGCAGTCGTCACCATGTTGTAAGGTGTGCATAGGTTTCTAAGATGGGGAGGGAAGAAGATCTATCACCTGCTGAGAATATTTAGAAACAGGCGAGAACAAATGTTCACCATAGTTTCGTTGCCAATCTTGTAATTGTGTCAGATCCACCGCTGGTTTCTCGTTCATTAGAAAGCCCAAAAGAACGGGATGATCCATTTTTTACTACATGGTCACTGTGGCAGTTCTGCCTGCCACACGGCACCCAAGTGGCGTTTCCAGGGCCCTCCGGCACAGAGACACAGAAGACAATGGGTTGTAGACAGTTTATTGTAGAGCGGAAGCTGAAGGTGCAATTAGCTGGGAGCAGGTCCTAGCCTGAGTGAGTGTGAGGATGGGGTTTTAATGTTACGTTACGTTAGTGGTAACGCCTCTGACCAACTCATTTGTCTTGACTGATGTATTTTTATTCATTTCTCTTGTATTGTTCTTTTTGTGTGTTTTACTTGCCCTGAACTTTGTAGATGGTATGGAATGTGAAAAGTCAACTTAATTCCGTTTGGTCACTCGAGAAGTAAATGTTGTTCCGATTCGATTCCGTTCGATTTTTACATTAGAAGTTAGTGTAGTCGGAATGCAGCAAACATCTTTCCCTGACATCAAGCCATGCAACAGGCCTGAATTCCACCAGTTTATAAATGCTGTTGGATGAAGAATGAACCTGGAGTAAAATAACAATGACTTAATGTGTGTTACAGTAGACCACAGGTCAATGTCCTATGGCACCAACCTGTCTGTCAGACTGACACCACCTCATCTCAAGGATTATAGAAACATAAAGCTGTAAAAATAATACATTTAAAACCACCCGGACCCTGATCACACAACTGCACATTCCAGTGAAATGTACAATGTCCACGTGCAATTAAACGCACAAATCCATTATTCTTCATCCGAATAAACTCAGCATTTCTCTACCACATCAACTCATCACATACATTAGGTATGACTGGTTCAGCACTCCTAGTTTCTTTTTACAAATTTGCCAGACTGCAAAAAAAAAACAGCTTAAAATGAATATAGAATGAATATCGATATTGTTTATCTCTGACAGGTGGAATATGACAACATACAAGCTTTTTAATGGTGGTGGCGCGTCTTGTGTAATGTGTGAAATTTCAGTCACTGTTGATGGTTTATCCAGTACCTTATCGTAGAACGTCACCAATGGAGCATTAATTCCAGTGGTCTCTCCTTTTCTCTGTGGTCTATCTGTCTTACCAACCATAGCCTCATTATTCTCTTTCCCTCTCTCCTATTATGTCTATCGCTCGTTTAATTTGTCCATGTAGTTCCCTTGCTTCTTTATCGGAAATACTAGATAAGATGCCCTGTAAACGTTTTGGAAGGATCTGCACTGTGAAATCAATTATCAACTCCTGTCTGTCTTAGTAGCATTTAGCAAATGTGTCAAAGCTCAATTTAACTTTTCACCACCAGGGAGTTATCCAATTCCACTTTCTGGCCCTTTCTTGTCACAAAAACTGTAGGGACAATTCTAAGGCAACATTCTTCAGATATGCAGCCGTCATTCCAGAATACATACAGTGGGGCAAAAAAGTATTTAGTCAGCGACCAATTGTGCAAGTTCTCCCACTTAAAAAGATGAGAGAGGCCTGTTATTTTCATCATAGGTTCACCTCATTTATAAGAGGCAAAATGAGAAGAAAAAAATCCAGAAGATCACATTGTCTGATTTTTAAAGAATTTATTTGCAAATTATGGTGGAAAAAAAGTATTTGGTCAATAACAAAAGTTCATCTCAATACTTTGTTATATACACTTTGTTTGCAATGACAGAGGTCAAACATTTTCTGTAAGTCTTCACAAGGTTTTCACCAACTGTTGCTGGTATTTTGGCCCATTCCTCCGTGCAGATCTCCTCTAGAGCAGTGATGTTTTGGGGCTGTCGCTGGGCAACACAGACTTTCAACTCCCTCCAAAGATTTTCTATGGGGTTGAGATCTGGAGACTGACTAGGCCACTCCAGGACCTTGAAATGCTTCTTAGGAAGCCACTCCTTCGTTGCCCGGGCGGTGTGTTTGGGATCATTGTCATGCTGAAAGACCCAGCCACGTTTCATCTTCAATGCCCTTGCTGATGATACATGGCCCCATTCATTCTTTCCTTTACACGGCTCAGTCATCCTGGTCCCTTTGTAGAAAAACAGCCCCAAAGCATGATGTTTCCACCCCCATGCTTCACAGTAGGTATGGTGTTCTTTGGATGCAACTCAGCTTTCTTTCTCCTCCAAACACGACAAGTTGAGTTTTTACCAAAAACTTATATTTTGGTTTCATCTGACCATATGACATTCTCCCAATCCTCTTCTGGATCATCCAAATGCTCTCTAGCAAACTTCAGACGGGCCTGGACATGAACTGGCTTAAGCAGGGGGACACGTCTGGCACTGCAGGATTTGAGTCCCTGGCGGCGTAGTGTGTTACTGATGGTAGCCTTTGTTAGTTTGGTCCCAGCTCTCTGCAGGTCATTCACTAGGTCCCCCCGTGTGGTTCTGGGATGTTTGCTCACCGTTCTTGTGATCATTTTGACCCCACGGGGTGAGATCTTGCGTGGAGCCCCAGATCGAGGGAGATTATCAGTGGTCTTGTATGTCTTCCATTTTCTAATAATTGCTCCCACAGTTGATTTCTTCACAACAAGCTGCTTACCTATTGCAGATTCAGTCTTCCCAGCCTGGTGCAGGTCTACAATTTTGTTTCTGGTGTCCTTTGACAGCTCTTTGGTCTTGGCCATAGTGGAGTTTGGAGTGTGACTGTTGGGGTTGTGGACAGGTGTCTTTTATACTGATAACGAGTTCAAACAGGTGCCATTAATACAGGTAACGAGTGGAGGACAGAGGAGCCTCTTAAAGAAAAAGTTACAGGTCTGTGAAAGCCAGAAATCTTGCTTGTTTGTAGGTGACCAAATACTTATTTTACCGAGGAATTTACCAATTAATTCATTAAAAATCCTACAATGTGATTTCCTGGATTCTTTCCCCCCATTCTCTCTCTCGTAGTCAAAGTGTACCTATGATGAAAATTACAGGCCTCTCTCATCTTTTTAAGTGGGAGAACATGCACAATTGGTGGCTGACTAAATACTTTTTTGCCCCACTGTACATGTAAACAGCCATTCAGACGCTTCTTCATCTTCTTGTTTTACACAATATGTGGGGTTTTTAGTTAAATTACATGAAGACTGATAACATGCACTAGATTTCCCATGTGCCGGTCCACTAACATATACTTTCTGTTCACAACCTGGCTGTTTTCCATACTATTTTGTGTCATTGTAAAATGTGTCAATTTATCAAATGGTCCATTCATTCATCATTTTACTTGTTCTTCTTAATTTTTCCTGGCCATTGTGAACTCTTAATTTCCCATGCTTTAAAGGCATCTATGATGTAATCTCTGTCCAATTTGGATTTAGGACTGCTTTTTTATCAATAATATACAAATTAATTAAATCCATTTTAATGTGATCAAAACGTCCTTGTCTAGAATACTGGTTATTGGTCCATTTTGCCAATTCAGTTAAATATGGTTCCACGTAATAGAATCCTATTTCCCGAGGGGTCATTTTGCTAACAGGTTTACTTGGAGTATTTATTTACATGAGCGTTTATTGTTAGTAATTCCCTGATGGATTTTAGTTCTCTCCTGGGCAGATCATGTTGATTTATTCTCATTAAATTCTTAATTAACAAATTTGCATTTTAATGGTTTACCGGCTTGTGAACCCATGCTTATGGTAAGTCAATTACATGCATTTAAATTATATACACAGATTAATGAAAATATCAAACACGGTACTTAATATATGTATTCGCAAAATAAACAAATCTGTGGGTCTTTTTCTACGATTTGTTATCTTTTGGATGGTGGAATGCTGTGCATGGGTCACCAAGCTGCTAAAGCCTCATACTTTTTCAATTTTATTTATTTATTATTATTATATATATATATACACACACACACACACACACACAGGTTCACGTTTTATGTTATCGGTCTTGCCTCACCTTGCCTGTGGAAGACGCGGTCTGTTTATTGAATCAATATTAATACTTCCTGTGGCGGACCAAGGGACGTGGTTAAACCGTGGCTGCAGACGGCACCATGGCTTTCTTCCCACGGCCGCACAGCTGCCCTGAATGATTCGGCCGATCAGGAGCAGCGAGATTTCTTAATGTTTGTTTGTCTTGCTGAGAAGGATCAGCGCGCGGGGCTCGTCAGCCGACCAGCAGTCAGACTGGAACGTCATTCCTCCTGCGTCCAGACTGATTGTTATTATTGGTTATTATTTGTCATTTTGGCCAGTGATCCTCTGTTCCGCAATTTAATAGAAACTCAGCCGTCCGTCTCCCTCCTTAAACTCTTACCTGGGGGTAGAGACTCCCAACTTCCTATGATCTGAGTAGGCCTACTATCAATACCACATTTGATGTACAGCACTGCAGTCCGACTGTGCAACACTCCAGGAATATTTCACCTTCCATTCACGTGTCCATAGCTGTAGCAGTTGTTCTGTTCCAGACGCCTTTAGTCTGAAAAGTGCCAAGGAGAATAATTATAATAATAATCTGAACAATAACAACATAGCTGCAGGCAGCAATACACAGGGTCCTTTACAGTCATGTTGAGTACAGTTTATATTTTGCAGATTTTCCGTAGTCCGGCGTCAAACTACACAAATTCTGCTTGATTCGGACACAAATTTGACGTATCCCACAAATTTTTAATTGTCCGGGCATAATAGTCCTCTTTGTCCTGTGGAGTGTGACATAATTGATGAACACCCAGATAAGGGGTCAATAATTTAAATAAACACATTTTCCTTTCAATTTGTACTCTATTGCACTTCTTGTGCTCACAATCTAATTGCCTGTAATGTAATACAGATAACATTTATTGGACATTAACATTAATTTGGAATTTGACTTATTATGGACAGACTCGTCCCTATTTAATGCTCCCTTTTCATTTTACTATTTTTTCAGATCCGCTTTCAGATTCCAAGAACATGAAATTCATCATGGACTCTCAGATTTTGTATTTCACAACCTCCTCGAATCCAGGGATGTAAGGAGGAACACAATGCCGCACATAACACAGGATTGGATCCCAACCCCCATGTCTTTGTGGTGTGGGGATGGTGTGGTTTGAGCAGCCACAACTGACCTGGGTCTATGTAATAGAGGACCCAGGATCAGAGTGGTTGGATAACTGTTGCTCATTGGTTGGTCTAACAACCCCCATCCCCACACACACTCAGGAGAGGAGCCCTTGTCATGACACATGTCCATCTACCCCTGGGCTAATTCCAGCAAGCAGCCACAGCAACCGCCTGCAGCTAGCTGCTCCATCCAGCAGCCTGGAGCAGATGGACATGTCATGACAAGGGCTCTTCTCCTGTGTGTGTGTGTGGGGATAGGGGTTTTACCTGTTGCTCCTTAGACCAACCAATGAGCAACAGGTATGCAGCCACTCATAACTGGGTTCCCAATTACCTAGACCCAGGTCAGGTGTGGCTGCTCAAACCACACCATCCCCACACCACAGTCTTCAATCTAAAAAAAGACCAAAAAGATAAAATATCAACCGAACAGCCCCACTGACATAAACCAGGTAAGACTTCCGGTTCTCAAGAACAGGACCGTAACTGTCGACACTTTTAGCCGGAATAGTGCCAAGGAAAATAATAAAAATCGGAACAATAAGAATAGGGTTCTATCCCGTAGGGATGGACCCCAAATAATAATGTTAAAATATTATTTACAGATCACTGGAAAGTCTGGGCGCAACACCCCTTATAAGCGCGCTTTAATTGCCCCAACTTTCTGAACACGATTGCGCTGCCTTTTTTTTGGTGTTGCGCAGTTACCACCAACACTCTGCATACTGTAATAATTCCCTTCTAACTGCGTGTGGCTATTAGTGCTGGTGTTTGTGAAATGGGAGCTATATGCGACGAGGCTCATTTGCATAGAAAGCGGGCAATTTTGCACCAAATCTACGAACACCACCTAATTGAAATAAGTGCAAATAGCATTAATGCACCGAGATACTATTTGCGAATTAGACGCTCACTTTTCCTGTTATTAGCGCTAGTTTGTGTGTATGTTGATGAAGAATGGTTGATTGATTCCCAGACTCTTCCAACACTGTTCAAAGGGGTATGGTTTCTCTCCTGCGTGTATACACTGATGTTGTTTTAGTCCACCCCTTCTTGTAAAGCGCTTCCCACACTGTTCACAGTGGTAAGGTTTCTCTCCTGTGTGTACACACTCGTGAATCTTGAGACTGGATGATTGACTGAATCTCTTCCCACACTGTTCACAGGGGTCAGGTTTCTCTCCTGTGTGCATACGCTGATGAATCTTGAGGTTTCCTAATTGACTGCATCGCTTCCCACACTGTTTGCAGGAGTACGGTTTCTCTCCTGTATGGCTGCGCTGATGTCTCTTCAGGTATCTTGGTGCACTAAAGTCCTTCCCACACTGTTCACAGCCATATGTTTTTTTGGAAAATAAAGACTTCCCACAACAGTTACAAGTGTGAATTTGTTGTGAGCCTTTCTGTTTCAGCGTGGTTCCTGAAGTTCCTATTGGATGAGATTCTGCCGAGGGGAGGAGACGCTCTGCTCTGATCGCTCCACCTCCCAGCTGTTGGACGCTAAGCTTAATGTTTCCACTCTTAATGTGGGGATCAGAGATGGGAGATGTAAAGGAGGACAGACACTCGGGACAGGAAAATCCCTGAGTAGGAGCCAAATGGGGTTTCTCTGCAGAGGAAGAGAGGGAGAGAAAGACAACAGTGGATTATAAAGTCAGCAAGGACATGAAGAATTTAGAACATTTAGAAAAAAAATTGGAAAGTGAAAGTAGTAAAGCAGTGAAGTGACTGCACCATCAACAGCTTCAGGAATAAAAGTGAAGTCATATCGTTTTACTAGATAATTGCCTTCAAGTGATCAGGAAATTACAGACCTGGTCATCAAGGTTCCACTGCGATTTCCCCCAAAGTAGTGGCAAGTAGATCCCACTATCAGTAACGGTAATCTTATCAGTAATAGTATTCTATTTATTGATGAAGAGATAAATCATTTAATTATTTTACATTTATAACCATTAAAGGTAAATATTTGGACTAAGTAAAGTAGAAACGCATTTTATATGGTATTATTGCATCACATCATATAAGGGATAATGTTGAGTCAAGATTCAAGAGGTTTATTTGTCATACATACTTACTGGAGGTAAGTTTAATTTAGGAGGAGGATTTAAATGTATATTTAATACAACACAGACAATTAATACTATTATGTTTGGGTGATGGCAGCTCAGGAGGTAGAGCTGGTCGTCTAGTAATCTAAAGGTCACTGGTCTAATTGCTCCTGATGGCTGCGTCCATCGGTGTTTGAAAAATTGTAAGTCGCTTTGGATAAAAGCGTCTGCTAAATGCAATGTAATGTAATGTAATGTAATTATGGAACCCAGAATCGCGATTGTGGCGCCGCCCCTTGCGGCCACCTGTGTGAGTGCCATGTGTTGATTACGCACATTTTAGTATTTTTAGAGCTTATTGTGCATTATCACCGGGTGTCATGACATTTCACTGCATATATGTATGACTGTATGTATATGCATATGTATGTGAGACATCACCTCTTGAATCTTGGACTTACATACATACAGTATATGCAGTGAAATGTTATTGCAACGCACCCGGAGGTTATGCACAATAAGTTTTAAACTGAACACAATTGCTACCTAATTTCTCCCTAACTAAGTGAAACTAACTGACTGCTAAAACCTAATGCAGTTAGTAAATACAATAATATAAAATAAAGACTCAAAAGGGTAATACAGATTGGGGGTACAAAATATAAATAAAGGCAATAGACATATGTATGGGATGCATGGGATAGGCTATTTGTATATACAGATAGGTGCAGTAAAAATATTTACAGTATAGCATACAACAGTATGACACAGCAATACCGTAACACTGAACAGAACAGCAATACAGCACAGTATGCAGTAACCCAGAACAGTGATACAGTACGCAGCAGAGTGTGCTACCTACAGTACAGTAAGGCAGTGGGACCCCTGGTGAGGTCAGCATTGACAGTTCTTATGGCTTTGGGGAAGAAACTCCGTCTCAGTCTCTCTGTTCTCGCTGTGTGGCTGCGGAGGCGCTTGCCTGACGCAGCAGCTGGAACAGTCCGTTGTTGGGGTGGTGAGGATCCTTTATGATCCTGCGGGCTCTGCTACTACACCTCCTGGTGTATAAGTCCTGCAGGGAGGGGATGATAGTTCCAGTGGTACGTTGGGCTGAACGCACCACCCTCTACAGGGCCCGCCTGTCCTGAGCAGTACAGTTCCCAAACCAGGCAGTGATGTTGCCTGTCAGGATGCTCTCCACTGCTCCAGAGTAGAAGGACTTGAGGATCCTCACGAGACCCGGAATTTCCTCAGCTGCCTGAGGTGGTAAAGACGCTGCCTCGCCTTTCTCACCAGAGTGTCTGTTTGTAAAGTCCATGTTAAATCCTCAGGGTTTTTATTTCCTCCCCCTGCGCCGTTATGCGTTCCAACGTGTTCCATCTGCTCCACTGGGAATCTTTTCCTCAACTACCCCTTTCCGTTCCTGTGGGTTCTACTACTTCCTGGCTCTGTATTTTTATCTCAAAATGGCCTGTGCCCCACAAAGACACCCGTTGATACAATTAGAACAAGACCACAGATTGTTCAGTTCTTATCGATAAGACAAAATATGAATAGATTAAATTCTGATTAGCAATTAGTCGATCAACAATTGATGAAGTTATTATCTGTTGACATTCGTCTGGTCAACAGCTTGGTAGGAGAAAAAAATAAAAACTTACCTGACTGAGGTTGTCTGGTCTCCTTCCAACCCTCATCACTATCTTCAGTGTCAGTTTGAGAAGAGTGTGAAGAGAAGAGCTGCTCAGCACCAGCTGGTTCTAAAGCAGTAGCTGGATCTGAGCTACTGGCTGCTTCTGACACTCCACAGTCCTCTCCATCAGCTTCTGTTTCCATCTGTTCAGTTGAGGTGCAGGCAACAGGTTCTGCCTCTCTCTTCACCTCAGTTTGGTTTTGATGAAGCTGGGACCACTGAGCGCACTCTACATCATGTTCAGTCTTCACAGGGAACTCCTCCTCTTCCTTTTTAATGTGTGGGGGCCCTGGCTCCTCCTGGCCCAGACTGGGGCTCCACTCCTGCTGCTCAGGGAGAAGCTCCTCTTTACAGACAGAGAGCTGCTGGAGCTCTAGAGGCAACAATGACAAACAGACACAGGGAGGAAAACTAGGACAGTGAGACCAAGCGGAAGTTGAAACTTCAGTAACGTCTTTCAGATCTTGTTCGAAAGAAGAGTTAGTAGCAGGAGTAGTGATGGTAATACTTATAGTGGTAGTACTTCTTGTACATATAGTAACAGCAGTGGCAGTACGAGTTGCCTTCTGTCTTTCGTTGTCAACTGTCATTTAACCACAGAAACAATAGATTTCGCTTGTCAAAAGCAGCTGTTTACCAAGTGCTGAATAGTCAGACTTTCTGAACAGGCTGTAGGTCAGACAGAAATATAGTTCCACCTCCCCACAACCAAGCTAGTTCAGGAACAAACAATACAACAATACTTTATTCATCCCGGAGGGAAATTCGGGGAAACCCCAAAAATGCTAAACTGTAATATATAATTGAAATGTACATAAATTAAACGCAATTAAATGATTATTAATTTCAAAAATATGGTACTAATATAAATCAAAGTTTGCCTGGTTCCAGACCTGCTCTGTGCAGCACAACTCGGGGACTCAGTGCCGCGTCCAGTAACTCGCGTTGACCATTGTTTTCTTCTTGTAAACGAGAAACTTTCGCCTCGTATTCTGAGATGGTTTTTTCAAATAATCCTAAAATCTCCTCCACAGCCGCAGCCAGAGGACGGCTGATGTCTGCTCTCAGGGTTTCTAACCTCCACATCTTAACACCACGATGGACAAACTGCTGCGGGGAACATCAGCAAGCTAAGCTAACGAGCTTCCGGACTTCCGGTGCGTCGCTGAAAATGTTCCCCCGGAAACGACACTGATTACATAGTTCCGGGGTCCCGTGTTCTGGGTGTGACTGGATGTTTATTATTTAAATTCTTATCGGTGGCTCCTTGTGCAGAAACACAACCTTGGAACAAAACGGAGGAGATTAGCAGTGAAGCCGTCCTCGTTTTTTCATCAAAATACGAATGATGATATTTCCCCGTTGATTTCCATGTTATTGGGCCATGATGGTAATTGGTGGCGTCTGGCTGCGAGTAGCGCCCATCACACTGTAAACATGATGGAGTTGAACAAGAGCAAACAAGAAATCACATGGAAGTGCACTCATCCTGTTATTACCACTGTGCATAAGGACTTTTCAATGACAGTGTTCTCTATATTCTATATCATAACCACATCCTGTTCCTTTGACACTTCTTTTTATTACCTTCCAAATAAAAGTAGATGTTGTAGCTGCTTTCCTTTACATTTTTCTTACATTGTACTTTGACAAAAGATTTCACCACAATCATTTAAAAGACAAAACAACATTAATACATTTAATTAATTCGTCAAATTAAAAATGTCGACGAAGAGACAGTAAAAAGACAACAAAAGATAAAGAAAAAAAACAATTAAAAATCAAATAAAAGTGGAGGCGACATCACATGAAAGCAGATCTATAAAAATGTGTTTCAAGAAGTGATCTAAAATAAGTCACTGATGCTGCTCTCCATACCTCCTCAGGCAGGTGGTTCCAACGCCCAGGGGCCCTGGTAGAAAAGGCGCGGTCCAACTTTAGTTTGAAGTGTAGACTTTGGAATAAGGAGAGAGGTCTGCAGCTGGACCCTTCTGGACCTCTCTCCTGAGGCCCCTGTTCTGTGGCCCCCGCCCCGCCGGTCAGAGGATGTGTTGTAGTAGTAGGAAGTATAGTTTACTCAATATAATTATTTGAAAACTATATATTTAGAAATGTTTTACAAATATATTAACAATATATGTGCTGTAATTGATGTAGCAAATATACGAATACATCAATAGTAATGATTAAAATGTTTCTTGATGTTAACCCATGTGTTCATTGAAGTCTATTTTACAAGCGTCGGTCAAACTTTTCCCCCTCCCTCTCTCTCTCACCTGCCCTCTCTCGCTCTCTCTCTCTCAGTCTGCAACTGTGTGACTTTTGGTTTCATGTTGTAAAGCTCTGTACTTTGTCACTCTATGCCGTCCTTCCAGTAGTTTTCCACTCGGGGGGGGGGCTATAAAGTTAAGACAGAACCGAGTCTCATGTCTCATACCTTGGTATCAGACCAGAGTGCACCATTGCTGTACCTGTTGTAATAAATCCAGGTAAGTACTATACGAACTTTACTTCCATGTAGTAATTTATTTTATTGGAACTCAGCTGTCCCGTCAAGTCAGCATGATCAGATCACGCGATGTGTTTGTCATTGATGTACACAAGATAAACCCAATGAGACCAAATTAAGAATTAAGAAAATGTATTAATCTGATCTCAGTTATAAAGTCAAATTGATCGTAAGACAATGTAAACATTATGTAGGCTGCACGGCGGAGGGAAGGAACTGTGGATGAATGGTGAGAGCAGGACAGAAATGACAAACCTTTGGGACTTCTGGCGTAAGCCACGCAGCCCGGCTGCTCACACTTCTCTCACGGTCGATTCCCACGAATTATTAAAGTACATGATACTGGGAATCAAAACCAAGAAGTCATGAATCAAACCTAAATATATGAGGAATGCATCTAAGGCCTGGAGAGCACAAACTGTGGAGAAATCAGAAACGGAGACGCAGATCAAAGTGAACAAACAATGGATACTACGCTGGCCACGCCCGCCCCCATCTCCATGCAGCTGGCTGAATGAAGAAACCATTTCTCTGAATCCAGAGCAGAAACAAAGAAAAGATTTGACGGAGCTAAAAGAGCTGAAAAACCTCACGAGGCAGTTGAACATTTGGACCAGAGATTTGACAGAGTGGAAGGCGTCGTCACCAAATTGTGGTGGTAATTCAGACGTACTTGGTGTGAGGCTCTAAACTCACGTCTGAGCTTGTGTCTCGGAATACAATTATACAAACGGTTATTATTTTAGATAAAATTGAGATTAAGATAGTTAAACAGCATACAACAAGGCAGCCTGCCGAAAGTGTGATCATCAGGAGAAAAGAGTCGGTTATATAGGCGGGGCTCCTCCTTTGGTAAAGTACTGTGTGTGCCAGATGTATGTCTTATGTTTTGGAAAAAGCAGAATGTGTGAAAATAAGAAGGTTCTGAATGTTGATAACGGACTTCAATAATAGCTTGAATATTTGAGCTGCCACACACTTTTAAGTACTCCGGAGCTTTTAAAAATGAAATAAAAACACAAATACTACACAACACAATCCCTAAACCAGCTGTACATGTAGCAGAGAAATATAGTCTTAATTCTAGGAAAACCAACCCATGAAAAAATGCTGAAATCTGCCTGAAGGAAGGTTGTTTTCAAAAGCAGCATTATTTTTTATCCTACATGCATTACTACCTTAAATGTCGCCACACAAAACACATACTCTATTATAGTTAATAATTAGAACTAAATGACATCATTTTTCAAAAATATCACAAAGAATTTATTTTAAAACTGTTTCCTCTATTTTCAGTGACGACGTGGAAAGGTTATGCTTGACAGACCTCATCAAATATTATAAAACATTAAATTATGGGTAATAAATAATATCTTAATTGAACAGGTTTTGAATGGAGCTCCTCTGAAGGCTTCAATGACGTCACTTCCTCTTTATTCACTTAAACTTTAAGTGAAAAAAGAGGTTTCTCAAATAGTGGGGCGCGCCCCCCTTAGGGGGCTCGGAGCGATGCCAAGGGGGGGTGCTGTGACTCCGGGGAACATGCTTTTTTTGCCGCATGGAGGGGTTTTTTCACCGAACAAGAGCACACAGCACAGAGCAGGAGATATGAAGTGCAGATAACAAACCCTTAAGGAACACAATGGAAAAATATTTAACAGGGATGAAAAGAAAGGCGGAGAGAGACGGAGATAACGAGACAAACGTAATTCTCCCCAAAGCTAAGACGAGGAAATATGACGAAGCGTACGTAGAGCTTAGCTTCACTGCGACTACGGTGGAGACGAGGAAAGAGCGCAATGTTTACTGTGTCTAAAAAAGTAGGCAGCGGACAACATGAAGCCAAATAAATGAAGGCGTCACTTAAAGACATTACACCCCAATCACGCTGATAAGCCGCTTGAGTTTTTTCAGCGTTTACGTGCCGAACGTGCCTTGTGCCTTGTGAACTCTACTTCAGTGAAGCAGCGAGCACTGTTAGCATCATGTAAGGTGGCGAAACAAACTGCTCAGTGCTAAAAACCCCCACTGCACAGCAGAGGAGCTGGTACCACCTGCAGCATTAGACATGGTCTCTGTCATGCTGGACCACGCAAGTGCTGCAAAAATAAAAACCATCCTCCGTCCAATGACACTGTCGCCAGACGTATGAATGACATGGCTAACGATCTTTAAGAACAGCTGGTAGATCAACTCAAAGACAAACATTTTGCCTCACAGCTCGATGAAGCAACTGACAGCAACAAAGACTGTTTGTTTGTTTATCGCTTATGTACGTTTTGACGTGACAAACTCTCTGTGTGAGGATCTACTTTTTTGTCAATATGTCAGAGATGGAGCCACAGCTGAAGAGCTGTTCAAAATGCTGGACCTGCTTCCTGACTGAGAACGGGCTGAAGTGGGAGAACTGCGTCGGTGTTTGCAGTGATGGTGCACAGACCATGGCAGGGATGAGAAAAGCACTCGGGGCGCTCATCAAGAAGGCCTCACCTAACGCTGAGTGGACACACTGTGTTATACACGGAGAAGCACTGGCATCAAGGCACCTTTCCTCTGAATGAAGTGAGGTTATGACTGACATTGTAGGTGTAGTCAATTTTGTAAAGACCAGGCCACTAAAAACAAGAGTCTTCTCTGCGATCTGTGAGGAGATGGAGCTGAACATCAAGCTGTGCTGTTTCACAGTGAAGCGAGGCGGCTGTCACCAGGAAAAGTCTTGTCCCGGGTTTCTGAGCTCAGAGAGCAGATAAGAATGTTTTTGGAGCAGGAGCACAAGTAAGAGCTCACAGAAAAATCTAGTGACGAGAACTTCCTGGCAAAAGTGACACTACCTGAGTGACATATCTGGAAAGCTAAATGAACTAAATCTACAGCTTCAAGGGAAAGATAAACACCTCCCTCAGGTCACAGACAAGATCAGCTCTTTCACTGGAAAGCTTGCAGTGTGGGGCAGGCGACTTGATGAAGGAAATACTGATTCATTCCAGAACCTGCTTGAATTTGTTGACACTACTGACCATGATGCCACCTCAGTGATTCCATATATTGAGGAGCATATTTCATCACTGATGGGATTATTTAAAAAGTACTTCCCTGAAAACAGTTCCCAATATGACTGGGTGAGAGAGCCTTTCAATGCACCAGCTCCAACTGGTTTCAGCTCTGCAGAGGAGGACCAGTTCATCGACATGACGTCTGGCTCCACATTGAGACTGAGGTTCACGTCACAGACACTGAGTGTAGAGAGGCAGTATCCACTCTCAGGGCAGAGGGCCGTGGGCATTCTTCTTCCTTTTGCAACATCTTATCTTTGTGAGACTGGCTTCTCTGCTGTTGCTGCACTGAAGACCAAGTACAGGTCCCAGCCAAACATTGAGCCGGAGCTGAGAGTTGCAGTATCATGCTTCAAACCCGCTTCCAAAAGCTGTGCACTGCAAAACGTGCTCATTGGAGCCATTAATCCCGACTTCCTCATTTTGATTAAAAAAAAATCACAAATTGTTTTATTCATTTTTGTTTTATAGGTCAAAGTGTTTTATCAATTTTAATTTATTATTATTTATTGATTATATTTAATTTTATTTTTCAGTATCAGATGGTTCAAAGTGTTTTATATATTGTGCTCCTGAGCTAATGTTGCTGATCAATTTGAATTAATTATTATTTATTGATTATATTTAATTGTATTTTTCAGCATCAAATGGTCAAAAAATGTTTACAGTTTAAATAGGGATTGAATTTTTTTTTTAATTTCAGGGAATTTGATGCAATTTAAGTCTTTTCTGTTACAGACTAAAAAACAATGTTAATAAAGTTATTCTTTGTTGTGAGGTGTCTGGAAGGTTTGAGGTGAATAGGTCACTGAGCTCCCAAAGCTGAGATATAGTGCAGTCATAATATTAACTATGTTATTATTAGATTTATTGCTCAAGAACGAGAACGTCAAGGTTCTGTTTAGAGGTCCTATGGGAGAGGAATTTTGTTTATTCCTCCAGCTCGACCAGAGGAGGAAAAGTTTCGATTTATGACAGGACATAGGCTGAGCGGCACCTATGGATTGGAACCAGATGTGGTATGTTATCTTTGTACAGCTTTAAAAGCGAATACAGAGCGTCACTTGGCAGAGATCCCATCCGGCTCGGGTCTCTCCCAGGACATCCATGGCAAGTCTGGTTTGATGCTGATTTGTGTAATAAAACTATTATTTTATTCAAGTCAGTGTCAGCGGTCACTCCTTCATTCTTCAGCACATCACACCCATCAAGAAACTAAACTACAAAGTGGCGTCACGAACAGGATCTGTTGGGCCTCATCTGCCGATGCTGCCTGCTCCAGCGAACTGCTGCTCTCAGGGTGAGTGACCTCTCACAAAATTGAGCTGTTATGTGGGCTAGGAGCAGTATGTTTTTGGCAGGGAGACTACACTGAGATTATGCGGGGATGGAGATGATGTGTTGATGTGTGAAGTGAGTTTCCGTCTAAATTGGGGTTAATTAAGATGTAAAAGACGTAAATAAGGGGAATAAGAGAATAATAAGTGAAGAAAAAGAGAATTAAGTTGAAATAGAGAATAGAGACGAGAGAAATAAAAGTTAAAGGTTAAAAGTTGAAATAGAGAATAGAGACGAGAGAAATAAAAGTTAAGAGTGGAAATAGAGAATAGAGATGAGAGAAATAAAAGCTAAAAGTTAAAAGTTGAAATAGAGAATAGGGATGAGAGAAATGAAAAATGAAGTTAAAAGTAAAAGTTAAAGGCTTCAAAGATGTTGAGAAAGTAGAAATAAAAAGTAATTGTAGAATGGCAGAACTAGTAGCCAAAAGTTATTTAAATAACCATGCAAGATAAACGAAGACAGGGCCCGTATCTCGTTAAACAGTAAGACATGTGTACATTAAATGCTGTGTGAAAGTTGGCCGAATGAAGATATAATATAGTCAAATCTAGGTAGGAAAAAACAAGAGGAAATAACCCTGGCCAGGGGAATTGACTCAAAATAAAATTATATGAATAAAGATGAAAAAGAAGAAAGTAAAGTGAAAAAAGAGATAAAAGTTAAAAGCCTAAAGTAAGATGCAAATAAAAAGAGTTACAAGTTAAAGGCTAAAGATGAAAAATAAGGTTTGAGCTAAAGTAAGATGAAAAGGATAAAGTGAAATAAAAACAGTTACAAGTTAAAGGCTCAAAAGATGAAAAAATAAAGTTTGTACAGAAAAGTGAGGAAAAACAGGGCAGAACCTGCTCTGGAGAACTAGTGAACATGCATGATGAGAGAATCTGATTAAAAAGAATTTGTTAAAAGTGTGGCCAAAGTAAAATTTTAAAAGTCTGGCCAAAGTAAAATTTTGATGAAATTAGAAAAGTATAAATGAGTCGACGTAAAACATAAAGCTAAGCGCTGTTAAAGTCTCTGGGGGATTAGATGTTCTGCTGGTCAGACATATCTTTTTCTTTTTTTTTCTTTTTGTGTGTGTGAGTGTGAAAGTGCCGCGGCTGCAGAGGTAGAAGAGCTTTGTGTAATGTTTTGTGTATGTGTATGTGATATAGAATATATGTGTTATTAAATAGGTATATATATGTGGTGAGCAGTTGAATAATACATAAAGAAAAACATTTCTTGCCCCTTTAGTGATAAATATATATGAGCCTGTATACGGACTTTGTAAAGTTGATAAAAATATATGAGCCTTTCTTTAAGGACTTTTGATAAATATATATGAGCCTTTTTCTCTAAGGACGTTTGATCAATATATATGAGCCTTTTTTCCAAGGACGTTTGTGCATTTGATAAAGGATATGAACCTTTACAGGACTTTATATATTTGATAACAAAATGAGCCTTCTGAAGGACTAGAGCCACAGTCTGCCTACACATACATGTACACATCCAGAAAAGAAAAGAAAATCTCCTGCTCTGAATTGGAAGGAGGATTTGTGATTTGTTTGATTGGCGTGTGGGTTTTTTCTTTTTCTTTTTTGTGCTTGGGGTGTGTGTGGCGGTGATTTCTGTGAATCCTGTCTGGTTAAAAGAGCAGATGGTCTTGTTGGGGTGAAGGGAGACTCTGGTTCTTGATGCAAGAAAAGAGGTTTTGTGTTTCGACTGCTGAGAGAAAACAGCTTTGATTTACGAGTGCGTGTAACTGCATTGAGCTGGGCTGTCCCTACGGGAGCCAAAACAGGATGTTCACTCGCTGACGACCAGTCCATACTGGAAGTCTTTGCTAAACATAAGAGGTGGAGCAAGGGGTGGTGCTTCACACAAGAGTGGAATTTAGTTAACTCCTCCTGACAAGAGGGGCTGGTGAGCCCCCCTCTCTACTCTTTTCTCTCAGTAGTTAGAAGAAAGAATAAAAAGGATAAAATACAATTAAATAGATAAATAGAATAAAAATAATTAAATAAAATAAAAATAAATAGATAAATAGAATAAAAATAACTAATTAAAGGTGATATCAGATTGACTAATATACTCTTTGGACTTTAAATGCATTGCATGATTAAAAGTAACCATTGCTTTATTTCAAGTGTGCGCAAAATAAAAAAGCTGATAATGTATGTCACACTGAATTGTATCACAGTGTGTATAAGAATTTAGAGTGAGCCTAAGGCATTGAACTCTTCTGTTGTTCTTTTTCTTCTTTCTTTCTTCCTCTCTTTTACTATGCTGAGTGAAAGCTGAGTGAAAGCTGGGGGAAAGACAGAGAAGATGGAATGAGTCTGAACTGAATCATCCATAGGGCAGATGACAAGACATCTGGCAGATCTTCACAGACACTGAGGCTTGCGGATGACAACGTTCTGGAATCCTGAATCCATCCAAATCAATTAAAGGCCAGTACGGTTTTATCCACAAACTCTTTCAACAGACCTCACCTGCATTTACCTATATACCTATAAATATTAGTTATAATAAATGTGTTTAGCTTGTTTTCACATATGGGTTTGTAGTAGTTCTTTTTCATACATTGCATTTGCAATTATTTAGTGAGAGACTTGGCAACGGACTGACCAATTAAGGCATTTGCCTAATTAATAGGGTATTATTGACTGATTGATTGATTGATCATGTGGAAAAGCTGATTTGATTTAAATACTGTTGAGTTCTGTGAATATTGGTTTCATTATCTGGGTATGATTTATCTATGCTGTTTTGAGAATGAACACTGATATCATTTTGATAATTGAACATAAATGAGTGTGAATGATAGTGAACAAGTGAATTGGCTTTCACAAGTGGGAAGCGATTGGTCTCCTTTGGGGTTGGCAAATTCAGCTGTTGTTGGTTGAGTGTGATTACACAGTGCTTTATAAAGACATTTTTTAAATAATTCAATTTGATTTACAATAAAAGAAAATAAGAGAGTCATTAGGATGTCAAAAATGGATACTAAAATTACAAAAGTAATCACTCCTATTGATGTAGTGCAAAAGAACAATCCCCTTATTAAAGATATTGCAAAAATATCAGGAAAATGGAGCAAGCGTTGGCCGGACATTGAACAACCATGGCCAGTTGAAGGAACTCTTAACCCGGATGTGATTAAAACAATGCAGGTGCTTGTGTCCACATATAAAGTAAATCAAAAGAAAGGCAATAAAGGAAAGAGACGCACGGAGAAAAGACAAACAGAACTTGGCGTTCTGCAACTGTTTGCAAAGGAGGGACAGACATGGTTCGAAGCTGCAAAGGAAAAAAGAGAACAAAGTAGACAAGAAATAAAGAAAAATGAAAAGGAAACAGAAAAATTGATGGAGAAGATTACCACCACTTCTCACATACAGCATCTTTACAGAAGCCCCCGCCTTATGAGAAGGTGGTGAAGTGCACTGATGCTCATCCCCAGCTCCCAGTGATTACACAGGAGGGCAACTATCTCTTCAAAGGTGAGGATGAACAAATAATAGAGATGGGCAAGGCTAAAACAACCATGAAGATGTACCCGAGCTCCAACAGTACAAAGAAGAAGGAACAGGATCAGGAGACTCTCAGAAAAGTCAACCAAATACAGTTGGTGGATAATAAGAAGAAGAAAAAGAAACAAGCTGTGGTTATGCAGAGCCAGTCACAACTAAATCAATTACCACCACAACCACAGCAAGGACAGATTCAGGTACTACCACCTGTGGTCTTCACTGTCTCCTTTCCACAGCCAGTTTTTGACCAACCACAAACATGGAGAGGAAGAGGCCAAGGAAATTTAGGAAGAGGAAGAGGAGGAAATTTCCAACAGTCTCAAGGAGCGTGTCATAATTGTGGACAACAAGGTCATTTTGTACGTGACTGCTACAGGTTCAGAGGAGGCTTCAGAGGAGGCTTCAGAGGAGGCTTCAGAGGAGGCTTCAGAGGAGGCTACAGAGGACAACCACAGCCACCCAGGGGACCAGCGAACCCTTACAGGGGTCCAGAACCTGGTTTCTAGGGGTGCCCAGAAGACTCGAAAGGGAGGTGTCAGCTGGTAGTATCAGGGCCGGAGCGAGATCCAAAAATAGAGGTGAAAATAAATGATAAGTCATTGGAAGTAATGGCAGATCGCGGAGCAGCTTTCACCTGTGTTCGGCCTGAAGATGCTATACATCTCCCCATGTCTGACCAATTGGTACGGACAATCGGGTTTGAGGGTGTGAAACAGCTGATTCCTCTCACAAAACCAATTGAGCTCTGCTGTAGAAATCGGAAAATCACACTACCTATTTTGGTGTCAGAACATACGCCCATTGCACTCTTGGGAAGAGATGCTATGTGCAAACTAAATTGTACAATACGGTGTACACCGGACGGCTGTCTGGTGGATGTGCCACCTGATGTCTAACACCAATTATTTAGCGCACCAGAGACCGAGACTTCTTCAGTATATTGGATTGGAAATCTTAGTCCAGAGCTATTAGAGCCAGCCAAGATGTGGGAGAAGTTCATTGTGGCAAATATGCCTGATGCTAAGCCCCCTGAGTATCCACATCACTGCACGTTGAAATATTTCAAGAAAACTGACCAATTGGATCCAGAAGAATGGTTGAGTAGTCAACCGAAGCATGTTCAGCTGACCTCATGTTGCATAATTGTGGGACCACAAGGAGCAGCTATGAAGATAAACATCAATGAATATCTTGAGAAAGAGTTTGACATTGTGAAAAGTGTGCCACATGTGACTTTAATGGTGGCTGAAGGATTTGAGCAGAAGCAAATAGGAGAAATGATGGCAGAAGCTGAGGAAGCCATTTTTTCACCAATAAAGGAGAATCTTGCTATCTGGATAAGTGAAGAACAGAAGTTCATGAAAATCATGATTTCAGCTCAAGGACAAGGACAACCACAAGTGATACAGATGACATGAGTCAATGTTCAGCGCTAAATTGGACTCAGACAGCATGAGAGAGGAGATGCTGCAACAAATTCCAGAATGTTTGTGGTGACGACATAGTACGGACATCGGACTTGTGAAGTCAGCCCAACCGGTGAGAGTTGAACTGAGACCAGGAACCAAACCTCCTTGGAAGAACCAATATCCACTAAAGGAGGAGGCAATCAAAGGGATTGAACCACAAATTGAAGGACTGTTAAAAGCAGGTGTAGTGGAAATATGTTTGGATCCTCAGAGCAATACACCTATATTGCCTTTAAAGAAACCAGATGAGTCCTATCGCTTGGTACATGATTTAAGAGCGATAAAGAAGTGGTGCAGGATTTTCCAGCAGATGTACCAGATCCACATACCTTGTTAGCCCAAATTCCTCCAGAGGCTACACACTTCACAGTGTTGGATTTGTGTGGAGCATTTTTCAGTGTTCCACTGAGCGAAGAAAGTCAAGGATTGTTTGGATTCACATACAAAGGACAAACCTTCAAGTACAAGAGGCTCCCTCAAGGATTCAAACATAGCCCTCACATTTTCAATAAAGTATTGCAGGATGACTTGGCTGGGATTGATCAGATCTTGAAAAGTACTGTCATTCAGTATGTGGACGACATCGTCATCTGTTCACCGGATAAGGAAACATGCCATGAGGATTCAATCAAACTGTTACAGCTATTGGCAGACAAAGGACACAAGGCCTCTCAGAAGAAGCTACAGTATTGTCAAGAAAAAGTTGTTTATTTGGGTCAAACAATAACCCATGGACACAGAAGCATCTCTGAGAGTCATTTGGAAGCCATTCGAACGGCACCAAAGCCTAGGACAGTCAGAGAGATGATGACATTTCTTGGCATTGCGGGATATTCTTCAGCCTGGGTAGAAGATTATGCCTGCCTAACAGGGCCTTTGAGAGCCATGATAAAAGAGACTGGGAATGCTCAACTCCATTGTAACCTCACCTGGACCCAAGAAGGTCTTATGGCATTTGAAACGATCAAGCAGAGGCTACAAGAAGCTCCAGCGCTAGCGCTGCCAGACTACTCTAAGAACTTTTTGCTGTATGTGGCCACGTCCACTGGAGGCAAATATGCATGTGCAGTTCTTTGTCAGCCAACAGGTACAGGGACAAGTCCTCAACCTGTGTCGTATTATTCTACTGCCTATTCAGAAGTAGAATCGGGGCTACCACTGTGCTACAGAGCAATGGTGGGAGTTTATCTAATGTATGAGAAAGCATCATCAGTAACTATGGGTTACCCAGTGACAATTCTTACCCATCATAGTCTCAGAAATCTTTTGAACTTCGGTAAATGTACATTGACTATGTCTAGGCTAAGAGACTATCATAGGCTCTTAGAGCAGGAAGATGTCACCTTAGTAAGGTGCGTCACGGTAAATCCAGCTGATAATTTACCAACACCAGGGGATGGAGAGCCACATGATTGTATTCAGGAAGTAGAGAGATATGCAAAGCTCAGATCAGACTTGCAAGCTTTCCCACTGCATGTGTCAGATGTGGAGTATTGGACTGACGGGTCCTGCTATCGAATAGGAGACACATTGAGTGCTGGTTATGCAGTAGTCAAAGCCCAGGGAACTGAATTTGTTGTTGAGAAAGCAGAAGTAATACCACAACCTGCTTCTGCACAGCTTGCCGAGCTTGTGGGCCTGACTGAAGCTTGTCTATTGGCCGAAGGCAAGCGAGTGACAATATATACAGATTCGGCATATGCACATAATGTGTGTCATTTATTTGGATCAGTGTGGAAAAATCGAGGATTTAAGAAAACCGATGGTTCTCCGATACAGCATCATGCCCAAATAATGAAATTGTTGCATGCAATGATGAAACCAAAGGAAATAGCTGTAGCTAAGTGTGCAGCACACAAAATAGACACGTCAAGGGTCACACAAGGTAACAAAGCGGCTGATGAGGCTGCTAAAGCAGTTACAGGAGCAAACAAAGCAGGCAAGGTTCTTCTGGTCACTCATGAAGTGGATTTGGAAGATAAAATCACGCTCAGAGATGTGATCGCGATGCAAGAAGCGGCGTCAGCCATAGATAAACAATTATGGTTGGACCGAGGGGCCACACAAGATTCTGCTGGTCTGTGGAGAAATCATGAAGGACTGATGGTAGCACCCCCTGACCTACTAGGTCTGATGATTCAGGAAGCACATGGGTTAGCCCATGTTGCAAGGGGGGAGGTAAGGAGAAAGATCACGAAAGAGTATGGTTTTTGGGCACCGTACTTGCTTGAGCAAATTGATTATGTCATAGGCAGATGCACAATCTGTCTTAAAAATAACGTTTGGAGGGGTGTGTTGAGTCCACCTGGTCACATTCCAACTCCGACAGGTCCTATGCGTGAGTTGGTTGTGGATTTTGTTGACATGATAAGACCAATAGGAGGTAAAAGATACATGCTAGTCGTCGTGGATAGATTTTCACGGTGGCCTGAGGCATGTCCAACCAAGCGTAAAGATGCTCAGTCGGTTGCCAAGTTCTTGTGTCATGAGGTCATAAGCAGGTGGGGACTTCCAGATCGGATATCCTCAGATAATGGGAAAGAGTTCGTGAATAGAACAGTAATATTAATTGTGCAAAAATTGGGAATTAAACAACGTTTAGGAGCTGTTTATCATCCACAAAGCCAAGGAGTTTGTGAAAAAATGAATGGTGTGCTGAAAAATCGCATTGTTAAAATCTGTCAGCATACAGGTCTGAATTGGGTAGAGGTGTGTAGTTAGGAGCTAACACTAGTAGAGAATATCCCATTTTGAATATCTGATTCCATCATTTACTCAACACTATTGTTAACAAGGGAAATACATGGACAAAGGGGGGAAAGGAAAAAGTTAATCATATATTGGAATAATGTTAAAGTATAATGCGAAAGTGAAATTATTATACTGTATTTGATGTTTGTGCAAGATACTGGCTGGTGATTCTTTCTTTCAGGACCAGTCAGAGGATGGCTGTGTCCAGAGATCCTAACAGCCTAATGGACTTGAACATTCAAACATGGACACTCGAAAATGGAGGACGAAAATGGACAGCGGACCCTGAATGAAGACATCATGATCAGGAGTGTCGAGTGAAATATCATTAAAAGTTGATGGTGTTAAAAAGCAACAGTTTAATACATACATGTGTGTCCTGAATGTTTTTATAATATTGGGGTTTGTTTACTACAATGTAACCTGTATTATTGATGAATATCCTGTACTCTACGCTAGATATTTTTAGCAAGACATATTACTTTGATTTGCTATTGTTTTCTTTGAGCTGTCTGTAGTAGGATGAAGTGAATACATTGGGACCTCAGGTATTTTCTTTTTTTGCGGTTTTTGAGGGACATTGGTGTTAGGCAGGGAAAGGTCCACTGGAAGGTCCGATGGGTCGACCAGCCTGACTTTGGACAAATTTTTTATTTATTTCTGAGGCTCTTAATGTATGCATTTATATGTAACATCCTATACAGTAGTCTAAACCCTTCGTCTTTTTCTGTTAATTGATTTGGAGTACCTTAGGTGGTTGCCTGGGGCAGAGGGACCGTGAGAGAATTTTCCTGTCTTGATTGATTGATGGATGTTCTAAGAAAGGAAGCTGCCAGATGGGTTTTTCGCTCTCACACTCCACAAATTTGCTGTATTGCTATGACTAAGCATGGTCAGAGGGGTATATTATAACCAATTGTGTTTGTTATTAAGTGATTTCTATTAAGCCAATTAACATCGTATGTTTAATTACTCTTCTCTCTGTCGAGACTTTGTGTAGTCTCGAAGGGGGGAATATGAGGTGTCTGGAAGGTTTGAGGTGAATAGGTCACTGAGCTCCCAAAGCTGAGATATAGTGCAGTCATAATATTAACTATGTTATTATTAGATTTATTGCTCAAGAACGAGAACGTCAAGGTTCTGTTTAGAGGTCCTATGGGAGAGGAATTTTGTTTATTCCTCCAGCTCGACCAGAGGAGGAAAAGTTTCGATTTATGACAGGACATAGGCTGAGCGGCACCTATGGATTGGAACCAGATGTGGTATGTTATCTTTGTACAGCTTTAAAAGCGAATACAGAGCGTCACTTGGCAGAGATCCCATCCGGCTCGGGTCTCTCCCAGGACATCCATGGCAAGTCTGGTTTGATGCTGATTTGTGTAATAAAACTATTATTTTATTCAAGTCAGTGTCAGCGGTCACTCCTTCATTCTTCAGCACATCACACCCATCAAGAAACTAAACTACAGTTGTCAGTTGATCCATATTTCTTTCTTTTTTCTTTTTTGTTTTCTTTCATGTTAATAAGGGTACAATGTTATGCAGAGGTGACTTATAACCATTTTATAGACAAATGATACTATTTACAGTCGCGGCGGAGAGTTGGGGGGCGCGAAATGTTTACTTCTTCCGAGGGGGGGTGTAAGAGAAAATAACTGAGAAGCTCTGACTTAAAGCAACAGTTTGATTGTTTCGGAGGGAAAGTAAGTTGATGTGACGGGGGAAGCAAAACTGAGGGACACAAATAGTTCAACGTTCAAAGTACAAAGTGTTTTATTTGTCGAGTGTACAGTACAACACAAGGTCATTCGGTACAATGAAATTCTTGGGGCATGACAGGCAACAACTGTGTGGTGGGCATAAAAAGATCAAATAACAAGGCAACTATAAGGAGGAAATGGTTTTTTAAAATAAAATAAGAGTCAAATATATTTTAAAAAAAAAGTAAGAGTCGATGTTACAAATACGGGCAAGAGGTCACAGTGTATGTACATAAAATTAAAATAAGAAAAATAATAATATTAATAATAATAATAATCCTAAAACGGAAACTAAAATAATTGGAACATTGTAGCAGTTCCAACAGAAATAGGTCCGTCTATTGCACAAGACATAGATATAAATATAAAGTGAAGCAGTGCCGCTGGACGTGTACATGTAATTGTGGTGATGTACATTTAATATACATAGGTGAATACAGATGTTGCAGGTTGAGAAGCCTGATGGCCTGAGGGTAAGAACTGTTGGTGATGCTGGTCGTCGCTGGTAGGCCGTTCACCAGATGGTAGCAGCGTGAACAGTCCGTAGCCTTGGTGGCTGTCGTCCTTTATGGTTTTCCGTGCTTTCCTGAGGCGTCGTGTGCGGTAGATGCCTTGCACGGAGGGGAGGCGGCGGCCGATGATGCGCTCCGCTGTCTTCACCGCCCTCTGGAGCGCCTGGCGATCGGCGGCGGAGCAGCTGCCGCACCAGGCGGTGATGCAGCCGGTAAGAATGCTCTCAATGGTGCATCAGTAGAAGCCGGTGAGAGTCCTGACGGACATGCCAAACTTCTTGAGTCTACTCAGGAAGAACAGGCACTTTTGGGCAGTTTTTATTGCCGCCTCCGGTTGCCACTGATGGACACACCGAGGAACTTGAAGCGGGAGACTCTCTCCACTTCAGCACCGTCAAAATAAATGATGATATTTTAATTGTATTAATATGTGCTGTGAGGACCAGGAAACGTCTGTTTCACTTCTGAAAATAACAAAGTTTTGACGGTTACTACATAATACTTTTATTCTGTAATATTTGCGATGCAACTTCCACAACGATGTACGGACATGAAAATAAACAGTGGTCTTTTAAAAAGTTATAAATAAATAAACATATTACTATGGACTTTAAACAAAGTTTTCTCATGTAGTATGTTCATAAGGAAGGTTTAATGAATAGTTTGGAGCTTGGCAGACATGATGGCAGATGACGGTGTTTTATAGAGCGTTAAATGTGGAGCAGCCAAACGGCCCTGGCGTCATGGAATGACTCTTTTCCCAGACTGAGCGCTGATGAGGTAAACGTTCTCTGGGTGTATGTCTGAGGAAGCTGCTCCAGTGGCTCTCTGTGCGGCCTGTGTGCGTCCGTCCTGACGTGCAGCAGGGATCTCTCCTGCTTCATGGCCGCGGCGAAGCCTCCGCCCGTATTCTCCGGGAGGAAGCAGCACTCCAGCACCGGGCAGCTGCTGCTGGAGGTGGGAGGAGGCAGGGGAGGGATGAGGTGTGGAAAAGTAACTGCAATACAGAGCAATATTTAAAAAAACACGATACGATATATTCGATTTTGGGGATTATGCTGCCGTACACCATATATCTAATCATTTATATAATAATATAAACAATAATATATATGTCTATCTCCTTAATTTCCACCGGGTGATTAATAGAGTGTTATCTTGTCTGAAACCAAATGCTAAAAACAGTGTTGAAAATATTACAACCGAAATCTAGTCTGAGATCATGATATATTAAATTCAAGATTCAAGATTCAAGATTCAAGAGGTTTATTTGTCACATACACATACATATGTTCATACATATATGCAGTGAAATGTCACAGCAGTATTGAATTCCTAATGTCTCCTCCCTAAAGGGGGTGAGTGCTTCCACACTGGTCAGACCGAGGAAGCCTCGGAGCAGCATCAGTTCAGTGTTTATCAAGACGTCACAGGTGCCACAGGAGCAGCTGTTGCTGGGAGGATTCAAAATGAAGCAGTTTATCTTGTCCTTGCTCGTCTTGTGTGATGTTGCATCTCCAGGCAAGATCCTGCTGAAAATCTCTCCTTCCTTCGTCTGGTTGTTCATGTGTCTCTGGCTGTGTTGAGCTGCCTGCGTATACACTGCACATCCAACACATCCAACTGGCTTTCAACCCTGATCACTACACCCTCTCAACACCAAAAGCCTTTACACTTGTTATTATATCGACGCTTTCACCCAATTTATCAAACGTCAACTTTTTCATGTAAAAGTCTCTTGGACAAAGTGCAAAGTCCTTTCACTTTCATTATGTGCGGATCTGGAGCGTCGCTGCGATACTAAGTGCAGCCGCAGGGGGCGCTGTGCTCACAGCTGTTGACAGCTGAAGCCAGTGAGATGGATGATTGAAGAGATCATTCAAGAAATGACGAGATGCTTCAAAGATGAAGGAAAACACTTGAAAGTGCTGAACTAGATGATCAAGCACCTGTCACTGTCATGACGCCTCAAATCAAGCCCCATCACAGCTTTTGCCGACTCCACTTGTTCTTGAGCTGAAACGATACAAATGGAACTTTGTTTTGGTGTAAGATGTCAGTTACCATGGTAACTCTTCATCCTATAATACTTTTCTATATTATCTTCTCATCTTATCTTAAAAGAAAAAGCCCAAAATTTGAACAAAGAGACTTTAATGCCACAGATGACTGAGCTGCGTCAAAAAAAGCTCAATGTGTTTGTGTGACGTTTCCATCCCATCATCAAAGCAGGGAGGGTTTCAGGACAGGACAGCTTGTCCTCTCAACATGTTTCTTTACGACAACAACGTTTTATTTTCCTTTCAGAAATAATTCTGCCATTTTTATTTTTACAAACCTGTTGAATAATGTTGAATTGGCCACATAAATAAATCAACTTTAAAATACTCGGCTCCACAGGGAACGTTGACGTCAACAACAAAGTTGATATAAATGTGATGTCACCTTGTCTGTCCCTCCAACAGTGTTGCACTCACTGAAGTATTTCCTCACGGCGTCCTCTGGAGTTCCAAACTTCCCAGAGTTTGTGGCTGTTGGGATGGTTGATGAATTGCAGATTGACTACTATGACAGCAACACCCAGAGAGCACAACCCAAACAGGACTGGATGGACAAGGTCAAAACAGATGATCCACAATACTGGGAGAGAGAGACTGGAAACTTAAAGGATGTCCAACATATGTTCAAAGACTACATTGAAGTTTTGAAGAAGCACTTTAACCAAACTGGAGGTATGTTTATTATTTATTTACCTCAATTGTTTTATAGATTCTGATTCTGACTCATTAAGAGACACACACACACACACACACACACACACACACACACACACACACACACACACACACACACACACACACCCATGTAACACACACACACAGACACACTCTTTATATCAACAACTTATGTTAACACTGTCACACACCCACATACTAGATGTCGCTGATGCACACACACACACACACACACACACACACACACATTTAAACAAACACATCACACAACAGATCAACAATTCAATGGTGCTTCTGCCTTTTCAAATGGAAATAAATAGAAAATTTGATCAAATTGTGCTAGAGTACACAATGGAGTACATCCTAAAAAATGCTCACCTACTAACTTGCCGGACTAAACTGTGTGTGCGTGTGTGTGTGTGTGTGTCCAGGAGAAGTGGACCGTGCAGGGCTCTCTCTCTGTTTACTACAGTGTCTGCTTCTCTCTCTCAGGTCTCCACACTTTTCAGAGCATATATGGCTGTGAGTGGGATGATGAGACTGACACCGTTGATAGTTTTTCTCATTTTGGTTACGATGGAGAAGACTTGATAGTGTTTGACTGGGAGACAATGTCATGGATTGGTCCATCACCAAAGGCTTTCTTCACCAAAGAGAGATGGGACACCGTGGAAATATATTTGAAACACATCAAGTACCACCAAAGAGAGGAGTGCACTTGGTGGCTGAAGAAGTATTTGATCTACGGGGAGAACACTCTGCAGAGAACAGGTAGAGTCTGCTGGAGAATTGCTCCTACGGTGGTCGGTGAGGTTAATCTGTCCGCTACAGGAAAACAAAATGAGTATTAAAGATATTTATTCTGCAGAATAAAGAGAAAGATTTAGAGCTGCTTCAAAGCAGTGGTCTTGATCAGTCTGGCTCTATTTCACTTGAAGGGGCCTTTAGAGACATGAGGTTGTGTCCCATTCTGAGACTAGCCATGTGTTTCACTGTTGCCTTCAGTTACAGCTGAGAACATGTTTTAACAAAGAAAAGCATTGAACACTATCAGTGCCAGGAAAGCATACAATGAGTGTGGCCTTTTTACGAGCTAGAAAAACAGAGATAACGACTAAAACAGTTGTGAACGATTGGTCAGCTTGTTATTTACAGGACTATGCCCCCTTGGAAGTAAAACCCTAAGGCAATGTATTTTAAGAGCTATGTAACATACGAAAAAAACTATTGTCCTATATAGACCATTTGAAACATCATTCAAGAATTTATCATCTGCATTTTTCTCTCACAAGTGCCCTGACCTGATGTAGTCACATGACCCGATATAGAGTCACATGACCTGATGTAGAGCCACAATCTTTTAATTTCTCTTTTTCTACACATTTTCTTTCTGTCTTGCCCCATTCTCTCTCCCCATCCCTCCCTCTTTATCTCTATCAATCCCGATTCCCTCCCTCTCTGCCCACCTTCCCTCACCGTCCATCTCCCTCCCTCTCTTTTTCCTCCCCCCCAGTCCCTCCATCTGTGTCCCTCCTCCAGAAGAGCCCCTCCTCTCCGGTCGCCTGCCACGCTACAGGTTTCTACCCTGACAGAGTGATGGTGTTCTGGACCAGAGACGGAGAGGAGCTCCATGAGGAGGTGGAGCACGGAGAGCTGCTCCCCAACCCCGACGGAACCTTCCAGATCAGTGCCGAGCTGAGCCTGGCGTCGGTGCGGCCCGAGGACTGGGGGAGGTACGCCTGCGTGCTTCAGCTCCACGGCCTCCGGGATGACATCATCACCCCGCTGGAGCCGGGGCGGATCAGGAGCAACCGGGGTGAGATGCGGGAGGGAAGTGACGGAGGAGGAGAGACACGCCCCACATGTGACTCTGAGTAGTGACATCAGGCGTCACTGGGAAAGTAGCCTGAGCCTCCATCTGAGCCCTGAGCCCCTCTTCAGCTCAGCCTCCCTAAAGTCATCCAGACACTCCTGCGGGAAGACAAATGGTCGAGTAACAACTCCATTTTGGAGAAGTGACGGAGCGAGAGTGCGGCTACGCCCACGATCTGTCGGAGGCCGAAATGAGTTTTCGATCGCATTTACGTTGTCGTGACGACCGCGGTCAGATCACGTGACCCTGAGTGTGAAACGACACGTGATGACACAAAACATTAAATTGTTAAATGACTCAGATGGAAACCAGGCTTGTTCCTAAACATTAAGGTTGAAAGCAACACATTAATAAATGAAGGAGAAGAATGTTGTGAAACACACTTTAAATACCAAATATAAAGTCACTTTTCTTTCTGCTGATGTAGGACTTTGTGTCAGAGTGTTCTAACCCTCCTTCCCTGATGTTTTGTTGAAGCTAAAGCCTCCAGTGTGGGCGTGGCCGTCGGCGTCGTGGCGGCTGTTGTTGTTGTCGTCATGGTCCTTGTTGCTGCTGGAGTCGCACTGTACAAGAAGAAGAAGAATGAGAGAGGTGAGCATCAAACGCTGGAAACAGACCTCCAGCACCTGGCGCCCCGCGGACCACTTCCTCCCACAAGTTAGAGAGAGACAAGTGACTCTGGGCCCCCAGACGCCACCGAGCCAAACACCTTGTCTGTGTCTTCACTGAAATCTACTGTTCATGTGTTGTTGTTCTAAGTAAAGGACATGTGAACAACATGGCTCCCCACTCTGTTTGAAAGCGTCTGAGTGGAACAGTGAGAGTCGGTTTAGACGAGTTACTTACTCAGTTCAGCTCTGAATGGAAAGGAATTCTCACAGGAATCATTTAACTCAGGTTCTTTTGGTGGAATGCAGGGTGTAAATCAGTCACCTTCAAGAAGAAGAATCTTTATTCATCACACAGCACAACACATGCACCCATGTTGTGACAGCAACCAACACACACATACATGCTACGAATGCGTTCCTCTGTGGGCAGCACCAGGAGCAGTGGGCAGCAGACAGCAACGCGCCTGGAGACCAATTCCAAACGTCCCTCGCCAGTCAGACGACGATCTTTTTCCATGTTTTTGGTGGGGGTCCTTACCCATGTTATATGGAGGAAACCCCTCCAATATGGATGACGCCAAATGCCTTGACCTTTTGTCCACATTCATTTATATTAAGAGTCTTTTTTTGACCTGGTACCAGGTGTCCATCGCTGGTCAGACGATGATGTGTGCATGTTTTTGGTGGGGGTCCTTACTGATGGGAGGTGGAGGAAACCCCATGTGAGCACGGGGAGAACATGCAAACTCCACACAGAAAGGCTCCTATTTGGGAGATAACCCGCCGGAGCACGGTGCCAACAGCGCCCCTTCTTGCTGTGAGGCAGCAGTGCAATGAACTGCGCCACCGTGCCACACATTTAATCCTCAGTGATTCATTTCAGTTTGTCAGTCGTAGGTTCTCTCTCTCTCTCTCTCTCTCTCTCTCGCCCACTCACTGAATGGAAACTTTAGGAGCTTGTTGGGCTCATTTCTGGGCAGCTTGAGGCACAGTGCGTGACTCACTGCTCTTTTCGTGCACAAATCTAGATTCGGACTCAGTGAACACCTGTGAGCTTGGCAGCAGTTATCGAATTGTGAAGGAAATGAACAAATGACTCTTCTGACTCCCGTCATTTCAAAGATTTGTTTGCTACGACTGAATCGGTGGCATAACTTAAGTGCCACAAGCCGAAGACGGGTTGGTGTGTACATACTAGAGCTGAACGATTCTGTAAAATAATGGAACTGCGATTCTTTAAGACCAATATTGCGATTTGGTATGGAGGACTGGTGGTGAAATATAACATTTCACTGTTATTAGTTTCAGACTTGGACTCACCAAGCCACAGTGAAAGCAGAGAAACAACATGAGACGATGAAATCCTTTTGGATTTGTTGAATCTGATCGTCTCTGTTCTGGAAAGCAGGAAAGGAAGGGATGAGGTTCTCAAAGTGAACGCAGACTGGAAAAAATGTTATTCACATATTAATTAATGTTAATCAACGTTTTTTGTTTTTTTACCCTTTGTTTCAGCAAACCATCCACCACCTGGTAAGTGGAATGTGATATTAATTTAACTTCCTGTTGCACCAAGTCTTGTGGGAGAAATTGAGGCTCAGATGATTCAACAGAAAAGCAGTGAATGCAAAGACTTTAATGTTAAATAATGCTCCTTCCCACTAGACCGTACACCTGACAAGTTCTAGTTGAATATACTGTTCATCACAGACACACACACACACTCTAACAGACTGTTGCTCCTCTCTCAGGTTCAGACAACAGCTCTGAGCTTTCTGAGAAACTCAATCCACCGCCTGATGTTCCTGCAGAGAACTGAGCTCAAAGTCAGTCTCGTCCACGTGGCCTCACAACATCACAGCTGCAGCGTCCTGTTCCTCCGCTTTTCTAACGTCCTCTATTCTCCATCGTTTGTTCTCAGTCGCCTCTGCTCAGTCACTGTTACTCATCTGCGTCGCTTTGAAACCCTTTTGGTCGGCGTCACACGGTGGAACTCCACAGGAAAGTTGGTTATTGTGACTTGCAAGTTGCACGTGGTTCACGCTACTTTACGGTGACACAACTTTTCAAACAACAGGAGACGAAGTTGATTCAGCTTTTTATTTTTTTTAAGACCCTATTGTTTTTAGTGTCAAAGGTGAAAATCTTGGCTCAGGGTGATTTTTTTTTCTGGGCTCCATCACTGTTCGTCGGTCATTTCTCTTGGTCAGCAGCGAGGTCATTCCCTGACAAGTCCGTGAGGGCAGGTGGTCATGAGGTGGGATATCAGCGTTTTGATTGGCTGTTGCATGAACACTTCAGATGACTGCAACCAAGTTTCATGCTATTTTGCAACCCGTCACAGCGGCTTGATGCACGCTGAAGCGTAGAAGTTTCACTGCATAGAACCAAGTGGCATGAGGAAGTTTGTGGTGAGAGGCCGTCCTTCTGCATTCCTTCAAGGAAGACACGGGCGTCTGGAAAAACATGAAATACCTTGATCCATGGTCGACGAGAAGGTTTGTAAAGAGAGCAAACAGCTCTCTCTGTGTCGATGCTTTGGAAACATAGAGCAACAAGGAAAGCGCTCGACCTTTTTTTTTTCAAGTTTGTTTGATGACCCCAAAAAAATGAAATTGAGTATATATTATATATATATATATATTAGTATACATGGTATATTTTTGAATTTCTATATAATCTTTTATTAAATTGCCTTTTTGTATAAAATGTACTTTACAAAGAAACTTCCCTTTTTCAGTTTTTGTAAAACACAATCTCTTGCTGGACAGTTGAGTTATTTGATATACTAAAGCCTGAATATTTTGGGTTAGATTTGAGTTTAATGTTGCGTTTAACCTTTTAAATGATGTATTAAAAGTGTGTTTATTCCCTTGTTGTGGCTGTTCCTCCGTCTTTAGGTTGAAATATGTTCCACGTGAAGAAAAGACACCCTCACTTCTCACCTTTAAACTGGGAATTAACAGCTTGTTATTCATTCATTCGTTAACAACACATTACCAATCACAGGCAATAGTAAAAATATTAAAATATATACAATATATACAACATATTGCACTTACTTTTGGTTTGGAAAATTAAAAAAAGGAAAAATGAAGGAAAGTGTAAATCATAGTTTCCTAATGTATAAAGGTGTCTCTCAATCATTCAATTGCAAGAAATAAAATAGCGGTTCCGTTTTGCTTTTCCTTTTATGTGAATACTTTATGTGGTGCTTTTAAAAAATGTTATGATTTGTTGTCAGTAGTTAGTAGTATACTTTATATTTTGTATTGTATATCATCTGTTTTTATGATTAAAATCAATTTCCTATTTCCAATTTTATTAGTGGAAACTGGGATGGACAAAAACAACTTATATGGTCAAATTATTTTGTCTCTTGTTCTGGAATTCTTCCTTTTTAATAAAATCTTCCTAATTACCAAAGTCTTTTCAGCCGTCATATGAACACCTTTGATAATTCAAATTAAAAGGATTGTCTCTATATACAACTACGATTTTTCCAAGACAGAGTTAATCTGCCAGTGGAGTTCCAATCCCTGTCTTTAATATTTATAATAAACCGCTTGCAATAACTCCATCCTTGAAATCTATTGGCTGGCCACGGGTGGCAACACGGAGCGGGCAGAGAGTTGATGCGTTAATCTGGGCAAGAAGTGTCATTTACAGGAAGCAGGGGTTCATGGAGCGTGGTTTTTCCAAAAGTTAAATTTTTTGGAACTTTCCATGAGACTTATCTATAGAAGAGTATCAGGGCGGTTACTAAAACGTTAATATTATTGTATTGCGAGAATATAAACAAAATTCAGAGATTTAAGTTGAAATTAAACGCATGGTATATTTAGAGAATAAAACAATTTGAGAATTAAGTAAAATGTTTTAACTTGTTCACACATTAAATGAAAGATGGAATAGGGAATAAAAAAAACGAAATAGACTTTTAAGAATATTCTTTTATATTTTTGTTTCTGTTTCAGCCCAATGGAGGAAGTGACAGGAGGCTAAAAGTATCAGTATTATTAACATTGAATGTTGAAAAAGGAAGAGACATTTCAGGACAGTGCAGGGAGACACAAAATGGCAGTAAACGATCTGAAAAGGGGTGTGGCACAGTGTATGTGTGTGTGTGTGTCTGTGTGTGTGTTAAAGTCACTTTCCCAAATTAGCAAAGTTGACTTCAATGAAAAGGTCATTCAAGATTCAAGATTTTTATTCGTCACTTACATATATATACTTTCATACATATATGCAATGAAATGTAATAAAGTTGAACTCAGCTGATCCCAGTTCATCAGATTCAACTCAATACTTTTCATTATTTCCCTGGAAGGAAGATGTGTTTGCAGAAGGGATTGATGAAGCCTCAACAACTGAACAACATCTTCAACCACGACGCACAAAGTCACTCATGGAGGAGCACAAGCCTCCAAAGTGTAGAAGGCAACGCAGTGTGGATTCATGACTTGTTGTTTCATTTGGATGCAGAGGAGACGACAGAAAAGTAGTTTGAGTGACTGTAGAGCTGCACTGAACGTACCAAGTCACATCAGAATACTGTACAAATGCACTGTTTCTATGGAGAGGATCCAGTCTTTCTTTATTTCTATCTTCATTTCTTTCTTTCTTTCTTTCTTTCTTTATTTCTCTCTTCATTTCTTTCTTTCTGTTCATTTCCTTTCAAGGAACAACCCTCAGCCATCCGTTCCACCTAGGAACCGGTGACGTCACGGCCGCCTTGAATTCCTAATGTCTCCTCCCTAAAGGGGGTGAGCGCTTCCACACTGGTCAGACCGAGGAAGCCTCGGAGCAGCATCAGTTCAGTGTTTATCAGGACGTCACAGGTGCCACAGGAGCAGCTGTTGCTGGGAGGATTCAAAATGAAGCAGTTTATCTTCTCCTTGCTCGTCTTGTGTGATGTTGCATCTCCAGGTAAGATCCTGCTGAAAATCTCTCCTTCCTTCGTCTGGTTGTTCATGTGTCTCTGGCTGTGTTGAGCTGCCTGCGTATACACTGCACATCCAACACATCCAACTGGCTTTCAACCCTGATCACTACACCCTCTCAACACCAAAAGCCTTTACACTTGTTATTATATCGACGCTTTTATCCCGTTTATCAAATTTCAACTTGTTCGTGTGAAAGTCTCTTGGACAAAGTGCAAAGTCCTTTCACTTTCATTATGTGCGGATCTGGAGCGTCGTTGCGATACTAAGTGCAGCCGCAGGGGGCGCTGTGCTCACAGCTGTTGACAGCTGAAGCCAGTGAGATGGATGATTGAAGAGATCATTCAAGAAATGACGAGATGCTTCAAAGATGAAGGAAAACACTTGAAAGTGCTGAACTAGATGAGTCCACTTGTTCTTGAGCTGAAACAGTACAAATTGAACTTTGTTTTGGTGTAAGATGTCAGTTACCATGGTAATTCTTCATTATATAATACTTTTCTGTCCACTTTTCTACATTATCTTCTCATTTTATTTCAAGTCTTATTTTAAAAGAAAAATCCCAAATTTGAATAAAGAGACTTTAATGCCACAGATGATGAAGCTGCATCAATGTGTTTCTGTGACATTTCTGTTTTCGTTCAAACATTACTGTAACCTGAATGATGATGTGGTTGCTTTTAACATGGTCTTGATTTCAGTCGCCACATCTGGACTAGGCTGAAAAGACAAATTCTGCCACTTATAGTTTTTACAAAACCGTTTAATAATGTTTAATTTGCCACATAAATAAATAAAGCTTTACAGGGAACGTTGATGTAAAGAACAAAGTTGATATAAATGTGATGTCACCTTGTCTGTCCCTCCAACAGTGTTGCACTCACTGAAGTATTTCCACACGGCGTCCTCTGGAGTTCCAAACTTCCCAGAGTTTGTGTCTGTTGGGATGGTTGACGATGTTAAAATAACTCACTATGACAGCAACACCCAGAGAGTTATACCCAAACAGGACTGGATGGACAAAGTTACAGCAGATGATCCACAATACTGGGAGAGGAACACTGGAATCTTAAAGGATGTCCAACATATGTTCAAAGACTACATTGACGTTTTGAAGAAGCACTTTAACCAAACTGGAGGTATGTTTATTATTTATTTACCTCTAAATTGTTTTATCGATTCTGATTCTGACTCATTAAAACACACACACACACCCATGTAAACACACTCTTTATATCAATAACTGATGTTAACACTGCCACACACACACAAACACACTAGATGTCGCTCATTAAATGTTTACATCACACAACAATAAACAGATCAACAATTCAATGGTGCTTCTGCCTCAAATCGAAATAAATAGAAAATTTGATCAAATCGTGCTAGAGTACACAATGGAGTACATCCTAAAAAATGCTCACCTACTAACTTTCCGTACTAAATTGTGTGCTAATGTGTGTGTGTGTGTGTCCAGGAGAGTTGGACCGTGCAGGGCTCTCTCTCTGTTTACTACCGTGTTTGCTTCTCTCTCTCAGGTCTCCACACTTTTCAGAGCATATATGGCTGTGAGTGGGATGATGAGACTGACACCGTTGATAGTTTTTCTCATTTTGGTTACGATGGAGAAGACTTGATAGTGTTTGACTGGGAGACAATGTCATGGATTGGTCCATCACCAAAGGCTTTCTTCACCAAAGAGAGATGGGACACCGTGGAAATATATTTGAAACACATCAAGTACCACCAAAGAGAGGAGTGCACTTGGTGGCTGAAGAAGTATTTGACCTACGGGAAGAACACTCTGCAGAGAACAGGTAGAGTCTGCTGGAGAATTGCTCCTGCGGTGGTCGGTGAGGTTAATCTGTCCGCTACAGGAAAAACAAACTGTATTAAAGACATTTATTTACCTTATTTATTTATTTACCCCTGATGAGTTCAGCATTGACAGTCCTTACCTCCGGGTGCGTTGCAAAGACATTTCACTTGATATATGTATTAAATAATGTATATGTATGTGACAAATAAACCTCTTGAAACCGTGTGAAGCCATTTTACAATTCTAACTAGAAAACAAAAATCATGAATCAAATTATGAAATAGACGAACATGGAGAGACTCCGAAAATACATAATGCTCTGCAGATTAAGCAATTGTTATCACTTAATAATAACAAAAAACATGACTAACACATTCTATAAGTAAGGATAAACCTAATTAGAAAATCATCTTCACGTTTCAACATCTCAATGTCTCAACGGCTCAAATATTATTTGCAAATCAATGAGGCAATCACTTTCGTGTATAATCTATGCCTAATTCTGTTTCTACTTAAAATTTTAATTTACTTACTATTCAAACCTTTTCCTAAACTTTGGAAAATTATTAAATTTGACTATATTCTAACTATAATGTAGTTTTACTAAGGGAACATTTAATAATCTGTGTACTATCAACAGATTCATAAATTAATGACTGTGAACACATACAGAAGCAACCTCCATGCTGATCACACAGGTGCTATTTCCAGCAGGACTCAAGGTGATCAATCATTCCACAGCTCTCAGTTGGAGTAGAAAAACATTCTGATTACAGTCATTTAGTATGATGTTTTGTCTTCTGCAATGTCGCAATGACGTGTTGCTTCGGCTCCTCAACTGTGCACAACACCTTTTTTCAATTGTGCGTTCAGTGTACTTGGAGGCCAAACACTTCATGTTCGTCAGTGGAGGGGAGGAGCAGCAGGAGTCAATGCTTGCTTTTCATTTCACATAACAGAACTTTGTTCGTTGTTCAGAAAATGTCCCAAGTAATTCAGCTTGATGTTGGCCAAACTGGATAAGTGCATAAAGTCTTCCCAGCAATCCTACCAGATATTCACATTATAATGCTACTTTTACACCAAGGACTCATGTGTAAAACTACTTTGACTTGTTATGTACAACACAAATACCACGCTTATCTCGCGTTTATGCATTCGATCGTTTCATTCCAATTTTTATCAGCTAGGTAGCGAAACATACCCTAAGACACTGATAAAATCTCTCTGAACTCATCTCATCCATACATGCTCCAGAGTGATCCATCCGCCAGGCGGTCACAAATAAAACATATAGCTAAGCTATATGTTTTATTTAATTTATTAGTATTTTTATTTATATTTTTTGAATCACTTGAGAGTGTTGTCTTTATTTCCTAACCTGTGTCCCAATACAACGCACGACCAACAGGTGGCTTTACTTATTATTATTATCAATTTTGCTTTAGTTATTAATTGATTTTATTTTATTACATCAACGCCAGATGTTCCTCACCAACCCTCAAAGCTTTGCTACAGAGCGAACAAGAGTACTATTCTACTTTCTTCTCCTCAGGGCTTTGCTACAGAGGGGTCAAGAGTAATCAATATACCTATAGTTTAATAATTATATATTCAATAGTGTCGACGATTATTGATTAAAAAATAATAATAATAATTGCAAATTGCAAAATTGGCCACTTAACCCGCGGTCCCAGACCAATATATCCGCTGCCCTTCCTAGCATGAGCGGCACGCGGCTGGCAATATGTCTCTCTGGGGGGGGGGGGGGGGGCTTCTTCAACGATGGTCTAGATTGATACAATATATAAGCTTACTCAAAGCTTTTTCCTACGATCATACCTAATGGGCACAATCAGTAGGTCCTCACCTAAATTTGTTCTAGATCTCGTGTTGGCCCTTCTGGATCTCCCGTCATGACCATCATCCAGACGACTCCTTGGATATCTCACAGCCGTTCTCTGACTGCGGTTGAGCACTCAAACTGGACATGAAGCGGTGAAGAAGTGCAGCTGAGCAAAGCAAAGAATCTCATCATCGTCGCAAGATTGTTGGAGAGACCGCGGCGTGCGTGCACAGCGTCTCAGCGTCAAGCTTCTCATCGCGCATCGCCGTTCTCAGTCTCGTTCTCGCAGTCTGTCAGTATTCCCTACACTCGCGTTCCCAATGGCCACGCCCCCTTTACATGAAATAACACGGGTCCTTGTTTATCGACCAATTCACTTAAAGACCAGGTCCTAGGAACGGAACTGGGTCGTTAAGTGAGGAGAACCTGTAAACGTGAACAAGGAATAGACCCAGTCTGCATTGTTTTGATTTTGCCTTCGCACCAAGGTCTTTGCAGATGGAAATGATGTCTGTGACAGGAATTACGTGTGTTTTTGCATGGAGCAGGGAAGTGAGATCCGATCACTAGTGTTGACTTGAGACGCAATCTAATGCCAGGTGTAAACAGACGTACTTAGAGCTGTCCACCTGTGATCTGATCACCCAAGACATTTTTCTACATATTTTCTCTCCATCTTGCTCCATTCTCTCTCCCCATCCCTCCGTTAAGCCCACGGCCCAGCGCCACTTCGGCCAATTCCACACACCTGGGATCTATTACCTTTTTCATCAATGCAGTATTTATTCTCCAGCTCCCCAGTCACCCATGGCCAGACGGTCGCTAACTTACCAAAGTTTGTACTGCTCCAGGCTGCTTCCAAGTTCTTAGTTCCCAGCTTATGTCTCCTTGTGTTCGTCTTGCCCTAACCTGTTGTCTCCTCTCCTCAATCAAGTCTGTCCTTCCAGCCCTGTTCCCTTTCTCTCCACCCGTATCCTGGACCCCTCCTTCCCGCTCGTCATCATCCCTGTCCTGCCCTGCTCCATTCTTACCCGATCTCTCCGGTCACCTCCACTGCGTCGTCAAATAAACATCCTTCGTTTACCCGGTCTGCCTCCCGTCTCTATGACGTGTGTTTGGGTCCGTCCTAGCCCCGTTTGTAACACCCTCCCTCTTTATCTCTCTATCAATTCCTCTTCCCTTACCCTCCATATCCTTCCTCCATCTCCCTCCCTCTCTTTTTCTATCCCTCCCGCCCAGTCCCTCCATCAGTGTCCCTCCTCCAGAAGAGCCCCTCCTCTCCGGTCGCCTGCCACGCTACAGGTTTCTACCCTGACAGAGTGATGGTGTTCTGGAGCAGAGACAGAGAGGAGCTCCATGAGGAGGTGGAGCACGGAGAGCTGCTCCCCAACCCCGACGGAACCTTCCAGATCAGTGCCGAGCTGAGCCTGGCGTCGGTGCGGCCCGAGGACTGGGGGAGGTACGCCTGCAAGCTTCAGCTCCACGGCCTCCGGGATGACATCATCACCCCGCTGGAGCCGGGGCGGATCAGGAGCAACCGGGGTGAGATGCGGGAGGGAAGTGACGGAGGAGGAGAGACACGCCCCACATGTGACTCTGAGTAGTGACATCAGGCGTCGCTGGGAAAGTAGCCTGAGCCTCCAACTGAGCCCTGAGCTCCTCTTCAGCTCAGCCTCCCTAAAGTCATCCAGACACTCCTGCGGGAAGACAAATGGTCGAGTAACGACTCCATTTTGGAGAAGTGATGGAGCGATAGTGCGGCTACGCCCACGATCTGTCGGAGGCCGAAATGAGTTTTAAATCACATTTACGTTGTCGTGACGACCACGGTCAGATCACATTACCCTGAGCGTGGAACGACATGTGATGACGCAAAACATGAAATTGTTAAATGACTCAGATGGAAACCAGGCTTGTTCCTAAACATTAAGGTTGAAAGCAACACATTAATAAATGAAGGAGAAGAATGTTGTGAAACACACTTTAAATACCAAATATAAAGTCACTTTTCTTTCTGCTGATGTAGGACTTTGTGTCAGAGTGTTCTAACCTCCTTCCCTGATGTTTTGTTGAAGCTAAAGCCTCCAGTGTGGGCGTGGCCATCGGCGTCGTGGCGGCTGTTGTTGTTGTCGTCATGGTCCTTGTTGCCGCTGGAGTCGCACTGTACAAGAAGAAGAAGAATGAGAGAGGTGAGCATCAAACGCTGGAAACAGACCTCCAGCACCTGGCGCCCCGCGGACCACTTCCTCCCACAAGTTAGAGAGAGACAAGTGACTCTGGGCCCCCAGACGCCACCGAGCCAAACACCTTGTCTGTGTCTTCACTGAAATCTACTGTTCATGTGTTTGAACAGGTTCTAAGAAAAGGACATGTGAACAACATCGCTCCCCACTCTGTTTGAAACTGTCTGAGTGGAACAGTGAGAGTCGTTTTTGAGGAGTTACTCACTCAGTTCAGCTCTGAATGGAAAGGAATTCTCATAGGAATCATTTAACTCAGGTTCTTTTGGTGGAATGCAGGGTGTAAATCAGTCACATTCAAGAAGAAGAATCTTTATTCATCACACAGCACAACACATGCACCCATGTTGTGACAGCAACCAACACACACATACATGCTACGAATGCGTTCCTCTGTGGGCAGCACCAGGAGCAGTGGGCAGCAGACAGCAACGCGCCTGGAGACCAATTCCAAACGTCCCTCGCCGGTCAGACGAAGATCTTTTTCCATGTTTTTGGTGGGGGTCCTGACCCATGTTATATGGAGGAAACCCCTCCAATATGGATGACGCCAAAGGCCTTGACCTTTGTCCACATTCATTTATATTAAGAGTCTTTATTTGACCTGGTACCAGGTGTCCATCGCTGGTCAGACGATGATGGGTGCATGTTTTTGGTGGGGGTCCTTACTGATGGTAGGTGGAGGAAACCCCATGTGAGCACAGGGAGAACATGCGAACTCCACACAGAAAGGCTCCTATTGCCTCCTTGAATGTGACTCCTATTTGGGAGATAACCCGCTGGAGTCGCTGCACTGCTGCCTCACAGCAAGAAGGTCCTGCGTTCGATTCCCGCCTGGGGCGCTGTTGGCACCGTGCTCCGGTGGGTTATCTCCCAAATAGGAGCCTTTCTGTGTGGAGTTTGCATGTTCTCCCCGTGCTCACATGGGGTTTCCTCCACCTCACGTCAGTAAGGACCCCCCTCAAAAACATGCACCCATCATCGTCTGACCAGCGATGGACACTTATCACCTGGTCCCCGGGCGCGTCCACGTACGCTGCCCACTGCTCCTGGCTGTGCCCCCGGAGGAAGGACAAGCCAGGATGGGTCAAAAGCAGAGAATCCATTACACCGGCACCATCAAAGCATGTGTGTGTGTGTGCAAGCATGTGTTATAGTGTGGTGTGTTGCGTGATAAATAAATAAAGACTGTTTCTTCTTTCTTCTGGAGCACGGTGCCAACAGCGCCCCTTCTTGCTGTGAGGCAGCAGTGCAATGCACTGCGCCACCGTGCCACACATTTAATCCTCAGTGATTAATTTCAGTTTGTCAGTCGTAGGTTCTCTCTCTCTCTCTCTCTCTCTCTCGCCCACTCACTGAATGGAAAGTTTAGGAGCTTGTTGGGCTCATTTCTGGGCAGCTTGAGGCACAGTGCGTGACTCACTGCTCTTTTCGTGCACAAATCTAGATTCGGACTCAGTGAACACCTGTGAGCTTGGCAGCAGTTATCGAATTGTGAAGGAAATGAACAAATGACTCTTCTGACTCCCGTCATTTCAAAGATTTGTTTGCTACGACTGAATCGGTGGCATAACTTAAGTGCCACAAGCCGAAGACGGGTTGGTGTGTACATACTAGAGCTGAACGATTCTGTAAAATAATGGAACTGTGATTCTTTAAGACCAATATTGCGATTTAGTATGGAGGACTGGTGGTGAAATATAACATTTCACTGTTATTAGTTTCAGACTTGGACTCACCAAGCCACAGTGAAAGCAGAGAAACAACATGAGACGATGAAATCCTTTTGGATTTGTTGAATCTGATCGTCTCTGTTCTGGAAAGCAGGAAAGGAAGGGATGAGGTTCTCAAAGTGAACGCAGACTGGAAAAAATGTTATTCACATATTAATTAATGTTAATCAACGTTTTTTGTTTTTTTACCCTTTGTTTCAGCAAACCATCCACCACCTGGTAAGTGGAATGTGATATTAATTTAACTTCCTGTTGCACCAAGTCTTGTGGGAGAAATTGAGGCTCAGATGATTCAACAGAAAAGCAGTGAATGCAAAGACTTTAATGTTAAATAATGCTCCTTCCCACTAGACCGTACACCTGACAAGTTCTAGTTGAATATACTGTTCATCACACACACACACACACACTCTAACAGACTGTTGCTCCTCTCTCAGGTTCAGACAACAGCTCTGAGCTTTCTGAGAAACTCAATCCACCGCCTGATGTTCCTGCAGAGAACTGAACTCAAAGTAAGTCTCGTCCACGTGGCCTCACAACATCACAGCTGCAGCGTCCTGTTCCTCCGCTTTTCTAACGTCCTCTATTCTCCATCGTTTGTTCTCAGTCGCCTCTGCTCAGTCACTGTTACTCATCTGCGTCGCTTTGAGACCCTTTTGGTCGGCGTCACACGGTGGAACTCCACAGGAAAGTTGGTGATTGTGACTTGCAAGTTGCACGTGGTTCACGCTACTTTACGGTGACACAACTTTTCAAACAACAGGAGACGAAGTTGATTCAGCTTTTTATTTTTTTTAAGACCCTATTGTTTTTAGTGTCAAACGTGAAAATCTTGGCTCAGGGTGATTTCTTTTTCTGGGCTCCATCACTGTCCGTCGGTCATTTCTCTTGGTCAGCAGCGAGGTCATTCCCTGACAAGTCCGTGAGGGCAGGTGGTCATGTGGTGGGATATCAGCGTTTTGATTGGCTGTTGCATGAACACTTCAGATGACTGCAACCAAGTTTCACGCTATTTTGCAACCCGTCACAGCGGCTTGATGCACGCTGAAGCGTAGAAGTTTCACTGCATAGAACCAAGTGGCATGAGGAAGTTTGTGGTGAGAGGCCGTCCTTCTGCATTCCTTCAAGGAAGAGACGGGCGTCTGGAAAAACATGAAATACCTTGATCCATGGTCGACGAGAAGGTTTGTAAAGAGAGCAAACAGCTCCCTCTGTGTCGATGCTTTGGAAACATAGAGCAACAAGGAAAGCGCTCGACCTTTTTTTTTTCAAGTTTGTTTGATGACCCCAAAAAAATGAAATTGAGTATATATTATATATATATATATATATATATATATATATATATATATATATATATATATATTAGTATACATGGTATATTTTTGAATTTCTATATAATCTTTTATTAAATTGCCTTTTTGTATAAAATGTACTTTACAAAGAAACTTCCCTTTTTCAGTTTTTGTAAAACACAATCTCTTGCTGGACAGTTGAGTTATTTGATATACTAAAGCCTGAATATTTTGGGTTAGATTTGAGTTTAATGTTGCGTTTAACCTTTTAAATGATGTATTAAAAGTGTGTTTATTCCCTTGTTGTGGCTGTTCCTCCGTCTTTAGGTTGAAATATGTTCCACGTGAAGAAAAGACGCCCTCACTTCTCACCTTTAAACTGGGAATTAACAGCTTGTTATTCATTCATTCGTTAACAACACATTACCAATCACAGGCAATAGTAAAAATATTAAAATATATACAATATATACAACATATTGCACTTACTTTTGGTTTGGAAAATTAAAAAAAAGGAAAAATGAAGGAAAGTGTAAATCATAGTTTCCTAATGTATAAAGGTGTCTCTCAATCATTCAATTGCAAGAAATAAAATAGCGGTTCCGTTTTGCTTTTCCTTTTATGTGAATACTTTATGTGGTGCTTTTAAAAAATGTTATGATTTGTTGTCAGTAGTTAGTAGTATACTTTATATTTAGTATTGTATATCATCTGTTTTTATGATTAAAATCAATTTCCTATTTCCAATTTTATTAGTGGAAACTGGGATGGACAAAAACAACTTATATGGTCAAATTATTTTGTCTCTTGTTCTGGAATTCTTCCTTTTTAATAAAATCTTCCTAATTACCAAAGTCTTTTCAGCCGTCATATGAACACCTTTGATAATTCAAATTAAAAGGATTGTTTCTGTATACAACTACGATTTTTCCAAGACAGAGTTAATCTGCCAGTGGAGTTCCAATCCCTGTCTTTAATATTTATAATAAACCGCTTGCAATAACTCCATCCTTGAATTCTATTGGCTGGCCACGGGTGGCAACACGGAGCGGGCAGAGAGTTGATGCGTTAATCTGGGCAAGAAGTGTCATTTACAGGAAGCAGGGGTTCATGGAGCGTGGTTTTTCCAAACGTTGAATTTTTTGGAACTTTCCATGAGACTTATCTATAGAAGAGTATCAGGGCGGTTACTAAAACGTTAATATTATTGTATTGCGAGAATATAAACAAAATTCAGAGATTTAAGTTGAAATTAAACGCATGGTATATTTAGAGAATAAAACAATTTGAGAATTAAGTAAAATGTTTTAACTTGTTCACACATTAAGTGAAAGATGGAATAGGGAATAAAAAAAACGAAATAGACTTTTAAGAATATTCTTTTATATTTTTGTTTCTGTTTCAGCCCAATGGAGGAAGTGACAGGAGGCTAAAAGTATCAGTATTATTAACATTGAATGTTGAAAAAGGAAGAGACATTTCAGGACAGTGCAGGGAGACACAAAATGGCAGTAAACGATCTGAAAAGGGGTGTGGCACAGTGTATGTGTGTGTGTGTGTCTGTGTGTGTGTTAAAGTCACTTTCCCAAATTAGCAAAGTTGACTTCAATGAAAAGGTCATTCAAGATTCAAGATTTTTATTCGTCACTTACATATATATACTTTCATACATATATGCAATGAAATGTAATAAAGTTGAACTCAGCTGATCCCAGTTCATCAGATTCAACTCAATACTTTTCATTATTTCCCTGGAAGGAAGATGTGTTTGCAGAAGGGATTGATGAAGCCTCAACAACTGAACAACATCTTCAACCACGACGCACAAAGTCACTCATGGAGGAGCACAAGCCTCCAAAGTGTAGAAGGCAACGCAGTGTGGATTCATGACTTGTTTCATTTGGATGCAGAGGAGACGACAGAAAAGTAGTTTGAGTGACTGTAGAGCTGCACTGAACGTACCAAGTCACATCAGAATACTGTACAAATGCACTGTTTCTATGGAGAGGATCCAGTCTTTCTTTCTTTCTTTCTTTCTCTCTTCATTTCTTTCTTTCTGTTCATTTCCTTTCAAGGAACAACCCTCAGCCATCCGTTCCACCTAGGAACCGGTGACGTCACGGCCGCCTTGAATTCCTAATGTCTCCTCCCTAAAGGGAGTGAGTGCTTCCACACTGGTCAGACCGAGGAAGCCTCGGAGCAGCATCAGTTCAGTGTTTATCAGGACGTCACAGGTGCCACAGGAGCAGCTGTTGCTGGGAGGATTCAAAATGAAGCAGTTTATCTTCTCGTTGCTCGTCTTGTGTGATGTTGCATCTCCAGGTAAGATCCTGCTGAAAATCTCTCCTTCCTTCGTCTGGTTGTTCATGTGTCTCTGGCTGTGTTGAGCTGCCTGCGTATACACTGCACATCCAACACATCCAACTGGCTTTCAACCCTGATCACTACACCCTCTCAACACCAAAAGCCTTTACACTTGTTATTATATCGACGCTTTTATCCCGTTTATCAAATTTCAACTTGTTCGTGTGAAAGTCTCTTGGACAAAGTGCAAAGTCCTTTCACTTTCATTATGTGCGGATCTGGAGCGTCGCTGCGATACTAAGTGCAGCCGCAGGGGGCGCTGTGCTCACAGCTGTTGACAGCTGAAGCCAGTGAGATGGATGATTGAAGAGATCATTCAAGAAATGACGAGATGCTTCAAAGATGAAGGAAAACACTTGAAAGTGCTGAACTAGATGATCAAGCACCTGTCACTGTCATGACGCCTCAAATCAAGCCCCATCACAGCTTTTGCCGACTCCACTTGTTCTTGAGCTGAAACGATACAAATGGAACTTTGTTTTGGTGTAAGATGTCAGTTACCATGGTAACTCTTCATCCTATAATACTTTTCTATATTATCTTCTCATCTTATCTTAAAAGAAAAAGCCCAAAATTTGAACAAAGAGACTTTAATGCCACAGATGACTGAGCTGCGTCAAAATAAGCTCAATGTGTTTGTGTGACGTTTCCATCCCATCATCAAAGCAGGGAGGGTTTCAGGACAGGACAGCTTGTCCTCTCAACATGTTTCTTTACGACAACAACGTTTTATTTTCCTTTCAGAAATAATTCTGCCATTTTTATTTTTACAAACCTGTTGAATAATGTTGAATTGGCCACATAAATAAATCAACTTTAAAATACTCGGCTCCACAGGGAACGTTGACGTCAACAACAAAGTTGATATAAATGTGATGTCACCTTGTCTGTCCCTCCAACAGTGTTGCACTCACTGAAGTATTTCCTCACGGCGTCCTCTGGAGTTCCAAACTTCCCAGAGTTTGTGGCTGTTGGGATGGTTGATGAATTGCAGATTGACTACTATGACAGCAACACCCAGAGAGCACAACCCAAACAGGACTGGATGGACAAGGTCAAAACAGATGAGCCACAATACTGGGAGAGACAGACTGGAAGTTTAAAGGATGTCCAACATATGTTCAAAGACTACATTGAAGTTTTGAAGAAGCACTTTAACCAAACTGGAGGTATGTTTATTATTTATTTACCTCAATTGTTTTATAGATTCTGATTCTGACTCATTAAGAGACACACACACACACACACACACACACACACACACACACACACACACACACACACACACACACACACACACACACACACACACACACACACACCCATGTAACACACACACAGACACACTCTTTATATCAACAACTTATGTTAACACTGTCACACACCCACATACTAGATGTCGCTGATGCACACACACACACACACACACACACACACACACACATTTAAACAAACACATCACACAACAGATCAACAATTCAATGGTGCTTCTGCCTTTTCAAATGGAAATAAATAGAAAATTTGATCAAATCGTGCTAGAGTACACAATGGAGTACATCCTAAAAAATGCTCACCTACTAACTTGCCGGACTAAACTGTGTGTGTGTGTGTGTGTGTGTGTGTCCAGGAGAAGTGGACCGTGCAGGGCTCTCTCTCTGTTTACTACCGTGTTTGCTTCTCTCTCTCAGGTCTCCACACTTTTCAGAGCATATATGGCTGTGAGTGGGATGATGAGACTGACACCGTTGATAGTTTTTCTCCTTTTGGTTACGATGGAGAAGACTTGATAGTGTTTGACTGGGAGAAAATGTCATGGATTGGTCCATCACCAAAGGCTTTCTTCACCAAAGAGAGATGGGACACCGTGGAAATATATTTGAAACACATCAAGTACCACCAAAGAGAGGAGTGCACTTGGTGGCTGAAGAAGTATTTGATCTACGGGAAGAACACTCTGCAGAGAACAGGTAGAGTCTGCTGGAGAATTGCTTCTGCGTGGTCGGTGAGGTTAATCTGTCCGCTACAGGAAAACAAACTGAGTATTAAAGACATTTATTCTGCAGAATAAAGAGAAAGATTTAGAGCTGCTTCAAAGCAGTGGTCTTGATCAGTCTGGCTCTATTTCACTTGAAGGGGCCTTTAGAGACATAAGGTTGTGTCCCATTCTGAGACTAGCCATGTGTTTCACTGTTGCCTTTAGTTACAGCTGAGAACATGTTTTAACAAAGAAAAGCATTGAACTATCAGTGCCAGGAAAGCATACAATGAGTGTGGCCTTTTTACGAGCTAGAAAAACAGAGATAACGACTAAAACAGTTGTGAACGATTGGTCAGCTTGTTATTTACAGGACTATGCCCCCTTGGAAGTAAAACCCCAAGGCAATGTATTTTAAGAGCTATGTAACATATGAAAAAAACTATTGTCCTATATAGACCATTTGAAACATCATTCAAGAATTTATCATCTGCATTTTTCTCTCACAAGTGCCCTGACCTGATGTAGTCACATGACCCGATATAGTCACATGCCCTGATGTAGAGCCACAATCTTTTAAATTCTCTTTTTCTACACATTTTCTTTCTGTCTTGCCCCATTCTCTCTCCCCATCCCTCCCTCTTTATCTCTATCAATCCCGATTCCCTCCCTCTCTGCCCACCTTCCCTCACCGTCCATCTCCCTCCCTCTCTTTTTCCTCCCCCCCAGTCCCTCCATCAGTGTCCCTCCTCCAGAAGAGCCCCTCCTCTCCGGTCGCCTGCCACGCTACAGGTTTCTACCCTGACAGAGTGATGGTGTTCTGGACCAGAGACGGAGAGGAGCTCCATGAGGAGGTGGAGCACGGAGAGCTGCTCCCCAACCCCGACGGAACCTTCCAGATCAGTGCCGAGCTGAGCCTGGCGTCGGTGCGGCCCGAGGACTGGGGGAGGTACGCCTGCAAGCTTCAGCTCCACGGCCTCCGGGATGACATCATCACCCCGCTGGAGCCGGGGCGGATCAGGAGCAACCGGGGTGAGATGCGGGAGGGAAGTGACGGAGGAGGAGAGACACGCCCCACATGTGACTCTGAGTAGTGACATCAGGCGTCGCTGGGAAAGTAGCCTGAGCCTCCATCTGAGCCCTGAGCTCCTCTTCAGCTCAGCCTCCCTAAAGTCATCCAGACACTCCTGCGGGAAGACAAATGGTCGGGTAACAACTCCATTTTGGAGAAGTGACGGAGCGAGAGTGCGGCTACGCCCACGATCTGTCGGAGGCCGAAATGAGTTTTCGATCGCATTTACGTTGTCGTGACGACCGCGGTCAGATCACGTGACCCTGAGCGTGAAACGACACGTGATGACGCAAAACATGAAATTGTTAAATGACTCCGATGGAAACCAGGCTTGTTCCTAAACATTAAGGTTGAAAAACAACACATTAATAAATGAAGGAGAAGAATGTTGTGAAACACACTTTAAATACCAAATATTAAGTCACTTTTCTTTCTGCTGATGTAGGACTTTGTGTCAGAGTGTTCTAACCCTCCTTCCCTGATGTTTTGTTGAAGCTAAAGCCTCCAGTGTGGGCGTGGCCGTCGGCGTCGTGGCGGCTGTTGTTGTTGTCGTCATGGTCCTTGTTGCCGCTGGAGTCGCACTGTACAAGAAGAAGAAGAAGAATGAGAGAGGTGAGCATCAAACGCTGGAAACAGACCTCCAGCACCTGGCGCCCCGCGGGCCACTTCCTCCCACAAGTTAGAGAGCGACAAGTGACTCTGGGCCCCCAGACGCCACCGAGCCAAACACCTTGTGTGTGTCTTCACTGAAATCTACTGTTCATGTGTTTGAACAGGTTCTAAGTAAAGGACATGTGAACAACATGGCTCCCCACTCTGTTTGAAACTGTCTGAGTGGAACAGTGAGAGTCGTTTTTGACGAGTTAGAAGAAGAAACAGTCTTTATTTGTTACACAACACTACAACTCATGCTTGCACACACGCACATGCTTTGGATGGTGGCCGGTGAAATGGTTCATCTGCTCCTCTGTTCCTCTGCGTTTAACCCCCACGGAACTGAGTAAGTAACTCAGTTCAGCTCTGAATGGAAAGGAATTCTCACAGGAATCATTTAACTCAGGTTCTTTTGGTGGAATGCAGGGTGTAAATCAGTCACATTCAAGAAGAAGAATCTTTATTCATCACACAGCACAACACATGCACCCATGTTGTGACAGCAACCAACACACACATACATGCTACGAATGCGTTCCTCTGTGGGCAGCACCAGGAGCAGTGGGCAGCAGACAGCAACGCGCCTGGAGACCAATTCCAAACGTCCCTCGCCGGTCAGACGACGATCTTTTTCCATGTTTTTGGTGGGGGTCCTTACCCATGTTATATGGAGGAAACCCCTCCAATATGGATGACGCCAAATGCCTTGACCTTTTGTCCACATTCATTTATATTAAGAGTCTTTATTTGACCTGGTACCAGGTGTCCATCGCTGGTCAGACGATGATGGGTGCATGTTTTTGGTGGGGGTCCTTACTGATGGTAGGTGGAGGAAACCCCATGTGAGCACAGGGAGAACATGCGAACTCCACACAGAAAGGCTCCTATTTGGGAGAAAACCCGCTGGAGCACGGTGCCAACAGCGCCCCTTCTTGCTGTGAGGCAGCAGTGCAATGAACTGCGCCACCGTGCCACACGTTTAATCCTCAGTGATTCATTTCAGTTTGTCAGTCGTAGGTCGTGATCGTCTCTGTTCTGGAAAGCAGGAAAGGAAGGGATGAGGTTCTCAAAGTGAACGCGGAGTGGAAAAAATGTTATTCTCATATTAATTAATGTTAATCAACGTTTTTTGTTTTTTTACCCTTTGTTTCAGCAAACCATCCACCACCTGGTAAGTGGAATGTGATATTAATTTAACTTCCTGTTGCACCAAGTCTTGTGGGAGAAATTGAGGCTCAGATGATTCAACAGAAAAGCAGTGAATGCAAAGACTTTAATGTTAAATAATGCTCCTTCCCACTAGACCGTACACCTGACAAGTTCTAGTTTAATATACTGTTCATCACAGACACACACACACACTCTAACAGACTGTTGCTCCTCTCTCAGGTTCAGACAACAGCTATGAGCTTTCTGAGAAACTCAATCCACCGCCTGATGTTCCTGCAGAGAACTGAGCTCAAAGTAAGTCTCGTCCACGTGGCCTCACAACATCACAGCTGCAGCGTCCTGTTCCTCCGCTTTTCTAACGTCCTCTATTCTCCATCGTTTGTTCTCAGTCGCCTCTGCTCAGTCACTGTTACTCATCTGCGTCGCTTTGAGACCCTTTTGGTCGGCGTCACACGGTGGAACTCCACAGGAAAGTTGGTGATTGTGACTTGCAAGTTGCACGTGGTTCACGCTACTTTACGGTGACACAACTTTTCAAACAACAGGAGACGAAATTGGTTCAGCTTTTTTTTTTTTTAAGACCCTATTGTTTTTAGTGTCAAAGGTGAAAATCTTGGCTCAGGGTGATTTCTTTTTCTGGGCTCCATAACTGTTCGTCGGTCATTTCTCTTGGTCAGCAGCGAGGTCATTCCCTGACAAGTCCGTGAGGGCAGGTGGTCATGTGGTGGGATATCAGCGTTTTGATTGGCTGTTGCATGAACACTTCAGATGACTGCAACCAAGTTTCATGCTATTTTGCAACCCGTCACAGCAGCTTGATGCACGCTGAAGCGTAGAAGTTTCACTGCATAGAACCAAGTGGCATGAGGAAGTTTGTGGTGAGAGGCCGTCCTTCTGCATTCCTTCAAGGAAGAGACGGGCGTCTGGAAAAACATGAAATACCTTGATCCATGGTCGACGAGAAGGTTTGTAAAGAGAGCAAGCAGCTCCCTCTGTGTCGATGCTTTGGGAACATAGAGCTCTGAGCAACAAGGAAAGCGCTCGACCTTTTTTTTTTTAAGTTTGTTTGATGACCCCAAAAAAATGAAATTGAGTATATATTATATATATATATATATATATATTATATATATATATATATATATATATATATATATATATATATATATATATATATATATATATATATATATATATTATATATATATATATATATATATATATATATATATATATATATATATATATATATATATATATATATATATATTAGTATACATGGTATATTTTTGAATTTATATATAATCTTTTATTAAATTCCCTTTTTGTATAAAATGTACTTTACAAAGAAACTTCCCTTTTCCAGTTTTTGTAAAACACAATCTCTTGCTGGACAGTTGAGTTATTTGATATACTAAAGCCTGAATATTTTGGGTTGGATTTGAGTTTAATGTTGCGTTTAACCTTTTAAATGATGTATTAAAAGTGTGTTTTATTCCCATGTTGTAGCTGTTCCTCCGTCTTTAGGTTGAAATATGTTCCACGTGAAGAAAAGCAGTTCCGTTTTGCTTTTCCTTTTATGTGAATACTTTATGTGGTGCTTTTAAAAAATGTTATGGGTTGTTGTCAGTAGTTAGTAGTATACTTTATATTTCGTATTCTATATCATCTGTTTTTATTATTAAAATCAATTTCCTATTTCCAATTTTATTAGTGGAAACTGGGATGGACAAAAACAACTTATATGGTCAAATTATTTTGTCTCTTGTTCTGGAATTCTTCCTTTTTAATAAAATCTTCCTAATTACCAAAGTCTTTTCAGCCGTCATATGAACACCTTTGATAATTCAAATTAAAAGGATTGTCTCTATATACAACTACGATTTTTCCAAGACAGAGTTAATCTGCCAGTGGAGTTCCAATCCCTGTCTTTAATATTTATAATAAACCGCTTGCAATAACTCCATCCTTGAATTCTATTGGCTGGCCACGGGTGGCAACACGGAGCGGGCAGAGAGTTGATGCGTTAATCTGGGCAAGAAGTGTCATTTACAGGAAGCAGGGGTTCATGGAGCGTGGTTTTTCCAAACGTTGAATTTTTTGGAACTTTCCATGAGACTTATCTATAGAAGAGTATCAGGGCGGTTACTAAAACGTTAATATTATTGTATTGCGAGAATATAAACAAAATTCAGAGATTTAAGTTTAAATTAAACGCATGGTATATTTAGAGAATAAAACAATTTGAGAATTAAGTAAAATGTTTTAACTTGTTCACACATTAAATGAAAGATGGAATAGGGAATAAAAAAAACGAAATAGACTTTTAAGAATATTCTTTTATATTTTTGTTTCTGTTTCAGCCCAATGGAGGAAGTGACAGGAGGCTAAAAGTATCAGTATTATTAACATTGAATGTTGAATAAGGAACAGACATTTCAGGACAGTGCAGGGAGACACAAAATGGCAGTAAACGATCTGAAAAGGGGTGTGGCACACAAAGTCACTTTCCCAAATTAGCAAAGTTGACTTCAATGAAAAGGTCATTCAAGATTCAAGATTTTTATTCGTCACTTACATATATATACTTTCATACATATATGCAGTGAAATGTAATAAAGTTGAACTCAGCTGATCACAGTTCATCAGATTCATCTCAATACTTTTCATTATTTCCCTGGAAGGAAGATGTGTTTGCAGAAGGGATTGATGAAGCCTCAACAACTGAACAACATCTTCAACCACGAGGCACAAAGTCACTCATGGAGGAGCACAAGCCTCCAAAGTGTAGAAGGCAACGCAGTGTGGATTCATGACTTGTTTCATTTGGATGCAGAGGAGACGACAGAAAAGTAGTTTGAGTGACTGTAGAGCTGCACTGAACGTACCAAGTCACATCAGAATACTGTACAAATGCACTGTTTCTATGGAGAGGATCCAGTCTTTCTCTCTTTCTTTCTTCATTTCTTTCTTTCTTTCTTTCTTTCTTTCTTTATTTCTCTCTTCATTTCTTTCTTTCTGTTCATTTCCTTTCAAGGAACAACCCTCAGCCATCCATTCCACCTAGGAACCTGTGACGTCACGGCTGTATTGAATTCCTATTGGCTGTAAGTAGAAGCTGTGAGTGCTTCCACACTGGTCAGACCGAGGAAGCCTCGGAGCAGCAACAGTTCAGTGTTTATCAGGACGTCACAGGTGCCACAGGAGCAGCTGTTGCTGGGAGGATTCAAAATGAAGCAGTTTATCTTCTCCTTGCTCGTCTTGTGTGATGTTGCGTCTCCAGGTAAGATCCTGCTGAAAATCTCTCCTTCCTTCGTCTGGTTGTTCATGTGTCTCTGGCTGTGTTGAGCTGCCTGCGTATACACTGCACATCCAACACATCCAACTGGCTTTCAACCCTGATCACTACACCCTCTCAACACCAAAAGCCTTTACACTTGTTATTATATCGACGCTTTTATCCCGTTTATCAAATTTCAACTTGTTCGTGTGAAAGTCTCTTGGACAAAGTGCAAAGTCCTTTCACTTTCATTATGTGCGGATCTGGAGCGTCGCTGCGATACTAAGTGCAGCCGCAGGGGGCGCTGTGCTCACAGCTGTTGACAGCTGAAGCCAGTGAGATGGATGATTGAAGAGATCATTCAAGAAATGACGAGATGCTTCAAAGATGAAGGAAAACACTTGAAAGTGCTGAACTAGATGAGTCCACTTGTTCTTGAGCTGAAACAGTACAAATTGAACTTTGTTTTGGTGTAAGATGTCAGTTACCATGGTAATTCTTCATTATATAATACTTTTCTGTCCACTTTTCTACATTATCTTCTCATTTTATTTCAAGTCTTATTTTAAAAGAAAAATCCCAAATTTGAATAAAGAGACTTTAATGCCACAGATGATGAAGCTGCATCAATGTGTTTCTGTGACATTTCTGTTTTCGTTCAAACATTACTGTAACCTGAATGATGATGTGGTTGCTTTTAACATGGTCTTGATTTCAGTCGCCACATCTGGACTAGGCTGAAAAGACAAATTCTGCCACTTATAGTTTTTACAAAACCGTTTAATAATGTTTAATTTGCCACATAAATAAATAAAGCTTTACAGGGAACGTTGATGTAAAGAACAAAGTTGATATAAATGTGATGTCACCTTGTCTGTCCCTCCAACAGTGTTGCACTCACTGAAGTATTTCCACACGGCGTCCTCTGGAGTTCCAAACTTCCCAGAGTTTGTGTCTGTTGGGATGGTTGACGATGTTAAAATAACTCACTATGACAGCAACACCCAGAGAGTTATACCCAAACAGGACTGGATGGACAAAGTTACAGCAGATGATCCACAATACTGGGAGAGGAACACTGGAATCTTAAAGGATGTCCAACATATGTTCAAAGACTACATTGACGTTTTGAAGAAGCACTTTAACCAAACTGGAGGTATGTTTATTATTTATTTACCTCTAAATTGTTTTATCGATTCTGATTCTGACTCATTAAAACACACACACACACCCATGTAAACACACTCTTTATATCAATAACTGATGTTAACACTGCCACACACACACAAACACACTAGATGTCGCTCATTAAATGTTTACATCACACAACAATAAACAGATCAACAATTCAATGGTGCTTCTGCCTCAAATCGAAATAAATAGAAAATTTGATCAAATCGTGCTAGAGTACACAATGGAGTACATCCTAAAAAATGCTCACCTACTAACTTTCCGTACTAAATTGTGTGCTAATGTGTGTGTGTGTGTGTCCAGGAGAGTTGGACCGTGCAGGGCTCTCTCTCTGTTTACTACCGTGTTTGCTTCTCTCTCTCAGGTCGCCACACTTTTCAGAGCATATATGGCTGTGAGTGGGATGATGAGACTGACACCGTTGATAGTTTTTCTCATTTTGGTTACGATGGAGAAGACTTGATAGTGTTTGACTGGGAGACAATGTCATGGATTGGTCCATCACCAAAGGCTTTCTTCACCAAAGAGAGATGGGACACCGTGGAAATATATTTGAAACACATCAAGTACCACCAAAGAGAGGAGTGCACTTGGTGGCTGAAGAAGTATTTGACCTACGGGAAGAACACTCTGCAGAGAACAGGTAGAGTCTGCTGGAGAATTGCTCCTGCGGTGGTCGGTGAGGTTAATCTGTCCGCTACAGGAAAAACAAACTGTATTAAAGACATTTATTTACCTTATTTATTTATTTACCCCTGATGAGTTCAGCATTGACAGTCCTTACCTCCGGGTGCGTTGCAAAGACATTTCACTTGATATATGTATTAAATAATGTATATGTATGTGACAAATAAACCTCTTGAAACCGTGTGAAGCCATTTTACAATTCTAACTAGAAAACAAAAATCATGAATCAAATTATGAAATAGACGAACATGGAGAGACTCCGAAAATACATAATGCTCTGCAGATTAAGCAATTGTTATCACTTAATAATAACAAAAAACATGACTAACACATTCTATAAGTAAGGATAAACCTAATTAGAAAATCATCTTCACGTTTCAACATCTCAATGTCTCAACGGCTCAAATATTATTTGCAAATCAATGAGGCAATCACTTTCGTGTATAATCTATGCCTAATTCTGTTTCTACTTAAAATTTTAATTTACTTACTATTCAAACCTTTTCCTAAACTTTGGAAAATTATTAAATTTGACTATATTCTAACTATAATGTAGTTTTACTAAGGGAACATTTAATAATCTGTGTACTATCAACAGATTCATAAATTAATGACTGTGAACACATACAGAAGCAACCTCCATGCTGATCACACAGGTGCTATTTCCAGCAGGACTCAAGGTGATCAATCATTCCACAGCTCTCAGTTGGAGTAGAAAAACATTCTGATTACAGTCATTTAGTATGATGTTTTGTCTTCTGCAATGTCGCAATGACGTGTTGCTTCGGCTCCTCAACTGTGCACAACACCTTTTTTCAATTGTGCGTTCAGTGTACTTGGAGGCCAAACACTTCATGTTCGTCAGTGGAGGGGAGGAGCAGCAGGAGTCAATGCTTGCTTTTCATTTCACATAACAGAACTTTGTTCGTTGTTCAGAAAATGTCCCAAGTAATTCAGCTTGATGTTGGCCAAACTGGATAAGTGCATAAAGTCTTCCCAGCAATCCTACCAGATATTCACATTATAATGCTACTTTTACACCAAGGACTCATGTGTAAAACTACTTTGACTTGTTATGTACAACACAAATACCACGCTTATCTCGCGTTTATGCATTCGATCGTTTCATTCCAATTTTTATCAGCTAGGTAGCGAAACATACCCTAAGACACTGATAAAATCTCTCTGAACTCATCTCATCCATACATGCTCCAGAGTGATCCATCCGCCAGGCGGTCACAAATAAAACATATAGCTAAGCTATATGTTTTATTTAATTTATTAGTATTTTTATTTATATTTTTTGAATCACTTGAGAGTGTTGTCTTTATTTCCTAACCTGTGTCCCAATACAACGCACGACCAACAGGTGGCTTTACTTATTATTATTATCAATTTTGCTTTAGTTATTAATTGATTTTATTTTATTACATCAACGCCAGATGTTCCTCACCAACCCTCAAAGCTTTGCTACAGAGCGAACAAGAGTACTATTCTACTTTCTTCTCCTCAGGGCTTTGCTACAGAGGGGTCAAGAGTAATCAATATACCTATAGTTTAATAATTATATATTCAATAGTGTCGACGATTATTGATTAAAAAATAATAATAATAATTGCAAATTGCAAAATTGGCCACTTAACCCGCGGTCCCAGACCAATATATCCGCTGCCCTTCCTAGCATGAGCGGCACGCGGCTGGCAATATGTCTCTCTGGGGGGGGGGGGGGGGGGGCTTCTTCAACGATGGTCTAGATTGATACAATATATAAGCTTACTCAAAGCTTTTTCCTACGATCATACCTAATGGGCACAATCAGTAGGTCCTCACCTAAATTTGTTCTAGATCTCGTGTTGGCCCTTCTGGATCTCCCGTCATGACCATCATCCAGACGACTCCTTGGATATCTCACAGCCGTTCTCTGACTGCGGTTGAGCACTCAAACTGGACATGAAGCGGTGAAGAAGTGCAGCTGAGCAAAGCAAAGAATCTCATCATCGTCGCAAGATTGTTGGAGAGACCGCGGCGTGCGTGCACAGCGTCTCAGCGTCAAGCTTCTCATCGCGCATCGCCGTTCTCAGTCTCGTTCTCGCAGTCTGTCAGTATTCCCTACACTCGCGTTCCCAATGGCCACGCCCCCTTTACATGAAATAACACGGGTCCTTGTTTATCGACCAATTCACTTAAAGACCAGGTCCTAGGAACGGAACTGGGTCGTTAAGTGAGGAGAACCTGTAAACGTGAACAAGGAATAGACCCAGTCTGCATTGTTTTGATTTTGCCTTCGCACCAAGGTCTTTGCAGATGGAAATGATGTCTGTGACAGGAATTACGTGTGTTTTTGCATGGAGCAGGGAAGTGAGATCCGATCACTAGTGTTGACTTGAGACGCAATCTAATGCCAGGTGTAAACAGACGTACTTAGAGCTGTCCACCTGTGATCTGATCACCCAAGACATTTTTCTACATATTTTCTCTCCATCTTGCTCCATTCTCTCTCCCCATCCCTCCGTTAAGCCCACGGCCCAGCGCCACTTCGGCCAATTCCACACACCTGGGATCTATTACCTTTTTCATCAATGCAGTATTTATTCTCCAGCTCCCCAGTCACCCATGGCCAGACGGTCGCTAACTTACCAAAGTTTGTACTGCTCCAGGCTGCTTCCAAGTTCTTAGTTCCCAGCTTATGTCTCCTTGTGTTCGTCTTGCCCTAACCTGTTGTCTCCTCTCCTCAATCAAGTCTGTCCTTCCAGCCCTGTTCCCTTTCTCTCCACCCGTATCCTGGACCCCTCCTTCCCGCTCGTCATCATCCCTGTCCTGCCCTGCTCCATTCTTACCCGATCTCTCCGGTCACCTCCACTGCGTCGTCAAATAAACATCCTTCGTTTACCCGGTCTGCCTCCCGTCTCTATGACGTGTGTTTGGGTCCGTCCTAGCCCCGTTTGTAACACCCTCCCTCTTTATCTCTCTATCAATTCCTCTTCCCTTACCCTCCATATCCTTCCTCCATCTCCCTCCCTCTCTTTTTCTATCCCTCCCGCCCAGTCCCTCCATCAGTGTCCCTCCTCCAGAAGAGCCCCTCCTCTCCGGTCACCTGCCACGCTACAGGTTTCTATCCTGACAGAGTGATGGTGTTCTGGAGCAGAGACAGAGAGGAGCTCCATGAGGAGGTGGAGCACGGAGAGCTGCTCCCCAACCCCGACGGAACCTTCCAGATCAGTGCCGAGCTGAGCCTGGCGTCGGTGCAGCCCGAGGACTGGGGGAGGTACGCCTGCAAGCTTCAGCTCCACGGCCTCCGGGATGACATCATCACCCCGCTGGAGCCGGGGCGGATCAGGAGCAACCGGGGTGAGATGCGGGAGGGAAGTGACGGAGGAGGAGAGACACGCCCCACATGTGACTCTGAGTAGTGACATCAGGCGTCGCTGGGAAAGTAGCCTGAGCCTCCAACTGAGCCCTGAGCTCCTCTTCAGCTCAGCCTCCCTAAAGTCATCCAGACACTCCTGCGGGAAGACAAATGGTCGAGTAACGACTCCATTTTGGAGAAGTGACGGAGCGAAAGTGCGGCTACGCCCACGATCTGTCGGAGGCCGAAATGAGTTTTAAATCACATTTACGTTGTCGTGACGACCACGGTCAGATCACATGACCCTGAGCGTGGAACGACATGTGATGACGCAAAACATGAAATTGTTAAATGACTCAGATGGAAACCAGGCTTGTTCCTAAACATTAAGGTTGAAAAACAACACATTAATAAATGAAGGAGAAGAATGTTGTGAAACACACTTTAAATACCAAATATAAAGTCACTTTTCTTTCTGCTGATGTAGGACTTTGTGTCAGAGTGTTCTAACCTCCTTCCCTGATGTTTTGTTGAAGCTAAAGCCTCCAGTGTGGGCGTGGCCATCGGCGTCGTGGCGGCTGTTGTTGTTGTCGTCATGGTCCTTGTTGCCGCTGGAGTTGCACTGTACAAGAAGAAGAAGAAGAATGAGAGAGGTGAGCATCAAACGCTGGAAACAGACCTCCAGCACCTGGCGCCCCGCGGACCACTTCCTCCCACAAGTTAGAGAGCGACAAGTGACTCTGGGCCCCCAGACGCCACCGAGCCAAACACCTTGTCTGTGTCTTCACTGAAATCTACTGTTCATGTGTTTGAACAGGTTCTAAGAAAAGGACATGTGAACAACATGGCTCCCCACTCTGTTTGAAACTGTCTGAGTGGAACAGTGAGAGTCGGTTTTGAGGAGTTACTCACTCAGTTCAGCTCTGAATGGAAAGGAATTCTCACAGGAATCATTTAACTCAGGTTCTTTTGGTGGAATGCAGGGTGTAAATCAGTCACATTCAAGAAGAAGAATCTTTATTCATCACACAGCACAACACATGCACCCATGTTGTGACAGCAACCAACACACACATACATGCTACGAATGCGTTCCTCTGTGGGCAGCACCAGGAGCAGTGGGCAGCAGACAGCAACGCGCCTGGAGACCAATTCCAAACGTCCCTCGCCGGTCAGACGACGATCTTTTTCCATGTTTTTGGTGGGGGTCCTGACCCATGTTATATGGAGGAAACCCCTCCAATATGGATGACGCCAAAGGCCTTGACCTTTGTCCACATTCATTTATATTAAGAGTCTTTATTTGACCTGGTACCAGGTGTCCATCGCTGGTCAGACGATGGTGATGTGTGCATGTTTTTGGTGGGGGTCCTTACTGATGGTAGGTGGAGGAAACCCCATGTGAACATGGGGAGAACATGCAAACTCCACACAGAAAGGCTCCTATTTGGGAGATAACCCGCTGGAGTCGCTGCACTGCTGCCTCACAGCAAGAAGGTCCTGCGTTCGATTCCCGCCTGGGGCGCTGTTGGCACCGTGCTCCGGTGGGTAATCTCCCAAATAGGAGCCTTTCTGTGTGGAGTTTGCATGTTCTCCCCGTGCTCACGTGGGGTTTCCTCCACCTCACGTCAGTAAGGACCCCCCTCAAAAACATGCACCCATCATCGTCTGACCAGCGATGGACACTTATCACCTGGTCCCCGGGCGCGTCCACGTACGCTGCCCACTGCTCCTGGCTGTGGCCCCGGAGGAAGGACAAGCCAGGATGGGTCAATGCAGAGGAACCATTTCACCAGCACCATCAAAGCATGTGTGTGTGTGTGCAAGCATGTGTTATAGTGTGGTGTGTTGCGTGATAAATAAATAAAGACTGTTTCTTCTTTCTTCTGGAGCACGGTGCCAACAGCGCCCCTTCTTGCTGTGAGGCAGCAGTGCAATGCACTGCGCCACCGTGCCACACATTTAATCCTCAGTGATTAATTTCACTTTGTCAGTCGTAGGTTCTCTCTCTCTCTCGCTCTCTCTCTCGCCCACTCACTGAATGGAAACTTTAGGAGCTTGTTGGGCTCATTTCTGGGCAGCTTGAGGCACAGTGCGTGACTCACTGCTCTTTTCGTGCACAAATCTAGATTCGGACTCAGTGAACACCTGTGAGCTTGGCAGCAGTTATCGAATTGTGAAGGAAATGAACAAATGACTCTTCTGACTCCCGTCATTTCAAAGATTTGTTTGCTACGACTGAATCGGTGGCATAACTTAAGTGCCACAAGCCGAAGACGGGTTGGTGTGTACATACTAGAGCTGAACGATTCTGTAAAATAATGGAACTGTGATTCTTTAAGACCAATATTGCGATTTGGTATGGAGGACTGGTGGTGAAATATAACATTTCACTGTTATTAGTTTCAGACTTGGACTCATCAGGCCACAGTGAAAGCAGAGAAACAACATGAGACGATGAAATCCTTTTGGATTTGTTGAATCTGATCGTCTCTGTTCTGGAAAGCAGGAAAGGAAGGGATGAGGTTCTCAAAGTGAACGCGGAGTGGAAAAAATGTTATTCTCATATTAATTAATGTTAATCAACGTTTTTTGTTTTTTTACCCTTTGTTTCAGCAAACCATCCACCACCTGGTAAGTGGAATGTGATATTAATTTAACTTCCTGTTGCACCAAGTCTTGTGGGAGAAATTGAGGCTCAGATGATTCAACAGAAAAGCAGTGAATGCAAAGACTTTAATGTTAAATAATGCTCCTTCCCACTAGACCGTACACCTGACAAGTTCTAGTTTAATATGCTGTTCATTACAGACACACACACACACTCTAACAGACTGTTGCTCCTCTCAGGTTCAGACAACAGCTATGAGCTTTCTGAGAAACTCAATCCACCGCCTGACTCAAAGTAAGTCTCTTCCACGTGGCCTCACAACATCACAGCTGCAGCGTCCTGTTCCTCCGCTTTTCTAACGTCCTCTATTCTCCATCGTTTGTTCTCAGTCGCCTCTGCTCAGTCACTGTTACTCATCTGCGTCGCTTTGAAACCCTTTTGGTCGACGTCACACGGTGGAACTCTACAGGTAAGTTGGTGATTGTGACTTGCAAGTTGCACGTGGTTCACGCTACTTTACGGTGACACAACTTTTCAAACAACAGGGGACGAAGTTGGTTCAGCTTTTTTTTTTTTAAGACCCTATTGTTTTTAGTGTCAAAGGTGAAAATCTTGGCTCAGGGTGATTTCTTTTTCTGGGCTCCATCACTGTCCGTCGGTCATTTCTCTTGGTCAGCAGCGAGGTCATTCCCTGACAAGTCCGTGAGGGCAGGTGGTCATGTGGTGGGATATCAGCGTTTTGATTGGCTGTTGCATGAACACTTCAGATGACTGCAACCAAGTTTCACGCTATTTTGCAACCCGTCACAGCGGCTTGATGCACGCTGAAGCGTAGAAGTTTCACTGCATAGAACCAAGTGGCATGAGGAAGTTTGTGGTGAGAGGCCGTCCTTCTGCATTCCTTCAAGGAAGAGACGGGCGTCTGGAAAAACATGAAATACCTTGATCCATGGTCGACGGGAAGGTTTGTAAAGAGAGCAAACAGCTCCCTCTGTGTCGATGCTTTGGGAACATAGAGCTCTGAGCGACACGGAAAGCGTTTGACCTTTTTTTTTTGTTTGTTATTTCTGGGCTTATTTAAATTCTAGGTAGGTAGAGTTTATTGATATGTTCAGGATTATTTTGAGAAGAATTTACCAAGAGATGTTTGGAGTAGTTCAAGATGAATCATTTGAGAGAAATAAACATTCTAAATTGATGACCCAAAAAAATGAAATTGAGTATATATTATATATATATATATATATATATTAGTATACATGGTATATTTTTTAATTTATATATAATCTTTTATTAAATTGCCTTTTTGTATGAAATGTACTTTACAAAGAAACTTCCCTTTTTCAGTTTTTGTAAAACACTGAATCTCTTGCTGGACAGTTGAGTTATTTGATATACTAAAGCCTGAATATTTTGGGAGATTTGAGTTTAATGTTGCATTTAATCTTTTAAATAATGTATTAAAAGTGTGTTTCTTCCCGTGTTGTGGCTGTTCCTCCGTCTTTAGGTTGAAATATGTTCCACGTGAAGAAAAGACGCCCTCACTTATCACCTTTAAACTGGGAACTAACAGCTTGTTATTCATTCATTCATTAACAACACATTACCAATCACAGGCAATAGTAAAGATATTAAAATATATACAATATATACGACATATTGCACTTACTTTTGGTTTGGAAAATTAAAAAAAGGAAAAATGAAGGAAAGTGTAAATCATAGTTTCCTAATGTATAAAAGTGTCTCTCAATCATTCAATTGCAAGAAATAAAATAGCGGTTCCGTTTTGCTTTTCCTTTTATGTGAATACTTTATGTGGTGCTTTTAAAAAATGTCATGGTTTGTTGTCAGTAGTTAGTAGTATACTTTGTATTTTGTATTGTATATCATGTTTTTTTGATTAAAACCAATTTCCTATTTCCAATTTTATCAATGGAAACTGGGTTGGACAAAAACAACTTATATGGTCAAATTATTTTGTCTCTTGTTCTGGAATTCTTCCTTTTTAATAAAATCTTCCTAATTACCAAAGTCTTTTCAGCCGTCATATGAACACCTTTGATAATTCAAATTAAAAGGATTGTCTCTATATACAACTACGATTTTTCCAAGACAGAGTTAATCTGCCAGTGGAGTTCCAATCCCTGTCTTTAATATTTATAATAAACCGCTTGCAATAACTCCATCCTTGAATTCTATTGGCTGGCCACGGGTGGCAACACGGAGCGGGCAGAGAGTTGATGCGTTAATCTGGGCAAGAAGTGTCATTTACAGGAAGCAGGGGTTCATGGAGCGTGGTTTTTCCAAACGTTGAATTTTTTGGAGCTTTCCATGAGACTTATCTATAGAAGAGTATCAGGGCGGTTACTAAAACGTTAATATTATTGTATTGCGAGAATATAAACAAAATTCAGCGCTTAAAGTTGAAATGTTGAAATTAAACGCATGGTATATTTAGAGAATAAAACAATTTGAGAATAAAGTAAAATGTTTTAACTTGTTCACACATTAAGTGAAAGATGGAATAGGGAATAAAAAAAACTAAATAGACTTATAAGAATATTCTTTTATATTTTTGTTTCTGCTTCAGCCCAATGGAGGAAGTGACAGGAAGCTAAAAGTATCAGTATTATTAACATTGAATGTTGAATAGGGAACAGACATTTCAGGACAGTGCAGGGAGACACAAAATGGCAGTAAACGATCTGAAAAGGGGTGTGGCACAGTGTATGTGTGTGTGTGTGTGTGTGTGTGTGTGTGTGTGTGTGTATCACAGTTCATCTCATTCATCTCAATACTTTTCATTATTTCCCTGGAAGGAATATTTGTTTGCAGAAGGGATTGATGAAGCCTCAACAACTGAACAACATCTTCAGCCACGACGCACAAAGTCACTCATGGAGGAGCACAAGCCTCCAAAGTGTAGAAGGCAACGCAGTGTGGATTCATGACTTGTTATTTGATTTCGATGCAGAGGTGACGAAAGAAAAGTAGTTTGAGTGACGGAAGAGCTGCACTGAACGCTACGACCAAGAAAGCAAAGTGAGATAAGAATTTTTAAATTAACATTAAATACTTAATGTTGATGTTGATGTTTTAACACCATTAATTATTACTTCTAACCACTTCTCCTGGCATCACCACGACTACATTACATACAATAATGGGAGTTACTGTAGCTTTGTAACTTCTATGAAGGAGATGTAGCCCCTTCAGTACAGACCATAAGCATTAAAAAATAAAAACATTAACAGTCCCGAATTTGTCAAATATATACAAATAACCAAAAATATAAAACAGAAATGGTCAGATATTTAAGATACATAAATATACAAATGCGATACATTGCACGGAATAAATCATTGTTTTGGTATCATTAATGGTTAAAAATTATTTAATCTAGCCACTGGGGGTGCACAAGCCAGTGTATCATCAGTGCCGGCCCCAAGCCCGGATGAATAGAGAGGGTTGTGTCAGGAGGGCATCCAGCATAAAACCATACTAAATCAAACATGCGGACAACAAATCTGATTTCTATACCGGATCGTTCGAGGCGCAACGACGCCACTGATGCCATTAGCCAACAGAGTGCCAGCGGAAATTGTGCTACTGTCGGCCGAAGAAGAAGAAGAGGGGGAAGGCGTGGCCGGAGACAGCAGGAGAGGAAAAATGGGTAGGCGAGTAGAGTTGAGAGTAGGAACTTTGAACGTTGGCACTATGAAGGGTAAAAAGAGAGAGCTGGCTGACATGATGGAGAGAAGGAAGGTAGATGTACTATGTGTACAAGAGACCAGGTGCAAGGGGAGTAAGGCCAGGAGTATCACAGCGAGGTACAAACTGTTCTACCATGGAGTGGATTGCAGGAGAAATGGGGTCGGGATGGTCTTGAAGGAAGAATATGTCAAGAGTGTTTTGGAGGTGACGAGAGTGTCGGACAGTGATGAGCATGAAACTGGAAATTGATGGGGTGATAATGAATGTGGTCAGTGCATATGCTCCCCAAGTTGGGTGTGAGATGGAAGAGAAAGAAGAATTCTTTAGTGAGTTGGATGTAGTGGTGGAAAGCGTCCCCAAGGGAGAGGGAGTGGTCGTAAGAGTAGATCAGATGCTGGTGGATTTCACCAAAAGGATGGAATTGGCTGTTGTAAATATGTATTTCAAGAAGAGGGAGGAACACAGGGTGACATACAAGAGTGGAGGAAGGTGCACCCAGATGGACTACATCTTATGCAGGAGGTGCAACCTGAAAGGGATTAGTGACTGTAAGGTGGTGGTCGGGGAGTGTGTTGCTAGGCAGCATTGGATCTGTATGATGATTCTGGAGGCCAGGAAGAGGAAGAGAGTGAAAGAAGAGCCAAAGATAAATGGTGGAAGTTGAAAAAGGAGGAGTGTTGCATGCATTTTAGGGAAGAGGTAAGGCAGGCGATAGGTGGGAATGAACGGGTACCAGATGACTGGGAAACAACTGCAGAAGTGGTGAGGGAGACGGCCAAGAATGTACTCGGTGTATCATGTGGGAAGAGGAAGGAAGACAAGGACTCTTGGAGGTGGAATGAGGAAGTACAGGAGAGCACAGAACAGAAGAGGTTGGCGAAGAAGAAATGGGAAAGTCAGAGAGATGAAAAAAGTAGACAAGGAGTACAAACTGATGCGGAGCAAAGCGACAAGAGAAGAGGCAAAGGCAAAGGAAAAAGCGTACGACGAGTTGTACTACAGATTCAAGAGGGTTATTCGTCACATACATATACGTACAGACTTTCATACATTATGCAGTGAAATGTCAATGCAACGCACCCGGTGATTACACAAAATATGTCCTAGACTGAAGTAGCTATCTAAGAATTTCTACTAGACCAACTAACTGATTCCTAAAACGTAATGCAGTAAGTGGAATACGATAGAATAAAACAAAAATATATAGAATAAAATAAAATAAAATAGAATAGATGAAGGGTTCTCAGTTCTCATGGCTTCGGGGAAGAAACTCAGTCTCAGTCTCTCTGTTCTCGCTGTGTGACTGCGGAGGCGCTTGCCTGACCGCAGCAGCTGGAACAGTCCGTGGTTGGGGTGATGAGGATCCTTCATGATCCTGCGGGCTCTGCTACTACACCTCCTGGTGTATAGCTCCTGCAAGGGGGGGAGGGTAGTTCCAGTGGTACGTTCAGCTGAACGCACCACCCTCTACAGGGCCCGCCTGTCCTGAGCAGTACAGTTCCCAAACCAGGCAGTGATGTTGCCTGTCAGGGTGCTCTCCACTGCTCAGGAGTTGAAGGACTTGAGGATCCTCACGAGACCCGGAATTTCCTCAGCTGCCTGAGGTGGTAAAGACGCTGCCTCGCCTTTCTCACCAGAGTGTCTGTTTGCAAAGTCCATGCTAAATCCTCTGTGATGTAGACTCCCAGGTACTTGAAGCCGCTCACCCTGTCCACAGAAGTCCCATTAATCACCAAGGGCACGTGCGTCCTCGATTGTGATCCTCGCCTAAAGTCCACAATCAGCGCCTTAGTTTTGCTGACGTTCAGGTGGAGGCTGTTGTCCTGGCACCAGAGTGACAGGTTTGGAGTTGGAGCTGGACCTGGCCACACAGTCATGTGTGTACAGGAAATACTGTAGGAGGCTGAGGACGCAGCCCTGGGGGGATCCTGTGTTTAGGGTAAGGGAGCTGGACATGTGCTTCCCCACCCTGACCACCTGGGTCCGGGCTGAGAGGAAGTCCAGGATCCAGGCACACAGCGGAGTATTCAGTCAGAGCTCCTTCAGCTTGACAGCCAGTCTGGTGGGGACTATGGTGTTCAAAGCTGAACTGTAATCGATCAACAGCATTTTCACATAGGCCCCCTTCCGGCCATCCAGGTGCGTGAGCGTGGTGTGCAGTACCTGGGAGACCGCGTCATCCGTGGATCTGTTCTGCGGGAATGCGAACTGCAACAGGTCCAAGGTGCGGGATCAAAGCCCTCCTGACCTCGTGCACGGACACTGAGAGTGCGCGCTCATCCCCAGCGGTGTAACTCCAATTAGCCGGCGAGCTAGCGGTGCTGTTGCCAGACTCAGACCGCGCATAAAAGGAGTTCAGTTCGTTGGCGAGGGAGGCGTCCACACTCGTGGCTGGGGAGGGGCTGCTCATGTAGATTGTTATCATCCGCAGCCCCTGCCACAAGCTTCTTGTGTCCCCCCGCTCCATCTGTAGCTCAACAGTCTCTCTGTACGCCCGTTTAGCGTCCTCCACCGCCCTCCGCAAATTGTACGACGCCGCTTTGTAATTGTCCATATTTCCGGATACAAGACCGTCATTTTAAGGGACCGTGCTAGCATTCAGAGCGCAGCGGATGGATTTATCAACCCACGGTTTCTGGTTTGGAAATATCCGAACTTTCACCGTGGGAACGATGCTATCTGTTACCGTAGTCACAAAGCTCACCACTACATCTGTAAACTCGCTGACGTCACTTGATCTTGATTGGAACATGTCGCAGTCTACCTCAGCGAGTGCGTCCTGAAGCGCAGCCTCTGATTGGTCCGTCCACCGCTTCACTTCCCTCATCACCACCAGTTCTCACGCGATCAGAGGCCTGTAAACAGGAACCAGCGAGATCGTGGCGTAGTCAGATTTCCCGAAAGCAGGGAGCGAGACGGTCTTCCAGAATACTGCGTCTTTTTTAAAATTTATTTAACTTTTTACATACACTCTGCGTATGTGAACATATACGACTTATGTGGATGTATGTGGGCAAAATTTTGATTAAAAAAATAATACATTTCTGCTGAAACACTGCATATTTTTCAAATATTTTCAATTTTCAGATTCGAACAATTACAAGGCTTGAGGTTTAATCAATGAGTTAATATTCTACTGTGATTCAAAGTTTTTCTTTTGACAATTCAATAGTTAGATAATGATATGTTAAAAGATATCAATTCATGCATCAATTAATCTCATCTCATCATCACAAGTAGGCCTGGCCTCCGGGAAAGAGCAGTTTATATGTTGACTGTATCCAGTGTTGTGTTTGTTCATAGTATAGAATGATTTATTGCTTGTGTTTAGTGAATTATAGAGAAAGTGAGAATGTGCCTTCGTAGCCACAACCTGCATATACGTATAACAAGTTGGATGATGATGTCAAAGCGTCTTTTACCGCAAACTCATCTCGCTCAACCACCCCACTGCAAGTTTTGAACATTGCCGTGTCGGCAGTGCACGGCGTTCAGCTATTCCAGTCAAATCTCATCTGTTTTTCCTTAATTCCTGCTCCGTATGTGGATCGGTATGGATGAAACTGACGAAAGGAGAAGAATAATAATAAAAATCTGAAAAACAACAATAGGGTTTCATCCTGCCGGGATGGAGCCCTAGTATTTGACTTTTGGGTATTCTCTTTTTCCCCTAAGACTAAGACATATCAACCATCATTGTCTATTGCAGTTTTGTGTTTATAGAGAGATAGCTTTTAAGTTGTTAAAATAGCCACTCTTCTTCCTGCAGAACTATGTGATGAGCAGAAGACGTTTGGGGTGAATATCATTTCCAACTGGTCATGTTATTTTTTAGCGAGGTGTGTTTCCAGCAGATAAGGAATATCTGCTTTATCTTTCCTAGACTGCTGTGCTGTGCACTTTTTCAGTTTGGTTATTCCATCCATTTATATCAATTTATTTAAGTTAATTCATTTTCTGATTTCACCAGATCCCCCTTTTCCCCCCGAATGTTCTTTAAAATAATAAAGTCTGAGGTTTTATTTTCTACATATTGTACCTTGTTGTCCAGGTCCTTGAATTTCTCTTTTTATCCTCAAGGGTTGGTGTGTAACTTTTACGTAAATGTACATTTGGCACACACGGTACTTTCCCGAAGGAGGAGCCCCGTCTATATAACCGATGCTGCTTATTATCAGGTATTATAGTTATAGTTGTGTCACTTTTGGTAGAAACAGTCGACCATGAGAGAAGTGTGAGCAGCCAGGCTGCGTGGCTTACGCCACAAGTCCCAAAGATTTGACATTTCTGTCCTGCTCTCACCATTCATCCACAGTTCCTTCCCTCCGCCGTGCCGCCTACAATAGTCAGTTTCAGAAATGCATGATGTGAAATGTAGTTCCTGTGAACATAGCAATATTTGTGTAGAGTCCATTACTTTATAAAATGTACTATTTTCAAAATGCAAATCTCATTTAATGAAACTCAAATCTGCTCCTGTTACATTTCAAACTAACTGAATAAAGAATCTGTACAAACCCACCTAACATGAGAAACCCTTTATAGTAGAAAGTCACAAGGTTTTAATAAACACTCAATGATTTCAACAATCTATAAATGTCAATAAAGTTTAATTAGTATTGTGAATATCAGTAGTGCTCGTATAATTTTCCTTATTTTTATTAAATGGGGAATCAACAATTGATGAAGTTACTACCTGTTGACATTCATCTGGTCAACAGCTTGGTAGGATAAAACATAAAAACTTACCTGACTGAGGTTGTCTGGTCTCCTTCAAACCTTCATCACTGTCTTCAGTGTCAGTTTGAGAAGAGCTGCTCAGCACCAGCTGGATCTGAGCTACTGGCTGCTTCTGACACTCCACAGTCCTCTCCATCAGCTTCTGTTTCCATCTGTTCAGTTGAGGTGCAGGCAACAGGTTCTGCCTCTCTCTTCACCTCAGTTTGGTTTTGATGAAGCTGGGACCACTGAGCGCACTCTACATCATGGACTGGGGCTCCACTCCTGCTGCTCAGGGGGAAGCTCCTCTTTACAGACAGAGCTGCTGGAGCTCTGGAGCAACGCTGACAAACAGACAGTGAAACAGACCTGCCGTCCCTGGGAAAATATTTTGAGTACTACAATAGTGTAACATGGAATCTTTGCGGCTCTGACCTGCTGATTCCAATTTCGACCGATTCTGATTTTCATTCAGTTCATAATAAAACATTGACTATTTAACGTTTATATTGTCTTACGATAATTTTCAGTTTATATCTGTGATTAGATTAGAACATTTTCTTAATTCTTCATTTGGTCTCATTGGGTTTATCTGCTGTACGTCAATAACAAATACATTGTGTGATCTGATCACGCTCACCTGAGAGGACAGCTGCACATACTCACTTCCACAGCAACATACAGTTCCCACAATAGTCAGATTGCTGATTTTGACACTGTGTTTATAAATGTTCATTATTCATTATGAACTTAATAGAACATGAAACTGTCCCTAAGTTCCAATAAAAAAATGACAACATGGAACGGTGACTGATTGCAGTGTTAATTGCAGTCATTGCAATAAAAAAGTAATAATTATAAATGACCGACTCTTTTCACTCTTCTCACTCTTGCTCACTGGAATTCACTGTGGATTAAACAAACTGAATAAAATAGAACGACTCGTTTTACTGAGTGACTCGTCCAGAATCGAGTCTCTAAAAAGAGTCAAACTTTTCATCACGATCAGTGCTGGTGCACTATGAACAACCAGAGCAGATGCTCCGCTGCAGTGACAGCGATGGATACACAGTCTGCCCAATTTTGGAATATTGTCAGGTGATGGAATATTTATCCAATAAACAGCCGACATTTTCTCTCTTTTTTTGAGCATCAACTACGCAAGTACTTAGGTTTGAGAATATATATAGTATATACATAAAGTAGGAGCATTTTTACGAGAACATGAGCACAGCATCAGGTGTGCACAAAATTTTAAAATATATCTGATAGATCGGTTGCCAGTCACGGCCGATCAAGCTGAAAAGCAGCCGATCAATTGGTGCATCTCTATTACCAATGTTTTATATGTCAACATTACAGTCTCATTTTTGTGCTCATTACTCCCCCACTTCCCATTTTACCTCAGCAATGCAGCGTCGATGGATAATAAAGTACCGCTGCGCTCAGTGCACTGAGTATCAATGGATGTTGAGTGAGTGCTACAGGTCGTAGCATGTTGTCCAATCCCAGGGATGGAGTTCAAATACTCAATAAATGTACTGATTTGTATTGATTAATTTCCGTAATTAAATTACAAATTTAAATATATATATATATATATATATATACAGTATATATATATGTTTACACATGCAGTGTATATATGTGTATGTGTATATATATATACTGTATATATATAGACACACACACACACACACACACACACACACACACACACACACACACACACACACACACACACACACACACACACACACACACACACACACACACACACACACACACACACACACCTCACTTAACGATCTACCTGTTTAACAACAGGCATGCAAACTGTTGAGGGGTGAAAAAGGTGAGAAGGATGCGTGAGCGGAGAAAAACACAGACCCACTAGGGGATTCTGGGGTAATGCTCTGGGGCCGTTTCCCTTTTGAAAAGTAAGTTACCAAATATTCATTTGTGATTACTTTTAGGATTAGTTTAGGGTTGACTTGATCACAAGTTAAAAGAATTACAAGACTGCGCAAAAATAAGAACAAATTATGAATTTATTAAGTGCAAAACGCAGCCCCACTAGGTACATAACTAATTAAAAACGTAATACTCTCCAAGAACAATATTGCTAAACTAGACAATTCCGGGAAGTTGTGTGGGTGCTTGCCGGCATGCATCGCCAACTCAGTGCATGACGTTGAGTTGTGTGGCGTGAATTAAGTGTGCAGTGGACGTAGTGGTCAGCTGCCAACAGAGCCGCTTCTGACCTCCATGGCGCCCTACGCCAAATTCTATGTGCCTAATTCACCCTGAGGGTCCGTGTCACTGGAGCTCACCAAATTGATGTCACTTTACTGAACACAACGAAATTTTACTAATCAAAAAAACTTTTACTTACATTGATATCATCACTTTCCTAATTAATTGGAGGATTGAGGCGCTTGAGAACTAAACTTGCGTCCCCTCCGTCACTCATCTGACTTTTTCAGGGCTACGAAACGTATGTTACCTGCAAATGTTGAAGCCTTAAAATTGGGGGGGAAACAAGGCTTCATCTCTAGACCTCATTTGAAGGAGCCTCCGGAATGGGACAGCACTTCGTCGCTCCGGTGTGACGCATTCGGTCTTAAAATGCAGCCCCTGAAATGGGACACAGCTTGTATGTCCAAGTCCGAGCCCTCGTTGATTTTCTCGAAGCCAGGTGACAGCAGGGCATTTTAAAAGATTTACATACAGATGGACTGAAACTCCCCCTCCGCCCCCCCTCAATGTTTTCGCATCGGATTTCCACGAATCACGTGGGTGGCCAATTTTGGTTTAAAAATGGTGAATTTCGCCGAAAGGTGACAAGTTTGCATGAACAACCGTTTGGACTTACAACCAACTCTCTGACCTTTCTGTATTGCACGATGCGTACAATACCGTGATCTGCGTGGGCGGCGTCTCAGCGTCAAGCATCTCATCTCATCACCGTTCTCAGTCTCAGTCTCGTTCCCACAGTCTGTCAGTATTCACTACACTAGCGTTCGCAGTCGCCGCGCCTCCTTACCGTGAAATAACGCTGCTCCTGGCTTATCGACCCATTGGCTTAAAGACCTGGTATTAGCAACAGAACTCGGTTGTTAAGTGAGGGTAAGCGTCCATATGTTTTATCCTGTTATTGTAATGCACACCGATGGACTGGTGAACGGGAGATCCTTTCCACGCGCACGCTACGTCAACGCTTACCTTGCGAGCCCTTCTCCGAGACCCACCCAAAGGTTCACAGTCTCTCCAAAGAATAAAACAAATACAAGTGTATTTATTTTTATTTAATGAAACCAAAAAATGCTGTGCACAACCGTGCGTGATAGGGACCATTTTCTCCGTCACTGCACCCACCGGCAACGACAATACAATGACGAACGATGATAAAATCGTGTATCGTGATATTTGGGCAGGGTCCTAGACTAGCCGTGACACATTAATAGTGCTGCCATCTTGCTGCAGTCAACATATAGAAATTATTTCATATGACTGTACATATATAACATTTCATACATATATCTCGAATTTCCCTCATGCTTTCAGAGTGCAGAGTGTACATAGCACCAAGATTGCTGCCATTGAGAAAAGACGTTTTTTATATGGCTCCATGTTTATTTTTAATTGCCATATGATAGATATGATATAAGCTATTTTAAAATATATTATAAGGGTCCAGACCTGCTCTGCTCAGCTGGACTCCGGGTCTCAGGATGGAAGCCAGCACTCTGTACAGCCTCCGGATCTCCTGCTCCGAGCGCCTCCGTCTGCTCTCCCAGTTCACCACAGAGCGTTCAAACTCTCTGTAAACGTCTCCTCCTGCCGCTATCACCTTGTCGCTCAGCGCGTCTCTCACTTCTTCTCCCACCTTCACCTTGTCGCACAGGAACAGAAGCTCTCCCACCGCCACAGATATTCGCTCTCGTACAGAAAAGGTGGAGAGTTGAAGCCGCTCCGCCATTGTTGTTGTTGTCGTGGAGCTTCTGGTCACGTGTCTGTGTTGGAGGCGGTGGCAAAGTGAGCGGTGTGATCTACTTCCGGGTCAAAGAGCGCTGCTGGGAGCGTCTCCTTGCTCTAGAATGAGAAATGTAAATGGTTACTTAATATTAGGAATGTTTATTTGATGTTTATCGTTGTGAACTTAATTGAAGGATGGTATTTAATTTTAGATTGATGTGTGACTGTGAGGAAGTTTTCCCACCGGTTAAGGGTGGTCAACGTATTAGTTTCAGCCTGAGGTCAGGTGACTCTGCCTCCTTTGGGGTCATAAACTTCTATACAGAACATTGGCATCATGATGTTTTTGTTTGTGTCTATAAGCACTTTGCACCCCATTTTCATGCTTGTGCCACTTTGACCACAAAGGAGAACACTCTGTGTGTGCGTGTGGTAGGATGTCTCTCTCTCTCTCAATTCAATTCAGCTTCATTGGCATGACAGTTATTATAACAGTATTGCCAAAGCTAAAGGGAAGGAGCACTCAACAACAACAACAACAACAACAACAACAACAACAACAACAACATTAGATACAATAACTCAACAACAACATTGTTTACAATAACAACAGATGAACCTCATAATAATAGCAGTAATAACATGAAAAATTACAATAAAAGTAAATAAATAAAAAGTAACAGTATGTAGAGGGCAGGTTACAGCTCATCGTATGACACTGTAAGAGGAAACGTCCAGTGAGGGGGGCTGTGTCTCCCTCCCCGAGGAGCACGTCCATCTTTACTCATCAGACAGTGCGATGAATGATGCTGGTCTGATGGGTTGGTATGGTTGACAGTGTAGTAGAAAGTGCATCTCTGTCTCTATCTCACCTGTCTTACACTGACCACAGAATCTTTGCTCTTGAGGCAGCCAGGATTTTTTGTGTCTGCTTTTTCAATGGCTGGACTGTGCTCACTGAGCCTGTACTTGGTCAGGATCTGCCTCTGCTTCATATCTCTGACAGTAAAGAGATATTCTGCCAGTGTATATTCTCACTTCCCCCTCTCATCCTACCATTAAGCATGTACAGGCCTAAGGAGCCACATAGATGCACTAACGCTTTGCCTGTTTTGTTGACCACACGGTCAGGGTTGTTTCTCTGGGGAGTGGTGGGGTTGAGGTACAGGAAAGGCTGTCTGAAGATGTGACTGTTGCCAGTAGCATCCACCATCAGGCTCACATCCGCTTCTGGTGTCCAGGTCTCCCATCAGCAGAATGCTACCCTGGGCCTTGTAATGGTTGATCTCTACTTGAAGATTGTCAAAAAAGTTGTCATTAAAGTAGGGAGATTCCTGGGGGGGCTGTATGCTGCACATATATATATATAAATCATTATCACATTTGATGTTGGTTTTATTTAATTTAAGCCAGATATGGGTTGGTGCTTTTTTGATTTGTTTTAATTGGCTTGACAAATCCTTTTTGTACCATACAATAACCCCACCTCTAGTCTCTACCATTTTTGGTGTTTTTCTGCTTGAGGGATGGTAACAAGATTTCTGCGTATCCTGGGGGACAGTGGGTGTCTGTGTCCTGCCAACACCATGTTTCTAGTAGTATGACAATGTCATGTCCTTCCATACATGTCATAAACTCTGGGTTTGTACTCTCTGTTCCAAAAACTGAAGAGTGTAGCCCTTGAATGTTCCATGAGCTAATCAAGAGAGATTTCATTTCCTTCATATATTTTTAAAATAATCTATGTATAATGACAAGTAGACAATTGAGTAGCAATTAGGATCGGGCAGTAAGAAAGAAATTAAATTAAATAAATATAAATTAAATAATAAATGAAATAAATAATAATAATAATAATAATAATAAAAATATTAAAAACAATAATTTATTATAATTATTTATCTTTATTTTTAATAATGGTCTCCCTCTCTCTCTCTCTCTCTCTCTCTCTCTCTCTCTAATGATTCATAGTCATAACATGAGACAGGTGCAGATCCACACTGTGGGAATTGACTTGGTTTCTGTCTGAGAGGGAAACACACTGACTTAAAATGGTCCCACTCACCATTTCCTCACTCGGTCACTCAGAACCAAATGAATCAGAGGAGGAAGATGAGCCGCTGCTCTAATCTTAGACAGTGATAATGACAGTGAAATAGAGGAGGAAGTGTCCCAAACTGAGGACAATGTCAACATAATTGGGGTTACAATGAATCACTGGAATCTACAGTACCAGACTGGAACCTACAGTACCAGACTGGAGTCTACAGTCTATAGTCTACCACTCCTGAAGAAGAGCAATCTCGATGCAACAGTTATTGCCAACTACAGGCCCATTTCCAACCTGCCGTTCCTCAGCAAAATACTTGAAAAAACAGTTTACCTTCAGCTTAACAACTATCTAACCTCAAACAGCCTTTTAGACACCTATCAATCAGGCTTCCGACCTCACCATAGCACAGAAACAGCACTTATTAAAGTTCTGAATGATCTGCACATAAACACTGATGCAAAAAAACAATCTGTTCTTCTGCGCCTAGATCTCAGTGCCGCCTTTGACACTGTTGACCATCACATTTTATTAGTGAGATTACAAAAATGGGTCTGCCTATCTGGCCCGGTTCTAAACTGGTTCAAAACCTACCTACAGGACAGGCAGTTCTTCGTGTCCATTGGAGGTTTTGTGTCAAACAAAGTGGATATTGTATGTGGAGTGCCCCAAGGTTCGATTCTGGGACCATTATTGTTTAACCTCTATGCTTCCACTTGCACATATTGTAAAGAAACACAAAATAAATTACCATAATTATGCAGATGATTCACAACTGTACATATTCCTATCTCCTGATGACCCATACACTCCCTCACACTCAGTGTATGAATGATATTAATGCATGGATGTCAAAGAACTTTTTACAACTGAACAAAGACAAAACAGAAACACTCATCTTTGGTGCAAAGGCTCAAAGACAGAACGTTGCAGCTCATCTTAGTTCTCTGTCCCTGGAGAGTGAGAATGAAGCCAAAAATCTGGCTGTAATCATTGACGGCGATCTAAATTTTAAGAGCCATATAAATCAAATCACAAAATCAGCCTTCTACCATCTAAAAAAACATTTCAAAATTAAGAGGCTTCCTGTCAAAAGCAGACTCCGAAAAAATTTATCCATGCACTCATATCAAATATATTGGACTACTGTAATGGCTTATTCACCGGCCTCCCCAAATCAGCTGTGCAGCGGCTACAGTTAATACTATCCCTCGTACCAAATCTAAAGAAGGAGAAGCTGCTTTCTGTATCTATGCCCCAAGTAAATGGAACACTACAGAGGGACCTGAGAGAGGCCCTCACATTGAATACTTTTTAGAGCAGCTTAAAAACCTTGCTGTTCGCTACAGTCTATGACTGACTGACTGACGTCTGTCAGCCGTTTCTACGCTGAGATGAGATGGTACGCACTGTTGACTCAATACAGATGGGGAGATTTCTGGTTCCGGTGAGAGCTACCACTTCCGGTTCCGGTGACGTCTTCGCTTGTGCGCTGTTGCTGCTACTATTGCTGCTGCTGTTTTCTGTTGCTGCTATTGTTTCTGCTGGTATTGTCGTTGCTGCTGCTAACCATATACCTAAACTTTACCATGCACCGTGACTGGATTTAGATGGGATGGTGCACACAGTTGGAATCTCAGTGTCTGGTGAGGGGGATGGTAGCTCAGGAGGTAGAGCTGGTCGTCTAGTGATCTAAAGGTTGCTGGTTTGATCCCAGGCTCCTCCTGCTAGCATGCTGTAGTGTCCTTGAGCAAGACACTTAACCCCTAATTGCTCCTGATGGCTGGGTCCGTCGGTGTTTGAACAATTGTACGTCGCTTTGGATAAAAGCGTCTGCAAATGGAATGTATTTGTAATTGGTGAGGGCTGCCACTTCCGGTTCCGGTGACGTCTTTGCTGTGCGTTGCTTCCCTGAGAACTGTTGAGACTCAATACAGATGAGATTTCTGGTTCCGGTGAGAGCTACCACTTCCGGTTCCGGTGACGTCTTCGCTTGTATGCTGTCGCTGTTTTTGCTGCTGCTATTGTTGCTGCTGGTACAGTAGCCGCTAGTGTTGTCATTGCTGCTGGTGGTGTTGTTGGTGCTGCTAACCTTATACCTTAACTGGTGTTGCCATTGCCCCTGCTAACCTTATACCTAAACTTAACCATCTCTGACCTTATTCCTTAACCTAATCATCTCAAACATTATACCTAAACATAACAATCCCTAAACTTATACCAAAAGTTAACCATCTCTAACCTTTAGCCTAATTGAAATATCTCAGGTGGGGTTATTGTATGGTACAAAAAGGATTTGTCAAATATCAACTCAACATCTCTCACATCTCTAACCTGAGTGACTTTTCCAGTTCCGGTGAGAGCTACCACTTCAGGTCCCGGTGACGTCTTCGCTTGTGCGCTGTTGCTGCTTTTGTTGCTGCTGTTTGTATGTCTGCTGCTGGTATTGTCACTGCTGCTGCTGCTGCTGGTGCTGTTTTTGGTGCTGCTAACCTTATACCTAAACTTAACTCTCGCTTACCTTCTACCTCAACTTAACGTCACCTTATACCTCGACTTAAACATCTCTAACCTGAGTAACCTTCCCGGTTCCGGTGAAAGCTACCACTTCCGGTGACGTCTTTGCGCATACGTTGCTGCTGTTGTTGTTGCTGCTGGTGTCGATGTTGCTGCTGCCGTTGTTGTTGTTTCTGTGGCTGTTGTTGCTGCTGTTGTTGTTGTTTTCTGTTGCTGTTGCTGCCACTGTGTTTGGAGTCGCTTTTATTGTTGTTTTTGTTTCTTTATTGTTACTGTTGTTTCAGGGGCATTCTTTTGTAATGACTGGCTGACAACTACATTCTCTCTTTCTTTTTTGCATTTCTTTGTAAAGCGCATTGTGTTGCCCTGGTATGAAATGCGCTCTATAAATAAAGTGTGACCTGACAAGACTAGATCCCCTGACTGGAGTCCCTCCAGTACCAGACCGAAGTCTACAGTACCTCACTGGGGTCTACAGGGCCAGACTGTGGTCTACAGTACCAGACTGGAGTCTACAGTATCAGACTGGAGTCTACAGTACCTGACTGTGGCCTACAGTACCAGACTGGAGTCTACGGTATCAGACTGGGACACACAGTACCAGATGGTCAGTTACACCAGTTCATGACATCAAACCTGCCTTTGAACTGTTCATACCACAGTCAATGGAGAGGATTATTCTGGACAACACAAACCTGGTGCTTTATGATGCTTTATATAGTCATTCAAATGTGTTTTCTTGTTAAGCAAAACAAATTAAATTAAATTATTCATACATTCATAGATATTGCTTTGAAGTGATGTTTGTCATAATGTTGAGGTCACTGGGGCAGCTGGTCATCATGAATGTAACTTGCAAAATCTCCCCGTCCTCCAATGCAAGCCAAACATTACATGTGTTAGATACAAAAAACATGCCAGCAAATAAAAACATATGCACATTATGAGCATTGTGGCCAGTTTGATGAATAATTAGTGCAAATTTTGTGCTTTGTAATGTGTAATATCAAGGGAAACCTTTCCTATGTGGATAAACAAACTGAAATATCAGATCAAGTTAAAGAAGAATCTTTAATTATAACACAACACACCACTCCACAACACATGCACACACACACACACACACACATGCTTTGGATGGTGGCGGTGAAATGAGGCCTCTGTGTTTAACCATCCTTGGCTTGTCCTTCCTCCGGGGGACACAGCCAGGAGCAGTGGGCAGCGTTCGTGGACGCGCCCAGGGACCTGGTGACGAGTGTTTATCGCTGGTCAGACGATGATGGGTGCATGTTTTAGGTGGGGGTCCTTACTGATGGTAGGTGGAGGAAACCCCAAGTGAGCACGGGGAGAACATGCAAACTCCACACAAAGGCTCCTATTTAGGAGATAACCCGCCCGGAGCACGGTGCCAACAGCGCCCCAGATGGGAATCGAACCCAGGACCTTCTTGCTGTGAGGCAGCAGTGCAATGCACTTCGTGCAATGATAGTCAGTGACAGGATGACAATGTGACATTTAACTTTTTCAGGAGGCTAAATATGCTTATCTCACCTTTTAAGGTGATGTTTATAGCACCGGCTATTACTGGCTGAAACAGTATTGATTGGTTAAATATTGAAACATAATTCAAGGGTTAAGGAGGCCCCACATCAGTGCAGGAGAAAAACAGTCATTTCTACAACTTCACAGTGAACATTGCTTCAATAAACGTGCTCGAATAATATGATATAATCATAATCAGAATGTTTTTTTTCGCCAGGCACATTTACATATACTAGGAATTTCTTCTGGTGTGGGATTTATGTCACAATATATATGTGATAAAAGATATGTCACAATGGTGTCACAGCCCTAGTGTGACGCATCCCCTTATGTTGTGTACAGCACAATACACCACGCATATGATAAACATAATAAAAGAGAAAAGGTTAGTTAATTTCCTATCTGCTTCCACACTCCACACACTATTGGAACAAAACTGTTAAATTGATCATGATAAATGTGTGGGGTCTCTCACATGTTCAACATCTGTTAAGATTTGAACCATCTTGTCGTGGCAGTCGTGTGCTTTTCGTTCAGGGAACATCAGCCGCATTCAAACAGTCAATCATTTCAATCTTTTGTCTGAAAAACAACTAAAGAGTTAACTGTTGTAAACCCGTCAGTGGATATACGCGGAGGAGCATTCGAGCCATCAAGAGTAAAATACATTACAGAAATTACTCAATTATTAAAATAATAATGTTTTTGTGAATAAAGAAAAGAGCACTACTTCAAGATCAAATTCGAAATTAGGAAATAAGAATATTTTGTTTGAGAATAAAGTTGTGTAGTAGAATATATGCTGTGTAGTAGCACGTTAGTTGATTTCTGTTTTCTGGATTTTAATCACATTGGTGCAGTTGCTGCGACTAACCCAGACCCCATGCCTTGCTGCCTGCAGCTATATTTATTATTATTATTTGAGCCAATCTCCGGCTTTAAGTCCCTGGTGCTCAGAAACTGTGAAACCCACAGACACTACACTAACTTATTGTATTCAGGGCAGTCCAGACATGCTGTGGTCCAAGTTTGATGAACATTGAACAACATCTGTAGGAGTAAGGAAAAAAACAAGCAACATTTTTCAGAATGAGCCGAAGGAACCGGAAGTCATGGAGCGGAACGTGGGAGTCGGGAAGCAGAGTGCATTGTGACATCATCATCTAATGTAGTATCTGTGTGCAGTGTATGAATCTGAGGCGTCGTCATTGCGATTGATGCAATTGCTCTGACTGAACTGCATCCCATGCATTGCTTTCAGCAGTTATATTTTTAGCTTGTTGATGTTCCCCGCAGTAGTTTGTCCATCGTGGTGTTAAGATGTGGAGGTTAGAAACCCTGAGAGCAGACATCAGCCGTCCTCTGGCTGCGGCAGTGGAGGAGATTTTAGGATTATTTGAAAAAAACATCTCAGAATACGAGGAGAAAGTTTCTCGTTTACAAGAAGAAAACAATGGTCAACGCGAGTTACTGGACACGGCACTGAGTCCCCGAGTTGTGCTGCACAGAGCAGGTCTGGAACCAGGCAAACTTTGATTTATATTGACACCACATTCTTTCATTAGTAATCATTTAGTAGGTAATACATTCTGAGGGGGAGGGGGATCTTCCATCGTCCTTTTCTGCTCGAGCTCCACTAGATCCTGATGGGCTCCCATAGATGTTGTGGTAAAACCACATTTATTGTCTTCTCTTTATACTGGGAGAAATGATATTTGGTGTTGATAACAGATTGGATGAAGAAATCCACATAATAAATATTAATTTATTTTAAAGCTATGATTTAGACTACTAAGTACAAACAACAACAAAGTACATACACAACTACAGTTGCAGAATGTATGTGGGCGCTGTGCTGTCTCTGTAGGCCTATGTGTGCAAAAAAGGAATGGAGCAAATAATATATAATAAACAATATGACAAAATATATATGAAATAATATAAGCTATGATATAAGTTGTGAATATGAAATGTAGCCAATGAGTATAACATTTATCATATCAATATATTTATCAAAATTGACAAATCAAATATCATATAATATTTACAGTATAAAGTGCAACACATTATAGGTGGTTTTGCCACATCTATGCAAGCTAAAAAAAAGAACCAACAATTTTCTATAAAATAACTTGAAATTCACAAAAGTAATTGACATCCATCATTGTTTATTCCATATTTAATATAAATTAGACTTTGCTTTTGATTTTTGTTTCAACAGAATAGTTTACACAATAAAACAAATGAAAATGGCATGGACAATTTTGTTGGGACCCTTAACCTAATATTTTGTTGCACAACCTTTTGAGGCAATCACTGCAATCAAGCAATTTCTGCAGCTCTCAATGAGACTTCTGCACCTGTCAACAGGTAGTTTGGCCCACTCATCCGGAGCAAACTGCTCCAGCTGTCTCAGGTTTGGGGGGTGCCTTCTCCAGACTGCATGTTTCAGTAGATGATCAATAGGATTCAGATCAGGGCTCATAGAAGGCCACTTCAGAATAGTCCAATGTTTTGTTCTTATCCACTCTTGGTGCTTTTCGCTAGTGTGCTAGTGTGTTTTGGGTCATTATCCTGTTGGAGGACCCATAACCTGCCACTGAAATAGAGCTTTCTGACACTGGGCAGTACATTTCGCTCCAGAATGCCTTGATAGTTTTGAGATTTCGTTGTGCCCTGCACAGATTCAAGGCACCCCGTGTTAGACGCAGCAAAGCAGCCCAAAAACATAACCGAGCTTCCTCCATGTTTCACAGTAGGTATGTGTTCATTTTCTTTGAAAGCTTCATTTTTTTTCTTCTGTGAACATAGAGCTGATGTGACTTGCCAAAAAGCTACAGTTTTGACTCATCTGCCAAAAGGACATTATCCCAGAAGCATTGTGGCTTGTCAATATGCATTTTAGCAAATAAAGTTGAGTCCTCCTGGGTCTCCTTCCATGGAGCCCACTGTCACTCAAAAAGCGACGCATGGTGCAATGAGACACTGATGTATCTTGACCTTGGAGTTCAGCTTGTACCTCTTTGGAAGTTGTCCATGGCTCTTTATCTACCATTCACACTATCCTTCTGTTCAATCTGAGGTCGATTTTCCTCATGCGGCCGTGTCCAGGGAGGTTGGCTACAGTCCCATGGACCTTAAACTGCTGATTGGAGTTGGTCTTACAGCCTTTACCTTTAACATGCTTGCCTATCGTTTTCTTTTGGATCTCCTCAGACAACTCTCTCCTTTGCTTTCTCTGGTCCATGTTCAGTGTGGTGCACACCATGATACTGTAACAATATATCTAAATCCATGTGATCACATAAACATTTATGCACACACAATGAAGAATACAACTTCATGCAGCTTCCAGTCAAACACTTTCAGCACACAGGGTTAATTCTTTCACAAACCTTTTAGATTGTGTCCTCCCTTGGGTTCCTGCCAAAAAGCTTTCCCCATCCTCAAGGCTTGCCTTATCTTGTCCTGACCAATTATTTTCTGCACCTGTGAGGTCCAGCTGACTCTATACTCTCTGTATCTGTGACGTTGAACTGACCATATATTCTCTGACTCCCTGAAAATAAACTGTTGGACTCAGAGAGCTGCTCCTTAGCACATCTCTGATCCGACCCTTGTACAAGTAAAACCAACGTCTGTCTGCCACTTTATTTAAGACCACCGCTTGACAAACTGCAGATTAAAGCGACCCTTTCATTTCTGTAACAATACCAAACAGTAGAGTGACTTCTTTTCTCCATTTAAATAGGCTGAATGACTGATAAGATTGAAGACATGTGTGATACTAATTCAAGAAAACACTTAGTTTGAAATATCACTATAATCCAAATATCTTTTCTAGGTGTACCAACAAATCTGTCCAGGCCATTTAGAATATAATTGATCTCTTTAGCAATAGTTTCTCTTTTCACAGCTTCTTTGCTTTACTCTGTGACATACCAAAGGCATGCAGGTATACAGGAGAAAATTGCTATTAATTTCATTATTTTTCAGGAGGAATGAAGCATTTTTTCAATGAGCTGTAAGGGTACCAACAAATTTGTCTGTATAATGTAGAAACAATTGACCTTTTGTCGCAGAAATCATTATGTTATACTACACAGGATGAAGATGACTATTGCCAAACAATGAAATTATTGTCCACAAATTCAGATGAGAATCAGGCTTAATATGTGCAGTTTCATGTATCACTAGGGGAAATATTCAAAATATAATTTGTCACTAACACAACTAAAATGGACCCTGTGTATTACTGCCTGCAGCTATATATACTCTATTATTATTATTATTATTATTATTATTATTACTGCTATTATTACCATGATTATAGTATTAGTTCTGGATCAGGAGAATGAACATTTCCATTCTTTTTCTCCCCTCCAGAACTATGAAGTCTCTCTAGCGCCCCCTTCAGCAAAATTAAAATGGGTACTCATAACTCTGCATTTATAATTCTGTATTATTACTGCTATCATCAGGAGGATTGCGCTCCTTCTTACCTGGACGTGGAGCTTGGTTCAGACTGGTCTTCTGTCTGAACAACAATTCACTTTCACTTCTTCCTTCTGCAGAGAACGCTCTCATCTTCGTCTCATTGCTCTTTTTAAACTTCTCTTGACATCAAGCAAATTTCTTCCTCTCCACTGAATAACGTAGTGGAGGTTCTCTGGTGGTGTCCTAGAGGTTCTCCGGCGGTGTCCTGGAAGTTCCCTGATGGTGTTAAAGCTTGTTCAATGTCAATAATTTCTGGTTTCTTTAGTCCTGTATGACAGGGAACAAAATATCTTTGGGTTGTGGACAAAACAAGACATTTGAGGACGTCGCCTTGTGATTTGGGAAACAGTGATCGACATTTTTCAGTATTTTCTGGCATTTTATGGACAAAACGACTAATGGCTTAATCGAGAAAATAATCGACAGATTCATGGATGATGAAAATAATCATTAGTTGCAGCTCTACTGTGTTTGTTAATAAATTGCTTGTGATAGAATTCTCCCAGATTCATCAAAAATGCGAAAAATATGATCGATACCTCTTGAATGCCAATTAGAAAATGGTATTGATTCATTTATTTTGGTCATTCCAGCATTATTCCAAATTCAAGTTTTATGGGATGAAAACACATTTTCCAAGCCACGGGTGTTTGCTGACATTTGGACAACCTGATTTGCAGTTTGGATGGCAGAAGATTACAAGGCAGAAGAAACTTAAGACCCCAGGATCTTTAGAAAATGTCGCTATAAAGTTCCACATCCAACTTGTTTAACCAACTGACTCTAAAGGAATGAACCACATCATTTGAATGTAAGACTTGAAGAGCACCTTCTGCTTTCTTATTTGAAATTATAGATTCTGTAATCTTCTGTATGTGACTTCCAAATGAAATGATGAACATTTGTAATAACCTGGTTGCAGGGTTCACATCCTATTTATTTTAAAGACAAAGAGAAGAGCAGGTTTCTAAACATGAACATGACTCCAAAATGTATTATTTAACAGTAAAGTTATGCAGACATGAAGGTATAATTACTATAAAAATATGTCATACATGTACGGCAGCGTGGGAAGGAAATGACGTTCTGTGTTTATAAATCGTGTGATAAACTTTGAATATTCAGTTCAGCTTTTAGAGACGATACTACACCTCCTCCATTTTACACAGGGACACTGAGGAACCCGGCCACTCCCTAAATCCAGGATGGAGAGGTTCAGTGAAGGTGGTGTGGAAGGTGTGGATGTGTCTCAGTGAGTCAGAGGAAACTTTTGAGTAGAAGGACAGAGTTCCATCTGACCAGTCCAGGAACACTCCTACTCTGTGAGGACCAGAGGACGGAGGGAGATTTATGACTGTTATACGCTTATTGTACCAGGCATGGTAACAATCATTAAAACAATCCAGACTCCAGGACTTGTCATTCCATCCAAGACGGCAATCATCACCATCTCCTCTCCTGATTCCTCTGTAAGACACCCCGATACCAACCCGTCCTTTCCACTCCACCTCCCAGTAGCAGCGTCCAGTCAGACCTTCTCCACACAACACCTGTGGATGGAGGTCAAATCTCTCTGGGTGATCAGGGCGTGGCTGCTCCTCTTCGACCCTCATCACCTTCCTGTCGTTCTCAGATAGACAGAGTTGACTGTTTGCTGTGTTTGGGTCCAGTGTGAGTTCAACTCCATCTGGTGGAGAACAAGACACAAAACAGCAACAGTTTATAATCTAACATCCCTGTTTGGTTCATATATTGATCAACAGACAGATTGTCCATTTATCAGCAGTGTGATGAAGACACGTGATGTCCACCATCATCTTCATTCTCAGTAGGATCTGAATGGATGGACGTCCCGTACTGCTGTGTGGATGGACTTTCCAGCTAAATAGTTACGAATCAAACTAAACAGACACTTACACTTCCTCACACCTGGTTTCAACCTCCACGCTCCACCGTGCTCCACCCTGGGAAGAAGACGGTCAGAGCAGAGGGAAACATGGACATCAAGAAGCTCCGTATCCATCATTTCCCATCCAACATCAGTCATATGTGTCCCACCACAGCAAAACTTCATCAACTCGCACATTTATAAAATCGCCAGGAGCTTTGAAAAAACCTTTCTTGGAAGAAAAAGAGATTTTTCCAGATTGGAGTTCCTTTGTGTTTTTTGTTATCTCAACGTTTTTCCAAAACCGAGTTTGATTTATAAATAATAGAAAAATGTTAAACCGTGGAGTTAAATATTCCCGTTAGATGACATCGGGAAACACAGTTCACTTACCAAGACGCTTAACAGCGCTGAACAACGCCGATCTATCGTTTCCTTTAAAGCAAGCGTTCAGGTGAAGATCATTCCTCCATATTTCATGTGATGTGAAGTCACAATGTAAAACAGTTTTGATAGAATCCAACCTTTAAATCATACTAATCTTACACGCACTGAGCCACTGTTAATGAAACGGCGAAGAAGAAAATCCCTTCGCCTCACTCACCTACGTCACTTCCGTAAACAGACGGTTAAAGCGCAGCGCGGGGCTGTTTCGGTCTCACTTGTCTGTGAAAACTTTCTTCTCCGTATCGTTATGGATTACGTGAAGCGGATGGAGGAAGCTCTGAATCATATTTGGGACCTTAATCTGACCAGCGCGGTAGATCCGTGTCAGTGTTAGCAGCGTACTGGACTTCATTTTCCGCGATGATAGTCAGTTCTCTGACAGCGACGCTGAGAACCACAGCGCTGCTGAATGTGATATTACTCCAGACTTGGAGAACATTTCAAACTTAATGTGACGATGAAACTGAATATTTTCACCCACCAGAGGAGACCGACGATACGTCCGTCGTCGTTACAATGGAAGAAGTTGATGATGTGATGAAGTCCGTCGAGGTTGGTGACAGATTTTCAGATTTCAGATTTTCTGAGACACATAATATTGATAGACTCTACATTTTGTTGTGTTGTCCGTACTTTTTAACTCAAAAATGATTCCACTTTTATAAAAATATGTATATTCTTACTGTTGAATAAAATATTTTTCAAAAACAAGTAGTTGTGTTGTTGAGCTGTTTGTGATTGGCCCATTCAGCAGTATAAACTTTGAAGGTGATTATCTCAGTAACACAGTTTGTCACACCCTCGTCATTAACAAGTCATAGCTTAAAAAATATTAACTTGATTTGCACAAGTGACACCTTTTTTGGAAGCTCTGCTTCTCCACTTTCAAATGATGCGAAAAAATATATATATCTTGAAAGCTGCCAAATGACACTAAAGTATGTGGTGGGTCACATATGTGCTGTCTGACATCATGGTTGTAGAGCGTCCTCCTTGTAGAAGAGCTTGTCAGGGAGTGTCAACTGGTCTCTCCATACCTGAGAGTGTCCAGTCTCCAGCGTGGCTCCTCCAGGCCAGCAGAGAGCAGCTTAACTCCTGCCTCTCCTGGGTGGTTGTAAGTCAGGTCCAGCTCCATCAGATGGGACGGGTTGGAGCTCAGAGCTGAGGCCAGAGAAGCCACGCCCTCCTGTGTGAGCAGACAGCCTGACAAGCTGCAAACACAACATGAAGCACCAGGTGTCAACATCAGGAAGACGGTTACTATGGCAACATACACTGAAACATACATTGAGATGGAATATGGATTTGAAATGATAGAACTAGTATTTCAGCGCCGTGGTAGCAGGATGTGAACACATGCAGGGAGGAGTTGTTCCCCCTTACAACGCTCATAATTAAGAGACATATCATTATTCAGAAATAACTGACCACTGCCCAGGTTGTAGGAGTGATTTTAACATTTAAGACCATGCAGACACATAAAGAGTACACATGTTCCACATGAATCCACATATTGTCAGAAGGACTTTCATGTAAATGCATCATTATTTGATGTGCATTCATCATCCCAGTTGGTTCCAGAGGTCTAAGAACACTGACCTGAGTGTCTCCAGAACACAGTGTGGACTCCCCAGTCCAGCAGAGAGCAGCTTCACTCCTGAATCCTGCAGATCATTGGTGCTCAGGTCCAGCTCCCTCAGACCGGAGGAGGTGGAGCTGAGAACTGAGGCCAGAGCTTCACAGCTTCTCTCTGACAGATTACAGCCTCTCAGCCTGCACACACACACACACACACACACACCACCATCAGTTCAAACCAAACCACTCCCAATCCATCACACGGATCTGAACACAGCGGTGGTACAGACATCAGAACAAATCGTTTTGGAAGGAAGAAGTGACTACTGCAGGGCTTCCAGCAGCTCCACAAATGAGCGTACGGTCCTTGGCAGGTTGAACTGCCAGAATGTTCCTTCTGCTGTGCATCTGATCAGAGATGTTGTTTAGAAGATCTTAAATCTTTTGATTATCTATAATCACACACTCTCTCCATTACTGCCAATCAGCGGTGACTTGGTTCCGTAAAGTAAGGTAACTAACTCTCCCGTAAAGTTATGTTATCTATATTTAATAGTGTACCGTAATTTCCGGACTATAAAGCGCTACTTTTTCCCCACGCTTTGAATCAATCAGCTTAAACAATGACGCGGCTAATTTATGGGTTTTTCCTGCTTTCACAAGCTTCATGCCGCCAAGAAACTGAGCAAAAAACACAAATGTGACCGTGCTTAGTTATTTGGTGGCATGAAGCTTTCATTAGACCAATGAAATTGCCGAATGGGTTAAGGTGAAACAATGTTACTGGTTAGATTAAATCGAGGCCCCTCAAACTTCCCCTCATTTACGGTCGTCATTCCGTCACCCTCTTCATGGCAAAGACACAAAGAAATGCATATGATGCAGCTTTCAAGTTGAAGGCGATGGATCTGGCTGTTGGAAAAGGAAATAGAGCTGCTGCACGGGAGCTTGGCCTTAATGAGGCGATGATACGACGTTGGAAACAGCAGCGTGAGGAACTGACTCAGTGCAAAAAGACAACAAAAGCTTTCAGAGGGAAGAAAAGCAGATGGCCCGAACTAGAAAATGAGCTCGAAGACTGGGTCAACACACAGAGAGCAGACGGCCGAGGTGTCTCAACTGTGCAGATCCGACTGAAAGCCAAAACAATCGCAATGAAGTTTGAGGATTTTAGAGGTGGGCCATCGTGGTGTCTGCCATCTATCATCAACGGGTTTCCAAAGTCTGAAATGCTGCGTGTTGAAGAGGGCAGCATGAGCTCAGCGGGGAATTTGCCTCCGGATGAAAGTGACGAGAGCAACAATGAAAACGATCCAACATCGGATGAAGCAATTCTGAGGCCATTCAACTCTGACACCGAAGGAGATGACTTCAGTGGTTTCAGTGCGCAGGAGGAGGAAGATAGTGACCAATGACTTTCTTGGTAGGCTACTGTTTACCGCTAATTTTTCATTTTTGTTACAAGCCGTGTTTCGTTAAAGCCTGCGTAAAGTTCATTTATTTCAATGTACCGGTAGGCACATAGGCTTATAGACATGTGCGGTTTATTTATGTTAAAAATAATTATTTTTTAAAAATTCAGTGGGTGCGGATATATTCAGGTGCGCTTAATAGTCCGGAAATTACGGTATATTGACAGTTATTTACAGTTAAAATGTATACAAATGTCAATATGATTAAATTGTCCATTAGGTGAAGGCTGAGGAACACTGACCTGAGTGTCTCCAGAACACAGTGTGGACTCCCCAGTCCAGCAGAGAGCAGCTTCACTCCTGAATCTTGCAGATCATTGGTGCTCAGGTCCAGCTCCCTCAGGCTGGAGGAGTTGGAGCTGAGAACTGAGGCCAGAGCTTCACAGCTTCTCTCTGACAGTTTACAGCCTCTCAGCCTGCACACACACACACACACACACACACAGTTTTTACAAGTGAAATAACAATAAATACTTTTAAATTTCATCAGATAGATTGTACATAAATAATATTTCACAGAATTAATAATAATACATCTACAAAGACAAGATTGTGAGATTGGACTCATTTTGTTGAACAATCTTGACGAGGGAATGAAAGCATTGATTACCCTTATTTTTAAACAACTCTGGACATACAGTTTATTGGACTTCTTTTGGGGTTATAATGAAGATGGTGCATCAAGACAAGCCCTCATTCGGTCCCCAGAGCGCTTATTATAAGAACATTTCTTGGAAAATCAACCATTTCAAATAACCACGACACTTTTGTTCTCTTCCAATATATTCTCATGGATAATTGGTATTTTGAACACTGTCTGTTTTGCTGTTCTTAGTTCCATGTATATCTTCCTCACTCTGCACCTATTCAGCCGCGTTTTAGGACGCTCTTACTGTCGTAGACTGGGAGATGTTCCAATCAAGTTCCAGTAACGTCAGTGAGTTCACAGAAGTAGCTGTGAGCTTCATAGACACATTAGCGGACAGCATCTTTCCCACAGCGAAAGTTGGGATATTTCCTAACCAGAAACCGTGGGTCGATTACCATCCATGGCGCTCTGAATGCTCGCACGACTGCTTACAATGACTGTCTTGTATCAGGTAACATGGACAATTACAAAGCGGCGTCGTACAATCTGCGGAGGGCGGACTAACTACAAGAGCAACCCCTCCCCAGCCATGAGCGTAGACGCCTCCCTCGCCAACGAACTGAACTCCTTTTAGGTGCGGTTTTAGTCTGTCAACAACCCCGCTAGCTCGTCGGCTAATTAGTTACACCGCTGGGAATGAGCGCGCACTCTCAGTGTCTGAGCATGACGTCAGGAGCGCTGTGATGCGTGTGAACACCAGGAAAGCTGCGGGCCCAGATGGCATATCTGGATGAGTACTGAAGACCTGTGCTAACCAGCTAGCCCCAGTGCTCAATACGATATTCAACGCCTCCCTGGCTGAATCAGTGGTCCAGTCCTGCCTCAGAGGTGAGAAGGATGCGTGAGCGGAGAAAAACACAGACCCACTAGGGGGTTCTGGGGTAATGCTCTGGGGCAGTTTCCTTTTTGAAAAGTAAGTTACTAAATATTCCTGACCTCCATGGCGCCCTACGCCAAATTCTATGTGCCTAATTCACCCTGAGGGTCCGTGTCAACGGAGCTCACCAAATTGATGTCACTTTACTGAACACAACGAAATTATACTAATCAAAAAAACGTTTACCTACATTGTCATCATCACTTTCCAAATTAAATGAAGGGTTGGGGCGCTTGAGAACTAAACTTGCGTTATCGCCAATAGATCACAACATAATAAATAATAATGATTACATTACATCATTACATCGCATTGATCAGACGCTTCCAAAGCGACTTACAATTATTCAAACACTGACGGACGCAGCCATCAGGAGCAATTAGGGGTTAAGTGTCTTGCTCAAGGACACTACAGCATGCTAGCAGGAGGAGCCTGGGATTGAACCAGCAACCTTTAGATGACTAGACCACCAGCTCTACCTCCTGAGCTACCATCCCCGGTTATGATAATAATAATAATAATAATAATAATAATAACTGGGATTTATAAAGTGCCTTTCACAAAAATAAATTGAAATAAATAAAGAACAGGAAAAAAAAAAAGGAAACCAAAAAGGGTCAGGGGCAGTAGGCCTTGTTGAAAGGTAGGTTTTGAGGAGGTTTTTGAAGGTCGCCAGAGATGGAGCATTTCTTATGTAAGTGGGGAGAGGGTGGGGGCTGCCACACTGAAGGCTCTGTCCCCAAATGTTTGTAGCCTTGTGCGAGGGGTGGAGAGCAGACCTGTGTCCGAGGACTGCAGCTTCCGGGACGGGGAGTAGCTGTGGAGGAGGTCAGATAGGTACTGCGGGGCAAGGGCGTGGAGGGATTTGTAGGTTTGTAGTAGGGTTTTGTAGGAAATACCGGTTTTTACAGGGAGTCAGTGGAGATGGATGAGGGTGGGGGTGATGTGCTGCCAGGGCTGGGTGCAGGTGAGAACTCTAGCAGCAGAGTTTTGAACATACTGGAGCCGGTCCAGGACTTGGAACCATGGACAGGACTCCATTGCAGAAGTCCAAACCGGAGGTGATGAAGGCGTGGATTAGTGTTTCTGCCACAGACTCAGATAGTGATGGGCGGAGTCTAAAGATGTTCTTGAGGTGGAAAGAAGGCAGATTTGGTTATGGATTTGATGTGAGTGAAATGAAAGAGTTGAATCAAGGATGACGCCTAGGTTGCATACTTTGGGGGATTGGAACATAGAGCAGCCATCAACAACCAGGAGCAGATCTCAAACCTTTCTGAGCAGAGCCTTGGGATCCACAACCATGAGTCAGTTTTGTAATTGTTGAGTTTGAGCAGGTTTGATGATATCCAGACTCGCGGAGGCGGTCAAGAAGAGACTGAGGGGGGAGTCGGGTGGATGGTTTTGTGCTGAGGTATAACTGGGTGTCATCGGCGTAGGTGTGGAAGCATAGACCATGGTGGCGTATGAGCTGACAAAGGGGGAGGCATGTACATGGTGAGGAGGAGGGCCCAAGCACGGAGCCTTGAGGCACGTCTTGGTCAACTGGGCCAGGGGAGGTGCAGCTGATGAACATATTGTGCATAATCACGGTGCGTTGCATTGACATTTCACTGCATATACTGTAGATGTATGTTGGATGTATGTGACGAATAAACCTCTTGAACCTTGAATCTTGAATGTCAATATGATTAAAAATGTCCATCAGGTCAAGGAACACTGACCTGAGTGTCTCCAGAACACAGTGTGGACTCCCCAGTCCAGCAGAGAGCAGCGTCGCTCCTGAATCCTGCAGATCATTGGTGCTCAGGTCCAGCTCTCTCAGGCTGGAGGAGTTGGAGCTAAGAACTGAGGAAAGAGCTTCACAGCTTCTCTCTGACAGATTACAGCCTCTCAGCCTGCACACCAACATGCACACAGATAAATACATAGTTTGATATAAGATATACACAGATATTAACTAAAAATATCTCCTCAGATGTCAAAGAGCTCACTTCATATACAGATGTTATCTGGGCACCTACAGAGATGTTTTGGAGGCTTTGACCACTGGCAGCAGCCTCAGAAGAGCGTCCTCTGAAGCAGAGTATTTCTTTAGGTCAAACACGTCCAGCTCCTCTTCTGATGACAGTAAGATGAAGACCAGAGCTGACCACTCAGCAGGGGAGAGGTTTACTTCAGAGAGACTTTCTGATCTCAGGTACTGTTGGATCTGCTCCACTAGAGAACGATCATTCATCTCATTCAGACAGTGGAACAGGTTGATGCTTCTCTCTGGAGAGAGATTCTCACTGAACTTCTCCCTGATGTAATGCACTGTTTCCTGATTGGTCATTGAGGTACTTCCTGTTTGTTCCAGCAGGCCTTTTAGGAGCATCTGATTGGTCTCCAGTGAAAGGCCCAATAGGAAGCGAAGGAACAAGTCCAGGTGTCCATTGGCACTCTGCAAGGCCTTGTCCACAGCACTCTGGTAGAGGGATTGTAAGTCAGGTTTCTTTATAATAAGCTGAGAGAACTTTGATGTTCGTTGTGGTTCTGACAGCAGATTGACACCAGTGCTGGTGAATGTCAGAAAGACATGAACAGCAGCAAGAAACTCCTGAATGCTCAGATGGACAAAGCAGAAGACCTTGTCCTGGTAAAGCCCACACTCCTCTTTAAAGATCTGGGTGAACACTCCTGAGTACACTGAGGCTTCCTTGATATCAATGCCACACTCTGCCAGGTCCAAATCATAGAAGATCAGGTTGCCTTTCTGCAGCTGGTCAAAAGCCAGTTTTCCCAGAGACTGAATGATCTTCCTGCTCTCTTCATTCCAGTGTAGATCTGTCCCAGATCCCCCACGATACTTGACATTCCCCTGTATGGACTGAACCCGCAAGAAGTGGATGTACATCTCAGTCAGGGTCTTGGGCATCTCTCCTCTCTGGGCTGTTGTCAGGACGTGATCCAGAACTGTAGCAGTGATCCAACAGAAGACTGGGATGTGACACATGATGTGGAGGCTTCGTGATGTCTTGATGTGGGAGATGATGGTGTTGACCTGCTCCTCCTCTCTGTATCTCTTCCTGAAGTATTCCTCCTTCTGTGGGTCGCTGAAGCCTCTCACCTCTGTCACCATGTCCACACACTCAGGAGGGATCTGATTGGCTGCTGCAGGTCGTGTGGTTATCCAGATACGAGCGGAGGGAAGCAGGTTGCCCTTGATGAGGTTTGTCAGCAGAACGTCCACTGAGGTGGAGGCTGTGACATCAGTCCACATCTCATTGTTCTGGAAGTCCAGAGGAAGTCGATTCTCATCCAAACCATCTAAGATGAACACAACTTTGAACTTGTCGTAGCTGCAGATTCTTGCTTCTTTGGTTTCAAGAAAGAAGTGATGAACAAGTTCCACCAAACTGAACTGTTTCCCTTTCAGCAAGTTCAGCTCTCTGAAGGTCAATGGAAATGTGAAGTGTATGTCCTGGTTGGTTTTGCCTTCAGCCCAGTCCAGAGTGAACTTGTGTGTTAACACTGTTTTACCAATGCCAGCCACACCCGTTGTCATCAGTGTTCTGATTGGTTGATCTTGCCCAGGTAAGGGTTTGAAGATGTCTTGACATCTGATTGGTGTTTCTTCTGTCGCTGGTTTCCTGGAAGCTGCTTGGATCAGTCTGACCTCATGTTCCTGGTTGACCTCTGTGTTCCCTCCCTTTGTGATGTAGAGCTCTGTGTAGATCTGGTTCAGAAGTGTTGGTTGTCCTGCTTTAGGGATTCCCTCAAACAAACACTGGAACTTCTTCTTCAGATGAGACTTCAGTTGATGTCTGCTCACCTCAGCAAGAGTTACTGAATGAACAAACAACAGAGGACATCAATGAGTAACTGTTAAGGTCAGTGAGAGTAATGTCAATAAGCTTCTATCTCCATGTTTCTATTCATCTCATCACTGCTGGTTGAACAATCAGACTGACAGTGTGTGGAGTCCAATGTGGAACTGCTGTGTAGGAAAGCTCCTAGAACGTATCCTGGACTGCTTCCTACCTCCTAGACGGTCTCTGAGCTACTTGACTGTCTCCTAGGACCTACATTGTCTGATGGACTCTCCCTGACCTCCTGGACCAGGGGTCAGAAAATATTGTCACAAAAGCGTAATTTTGTCAATTCGTCAATTTGTCGTTTATTACTCTCTCCTAGCTCCTATAGTGTCCCATAAACTCTCTCCTAGCTCCCAAATTGTCTCCTTAACTCTCTCCTAGCTTCTAGCTTGCCTCCTAGCTCCTATGTCTGGGCTTCTAGGTGTAGTAAGCTGCTTGAGGTCTCATTTTATTCTAAGAAAGTAACAAAGCAGAGAACCAGAGTGGAATGTTGAGTTTCTTACTGCTCTGCAGGGAGTCAGCCAGATGCTCCTGCTTCATCCTCCTCAGGAAGTGCAGTGTGATCTTCACAACTCCCTTCTTGGCGCTCCTCCTCTGCTCCTCTTCCTCATCCTCCTCTTCCTCCCTCTTCCTCTCTGAGCATCGTGGATCATCTAGACTCAGGAGCTTGCGGAGCCTCTTCAGCTCCTCCTTCACAAAGGTGACCACGTTGTCCTCCAGCAGCTGGAACAGAAAAACATCATTATAACTTGACATCCCACTGGTGTGAAGAGGGAAGCCTGGAGAGCACCAGCACCACAACACACACTGCTTCCCTTCATCTACACACCAGGAACATGGAGTCCAGCTCTGTTTGATGCTGCTGTCCAGACGGAGCACTGGTGACCTCTAACCTCTGCTGGTGTCTGTGGTGAACACACACACACACACACACACACACACACACACACACACACACACACACACACACACACACACACACACACACACACACACACACACACACACACACACACACACACACACTACAGATTAATTTGCTCCTGACTTGTTCCCTCTGCTCAGTAGAGTCTGATAACAACCATCTCCTCTGTTTCCATCGACTGTTTCAAACTCCTACCTCTTCTCCCTGGAGGGGCGGCCATCTTTGAAGCCCATAGGATGATCCATAGACCAGTCACTCTTGATGGAGACACAGCTGGATTTAGGACTGCCTGCTCCCTCGTGGTGTAATCTACCAGATAAACAATAAGCACCACCTGGACATTAGAATTTGAGGATGTTTAACTGTTGTATTTGATCGTCTATTTCAAGATTTTCAAGAGGTTTATTTGTCACATACATATAGATACTTTCATACATATATGCAGTGAAATGTCAATGCAACGCACCTGGTGATTATGCACGATATGTTCTAGACTGAACACCATCGCTTCCAAATTTCTACTTAACTACCGACCTAAAACGTAATGCAATAAGTAAATTGAATAATATAGAATAAAATAAAATAAAATAAAATAACTCAAAGGTAATACAGAGTGGGGGTACAAAATAGAAATTAAGGGAATAGACTTATAGATAGGCTATTATGTATATATAGATATGTGCATTAAGTAGTGTGTGTGGAGATATACAGCACAGTATACAACAGTACGGCACAGCAATACAGTAACACTGAACAGAACAGCAATACAGCGTAGTATGCACTAACCCAGAACAGTGATACAGTATCAGTACAGTATGCTACATACAGTACAGTAAGGCAGTGGGACCCCTGGTGAGGTCAGCATTGACAGTTCTTATGGCTTTGGGGAAGAAACTCCGTCTCAGTCTCTCTGTTCTCGCTGTGTGACTGCGGAGGCGCTTGCCTGACCGCAGCAGCTGGAACAGTCCATTGTTGGGGTGGTGACGATCCTTCATGATCCTGCAGCTCTGCTACTACATCTCCTGGTGTATAAGTCCTGCAGGGGGGGTAGTTTCAATGGTACGTTGGGCTGAATGCACCACCCTCTGCAGGGCCCGCCTGTCCTGAGCAGTACAGTTCCCAAACCAGGCAGTAATGTAGCCTGTCAGGATGCTCGCTACTGCTCCACAGTAGAAGGACTTGAGGATCCTCAACGAGACCCGGAATTTCTTCAGCTGCCTGAGGTGGTAAAGACGCTGCGTTGCCTTTTTCACCAGAGTGTCTGTTTGTAAAGTCCATGTTAAATCCTCTGTGATGTGGACTCCCAGGTACTTGAAGCTGCTAACCCTGTCGACAGAAGTCCCACTAATCACCAACGGCATATGCGTCCTCAAGTCCACAATTAGCTCCTTAGTTTTGCTAACGTTCAAGAGGAGGCTGTTGTCCTGGCACCAGAGTGACAGGTCCGTCACCTCCTCGCGGTAGGCCTTCTCATCGCCGTCGGTGATCACGCCCACCACCACGGTGTCGCCAGCAAACTTGATGATGGTGTTGGAGCTGGACCTGGCCACACAGTCATGTGTGTACAGGGAGCACAGTAGGGGGCTGAGGGCGCAGCCCTGGGGGGATCCTGTGTTCAGAGTGAGGGAGGTGTACATGTGCCTCTAACTACCTGGGGCCTGGCTGTGAGGAAGTCCAGGATCCAGGCACACAGCGGAGTGTTCAGTCCTAGCTCCTGTAGCTTGACAGCCAGTCTGGTGGGGACTATGGTATTGAAAGCTGAACTATAATCAATGAACAACAATCTCACATAGGCCCCTTACGGCCATCCAGGTGCGTGAGCATGGTGTGCAGTACCTGGGAGACCGCGTAATCCGTGGCTCTGTTCTGCCGGTACGCAAACTGCAGAAGGTCCAAGGTGCGGGGGAGGGAGGCACAGATGTAATACTTAATCAGACACTTGAAACAGGTCAGGTGAGGGCCACCGGATGATAGTCATTCAGGCTGGCAGGAGAGGCGATCTTAGGGACAGGAACGACAGTGGACCTCTTGAAGCAGGACGGGACCACTGATTCAGCCAGAGAGGCGTTGAATATCATAGTGAGCACCTGGGCTAGCTGGTTAGCACATGTCTTCAGTACTCGTCCAGATACAGTATGTCACCTGGGCCCGCAGCTTTCCTGGTGTTCACACGCATCAGAGCCCTCCTGACGTCATGCTCATACACTAAGAGTGCGTGCTCATCGCCAGCGGTGTAACTCCAATCAGCTGGCGAGCTAGCGGTGCTGTTGCCAGACTCAAACTGCGCATAAAAGGAGTTCAGTTCGTTGGCTAGGAGGCGTCCAAACTCATGGCTGGGTAGGGGCTGCTCTTGTAAATAGTTATAGTCCGCAGCCCCTGCCACAAGAGTTTGGTGTCCCGTTGCTCCAATTTGATAATTGCTCCTATTTGATAAATCCTCACCTCTGCTCTGTAGACTGATCTCCATCTTTGAAGCCCATAGGATGATCCATAGACCAGTCACTCTTCATGGAGACAGAACTGGGTTCAGGACGGTCTGCTCTCTCATGATGGAATCTACCAGATAAACAATAACCACCATCGGGACATTAGGATTTGAGGATGTTTAACTGTTTTATTTGATCATTTACTGTATTTAATAAATCCTCACCTCTGCTCTGTAGACTGATCTCCATCTTTGAAGCCCATAGGATGATCCATAGACCAGTCACTCTTGATGGAGACACAGCTGGGTTCAGGAAGGTCTGCTCTCTCCTGATGGAATCTACCAGATAAACAATAAGCACCATCAGGACATTAGGACTTGAGGATGTTTAGCTGTTGTATTTGATCATCTACAGAATTTGATAAATCCTCACCTCTGCTCCGTAGACTGATCTCCATCTTTAAAATCGAAAGGTGGAGTCATAGAGACCCCAAGGGGTGCAGGACCCTCTGGACTCTCCTGCTGCCTTGGGCTTCAACACACCACACACAGAGCTTCTCCTCAGACTAATGAAGGTGTAGTGACATCACTGCTGAGCTCTGAGATGGACAACAGTCCCACATGCTCAGATCCTCATCTTACCTCTTAGCTTTGCTTGGGCCGCCATGCTCCCCGGGTAGAGTTCTTTTAGAGGTGGGACGCCCCTCCTCACTCTCCTCAGACACATTCATGGTCGACCTTGACGTAAAGACACAAACATACTGTCTTATCTCACTCCGTCCAAAATACAGAGGACACATCGGTTGGTTGTCGACACAGCTTTCACAGCATGCATTTCATCAACAACCAGACAGTGAACGATCAATTCCCCCGGGAGATCAACGACCGAAAAAAGGTGCTGTATCCTGTCCTGAAGGAGAACCGGCAGAAGGGTAAACGCGTATCGATGATTGTTAACAAATGATATATAGACCGTCAGTTATACTGAGACTCCTCCACCACACCCTGGTTATTCTGATCATAATGTATGTATTCTTGTAATTCCAGTTACTATATACTGCAAGATGTAGGAATAGGCATGCTATCTATGTCAGGATTTAAAATATCGCTCACTTTCATCGCACCTTCCTAATTCCCCCTCCATACTTCTCTCATCATCTCACCTCCCTAATCCCTCTCTCCTTATTTCTCCTATCACTCTCACTCTATACTGTCTTTCACTTTATGTATGTGTAATCTGGCAATGTTCTGTGTTTTTCTTTGTCTACTCGTCATTTGTTTGTGTAGTTATGTATCCCTACAAATTTCCTCCAATACTATGGCATGAAAAGGAATATAAAGGAGGACACCCCAGACTTATCTATGGGAAAGCATGGGAACGGTAGTATCCCATGATGATGGGATACTACCGTTATATATAGCAATATAGCAATATAGCTATTGCCCTAACTAGCTTTAATGACATCCATTAAGTTTGTTAGTTGGAATGTGAGAGGCTTGGGCTCACCTGCTAAACGTAGCAAAAGCCTAACTCACCTCACTAAGATAAACCCCAGCTTCTGTCTACTGCAAGAAACCCACCTCACTGCATCTGAGCACCTCAAACTCAAAGCTAAATGGGTTAATCAGATGTTTTCCGCATCATACAACTAAAAAAAAAAAGACGTGTATCTATATTGATCAATAAGAGTATCCCATATCAAAATAAATCCACAATATCAGACCCAGAAGGGCGTTTCATAATGATTAATGGGATTTTAGGTAACATCAAAATAACCATAGCTAATATTTATGGCCCCAATGAGGATGACCCAAATTTCTTTCACAATATACTTTCAAAACTTTCAGAATTTCTCTAGAATCGACCTTTTTTTCTTAACAAGTAACTCTGCACTGTCCAAAATCACGAATCCAGAAATCCACCCTATTGTAATTTCCGATCACGGGCCAATTAGTTTCAACCTGATAAATGAAACAAACCGGAACCCTCCCGGCAGGTGGCGGTTTAACCTCTCACTTTTGACAGATAAAGAATTTAATCATTGAAATTAAGAATTTAATTTAAGAATTTAATTTCTTTTCAAGAGAATGGACTTCCTTCATTGAACTGAATGACTCCCCAGAAATATCACCATCCTTACTTTGGTAAACATCTAAGACAGTTCTAAGAGGAGGTATTATTTCATTCTCCACTCACAAGAAAAAGAAAGGACAAGATAACAAAATAAACTCGAAACAGCGACTAAAGGAGTTGCATTCCCAACAAGCCCACTCATCTTCTGAGCAAATCGGAAATGAGATCAGGACAATTACATCTCAACTTAAAACTATCATCCATCAAAAGACACAATTCCTTATGACACGGACAAGAGCAAATTATTTTGAATTCAATGACAAATCAGGTAAATTTCAATTGAAATGTGATAGAGAAAAATCACTTATTATAGCCATCAAAGATTCACAGGGTAGAATAACGTACTCTCTGCGAGACATCAATTACATATTTAGAGACTTTTATAAGAACCTATATCACTCGGATAATTAATCGAATATATCAAACATTCACTCATTCCTTGATGATATCGACCTTCCTAAACTTTTGACGGAACAGGCTAACACCTTAGATCAACCACTTACTCTTGAAGAACTCAGGAAAGCGCTCTTCTCTATGCCCAACAATAAATCACTTGGATCAGATGGCTACCCAGTGGAATTGTATAAACACTTCTGGCCACTTATCTCCCCATTATTTATCAGAATGGTTGCAGAGATTAGGTCAACCTCCACCATGCCTCCGCACATGAACACTGCTCTTATCTTGGTTTTGCTGAAACCCAAAAAGGACCCAGCCCTCACCTCCAGTTACAGACCCATAAGCCTTATTAATTGTGACCTTAAGATTACAAGTACAACACTAACCAACAGAATTGAAAAAGTAATCCCATTTATAATTCACCCAGATCAAACAAGCTTTGTCAAAGGCAGACACTCATCCAGCAATATGCGTCGTTTCTTCAGTCTGATGAGCATATCTAAAAGGAACAACTTAAATACTATCATTGCCTCTTTGGATGCTGAAAAAGTATTTGATAGAGTGAATTGGACATATCTCTTTTCAATCCTCAACAAATTTGGCTTTGGAGAGTCCCTCATTCAATGGATCAGAATCCTCTACAACTCTCCATCTGCTTCTGTCATCACCAATGGTTACACCTCACAGCGTACAAGCAGGAAACTCTGTTCACAAAATCAGCTTGTATGCAGACGATACAGTATCTTGTTTGTACGGAACCCAATATCATCCCCAGCGTAGATGTTCAATCTTATATCTAAATTCTCAACTATCTCAGACTATTTAATAAATTTGACTAAAACAACAGTCTTGCCACTCATTGGGGGGGACTGTAATGCTGCAACCCAGAAACTTCACTTAACCATCACAGTATTAGATACCTTGGTATTGATATCTCCCCCAATCTATCAGATTTGTTTACCCTTAACTTCACTCCATTGCTCAAATCCATTGAAGAAGACCTCATTCGATGGAACAACTTACCCATCTCACTAATTGGTAGGATAGCAGCAGTGAAAATGAATACACTTCCAAAAATAAACTATATATTTTCAATGACCCCAGTGCAACCAACAGTACATTGGTGTAATACTCTCGACTCAATAGTCAACAAATTTTATTGGAAACACAAGAAACCGAGAATTAAACTAGCAACACTACAGAAAAACAAAGACTGTGGAGGCCTAGCAGCCCCAAACTTTAGATACTACTATCTAGCAAACCATCTTCAATTTATAATGAAATGGTTACAACCAGAGCAACAATTGGCCCATGGATGGCGAGACATTCAACAATCTGAATGTCAGGAGTTATCATTATCCGATCTCCCATTCCTTACTGAATCTATAAAGAAACATAATTGCTTTAAAAACCCACTTATTGCAACAACTCTGTCAGCCTGGTGGAAATTCCTCAAACTCAGTGGTCACACTCTTATCGCCAAAACAAATTCACGCCAATCTGGCATAACCCAGATTTCCTGGTTAAAAACAGACCAATAATCTTTAGGTCTTGGAAAAGACAAGGAATTACTCATCTGGAACACATTTTTTAAAACAATTCGCTTATATCCTTCCCAACCTCAACCCAAAGGTATAATATCGGTGGCCACGGCTTCCTTCAATTACAGCAGTCTCTAAAAGTTAAAATCAAATTGACGAACAACATCCTACAACCACCTGAAATGATTGAACATCTCACTCATATCGGTCACTTGAAAAATCCCTTTTCCAGAATATACAAAATTTTACTAAAAATAGACGACACCTTATCTTCACCTACAATGAAATGGGAAAGAGACCTTGCTGTTCCCACCGATATCAACCTGTGGAAGCTTATTTGCAACAACACCTTTTCTGTGACCCGCAACTCCAAAATGCAACTCATCCAATATAAGATTTTGCACAGAGCCCATATCACGGAACACAAAATGTTCAAAATGGGTTTTGTGGATGATGACGTTTGCTCTCACTGTTCGCTTGATACCAGAGATGACAACTTTCATGCCTTCTGGCTCTGCCCACCTATCCTAGCATTCTGGACCAACATCACCAAGAAGCTATCAACCCTTCTGGGTCGCAGCAGTCCAGTCTCCCCGTCTATATGTCTTCTCGGTGGCTGCCCGGGCGGCTCTGGGGGCATCCGTGGTGCGTGGGCCAGTGTTCTTGGGGGATCCTGGGGCCCCACGGGGGAGTTGGGTGGACTGGGGGGTGGCGCCCGCTCCTTTGCCTGAGCTGGGCTGGCCTGTCTCCGGGGGTGGTGGGGGGGGAGACTTGCTCCCGGGGAGTACCTGCAGCTGGCCTCCGTGTGTGGGTTCCGGGCGTGGTTGTGGGTTCTGGGGCTCGGGATGGGGGCGGGGGGTGTGGGTCCCTGGTTCGGGTCTCGGGCTCCGTGGTTGGCGCGCCGCGGGGGTCGCCCGCCCCCGCGGGTGGGGTGGCTGGGCAGCTGCCATCTTGCCTGTCACGCTCCTGTCCAAGCATGCTTCTCGTCCATCCCAAAATTTTAATCCCACTCACATTAGCTTCGAACACACACATTGGCACACCAATCCTACTCTGAACATCACTCCATCGGACCAAGGTCTGTGAGACAGGAGGGGTGCGAGTGATTTGGGTTTGACTTGCCTGAAGGACTCGCACCCCCAACCCCGCAATTTTAACTGCAGTTACCAACAGCACACATTGAGCACTGGGGTTTTCCAGGGTGGCCAGTCGCTGGTGGGTCGGTGTGGGGGCGTGGTTGGCCGGGGGGCGGTCGGGTGGGCCCCCCCTCCCGGCCTAGCTGGAGTCCTGACAGCTTGCGCCTGGTGGCTTGGGATGTGCTGCGACCTTGCGGGGCTGCGGAGAGCACCGCCAGGTGCCTTTTGGGGCCCCTGGGGGGACTGCTTGTTGTTGTGGGTGTGGGTTGGGGTGTAGGGGGTAGCTGTTGGCCTTTTGCTTCTGCGGCAGGCCTTCTCTGCGGCGGGCGCCCCGGGTGGCGGAGGGCCTGTATACCTGGAGGCCTGCCGGCATTGCAGGGGGGGGGTGTAACATTGAGGTGCCCCGCGCTGGGCACTTGACCCCCCCCCCGCCCCTTATGCGGGGTGTGGGTGAGCTTGGGGTTCTTGGGGGTCCTGCCGGCCCGCCCATGGGGCGGGCGGCTCGGGCGGGGTGTCCGTCTGTCACCGTGGGGCCGTGAACCGGGCCCGCGATCCGTGCCTTGCACCCGTGACCCGGGTTCTGTGCCGGCGGCTGCGTCCTGTGCCTGCGCCCGGGGGTTGGTTGTATGTGTGCGCCCCTGGGGCACAGGGCCTCCACGTGCTCCCTGGGACTTGATCATGCTCCTCGGGCTGGGTGAGGGAGTTGCTCCACGGCCCTCTGGCCTCTCTGGGGGCATGGTGGTCTTCCGTGGCCGCAGGGCAGGGTACCCGGGGATCTCCTGCAGCCAGAGGCGCCACAACATAATACCGACCTTCTACACCACTACCAATGGGGATAAGTCATGTACACTCACCGGTGGACATCTTACGTACGCACGCACCCCTGCTTGGAGTGCACCCCAGCAACCGGGGGGGCTTTCCTCTCCTTTCCTCCCTCATTTACTGCCATAACTTTGACAGGAAGAGGCCACGGGAGTTGGTCAATTGTAGTTCCAGTTTTCCAGGATCTAATTCAGTCTTTCAGTACATGTTGTCGTCCAATGTTCATGTTTTTGTGTAAATGTTGTTTGTTTCTATGTTTATTTGTCTCACCATGGTGATTCTCCCCCTCTTGGAGTAGTGATCAGTTGTTTATAGACCCAAACATGATGAATAGTTATCCAAAGAGGGGGGTTGGTGGTGGCTCTCCATAACCAAAAACTGTGCTCTTGTCATTCTACAGGTCGTCCACAGGACAGAGTTATTGCAGCAGTTCTTGATGATTTAAGAATTAATAAAGAGTTGCATTGCAGGTTGAGAACTTGAACTCCTCTTGCAGACTAACTCTGTCCTAAATGCAAATGGCACAAATACTCTGTGTTGTAGCATGCAGACAGCACAGGTTGAACAAAAACAAAAAAACAAACAAAAAAAAAACAAAAAAAAAACCAACCAGACAGAGTTTGAAGGTGGAACTCTCCTTGAACACGTGCCAGTTTCTCCAGAACTTGACATTGAGCCATTTCCTGCTGCTGTACAGTTTGAAGGATTAATTTGAGCAAAGTAAAGTAGAAATAACAAGACATCATCCTGCCCATCTCACACCTAACATCTTCTCTTCTTTAAAAACATCCCATTGACAGGACCAACATGTTCACAGTCCAGCTGGTTCTACTGGTTCAGTCAGGAGAGTCCATTGGGCTCCGAGTGGCGGAATTCTCACAGGCATTATTTAATTCTGGTAAAATAATATATGTATGTAGTGTTCCTACCCCGTACCGATAAGTGTGGGCAGGGCCCTGAGTTATTTTCCAATAAACTTTCTCAACTATTGACCCTGAAACCGAGCGTCAATTATCTTAACTTTCCTTCCTGTTTTTACTATTCGATTAACTACTTTTACCTAAACAAAACAGGACTATACCACCCTTGAAATCAAAATATAAAGCCCTAATATGATACAAGGCTTAGGCGGCACACAGAAATATGGAACAGATCATCTCTTATTATTTAGAGAAGATGCAAAACAAACAATACGTGCAGTGCAATTTAATAACAAAATAGAGTTTTCGCCTGTTTACAAGTCGAATTGGGGCCACACCACAGCACTCACACGCGTACAGTACAGCCAAGAGACCAGCCCATCCCCTGGACACCCAAAACCAAAAGAAGTACCTTGTATCTTGTGCAGTTCCGTCGTGTTTGTCTACCCGTCAACCAGCGTAGTCCATGTCTTTCCTGTCGTCCATTTACTCAGCTGATGAATGCAAGAGTGTATCTTACTGTGTCGCTTGATCGATTAGTGCTACGCGGCGGTCAGTGTGGAAGAGACAGTAAAATTCCCATTGTTTTCTGTTTCCACAAATAGAAAATCACTTTCACAAATCGGAAACTGTTAGAAATAGAATATGGGCTTCTTCTTGTCACCCGGCGGAGGCTCGACCCGCACGGCAGTTTGACTGCTACGTGTACGGATGCAGACGGAGTTTTAAGGCACCAGGAAAACAGGCGCCGTGAACCGGAGAAACAAAGCCCCGAGCTGCTCAGCAGACGGTCACAGGCAGCCACCGCATGAGAGCAGCCGGGTCCCTGCCAACTTGACCTCTCAGTCCAAGGCAACGCATTCCCCCACCTGTCTGTCTCTCTTCCTGGAACCTAAAGATAAAAAAAAATTAAAAAGTCTTGTTGTCTCTCTCTCCCCCTCTCTTTCTGTCTGTCGCTCTCTCTTTCTGTCTCTCTCTCTCTCTCTCTTTCTGTCTCACTCTCCTGTCTTTCTCTCTCTGTCTCACTCTCCTGTCTTTCTCTCTCTTTCTGTCTCACTCTCCTGTCTTTCTCTCTCTGTCTCACTCTCCTGTCTTTCTCTCTCTTTCTGTCTCACTCTCCTGTCTTTCTCTCTCCTGTCTTTCTCTCTCTTTCTGTCTCACTCTCCTGTCTTTCTCTCTCTGTCTCACTCTCCTGTCTTTCTCTCTCTGTCTCACTCTCCTGTCTTTCTCTCTCTTTCTGTCTCACTCTCGCTCCGTTTCCTTCCCCGTCACGAGCGCTCCTCTCTCTCACTTCCGCATTCCACTTTCACGCCCACCGCTTTTCGCCGCTCGCGGCATTAAAGACGAAATACAGGAATGAAGTGAAGTACAGCACAATATGAATGTGAGAAATAAATGTTTGAAAATGAAAAATCTCTGTTGACATCTGGTGCCAGAAAACTGCGTCAGGGCTGCGAGCTCTGACGCCAAAGAAAAGGAACTGAACGATCCTAAATTGTTATTGTGTCACATTAAAAACACATGATCCCTGCACACATTGTAAATAATGTGCAGTCTCCCCACTCTCAGGCTGTATCTCCCACTGAGTTCACCGGGGTCACGCATCTTTTGTATGTTTTCATACTTATATTCGGGCTGTTTGACGCCGGTGTTGTGCTAAAAAGTGATCATCATGTCGTGTGCCGGGTGTGTTATAATCTGTAAAATATAACCCTCATCAATGAAACAGTCGTTTTTTAGCCTTAGAAACATTTGGTTTCCCGCGTTTTCCCACTTGAACTCAAACGCAGCAGCTTTCCTTCGACGGCTGAGAGCCGCTGCGTGGAACACACTCCACGCAGTGTTTCCGTGCAGGTGCAGTCGCCCTTTGACGACGTTTCCTTCTCAGCAACAGTGGAATCACAAACGTTTCAATCTCAAAAAGGCTTCACGCGCCAACACGACGGTTCGCGGCCCCCACCGCGCCGCGCCACGCAAAAGCCAACAGGGAGGAAAAAGCACCGCCCCGTGGATGGAGCAGGACGTTGCCGCCCGTTTGTAAACTGTTTGTAAACAGTTTGTGCTTCTTTCTTCTTTCTGCCCCAATGGACGATGGTGGATTTCCAACGCCCTCGGTGCCGCAACTTTTTCACTTTGGCTTCACTCCGCAGCCTCTATGTACTCGGCCGCTAGATGGCGCCCTCTGAGCAGCACTGCACCATGGACGCACCGTGGCTGAAGCATCATGATCACCTGCTGTGTCTTGTTCTTCCTCTTTTTATTCAACCTGTTTCATATGACAGCAGCGTCACCGTCCTTCTTCTAGTAATACTACAAATACTACCTTTTCAAAAAGGACACTGACTTGAAGTTGTAAAAGTCTATAAAAAAGTCACTAACCTGGTGGGAAATAAGAAAAGGAACAGAAGGAAACGTGGACGTCAGTGTGTTGGTGGCACCAGAGGTTTTTATTTTATTTTATCATTTAACGTCGTTCTTTTCTTTGAGGACAAGACCATTATTTAGCTTCTTATTTGAAGGGGTAAGCTTGCTGCTTTCTCCACCCTCCCAACACCACGTTGGCCCTGGACTCCCTTCCTTGTGTCCATGCATGATAATAGAGATAATAGAGATAAAGTAGCACAGTAGTAACATGTTGTGTAGGTGCCAGTAAAAGATGTTCAGTTGTATGTGGAGCTTGGCAGCCAAGCCACACGTCCACATCTTCAGGGTCAAATCCACTTTCATTTGCAGCAACGTCAACACATATAACAGCAGCGTCTGTGTGTGACACCTGAGCCAGAAGGAGCTTTCATTTGTCAGCACATTGAAACAAGGCTTTAAGCTGAGTCAACGCTGGACGTCTCCATCTCCAGGATCAATAAATCTCTTTTGATACAAGTTCATTTTGTCTTTTTGTTTTTTTATTCCACACTTTATAAACACTCGTCTGTACGATTATTTGGGCTTGTCCTCCTCCAGCAGTGGTGCTGCCCCGCCTAAAAACAGTTATTTATTGAGATAAAATTGAGATTAAGAGAGTTAAACTACATACAACCAGGCAGCCTGCGGAAAGTGTGAACATCAGGAGAAAAGAGTCGGTTATATAAGAGTCAGGGCTCCTCCTCTGGGAAAGTACCATGTGTGCCAAATGTTTGTCTTGTTTACGTAAAAGTTACATACCAACCCTTGAGGAAAACAGAAAAATTCAAGGAGCTGGACAACAAGGTACTCCTCTTCTTCTTTGGGCTGCTCCCATTAGGGGTCGCCACAGTGGATCATCTGCCTCCAATACCTTCTGTTCTGTGCATCTTCCTCCCTTACACCAACCGCCTGCATGTCCTCCCTCACCACATCCATCAAGCTTCTCTTTGGCTTCCTCTTTTCCTCTTGCCTGGCAGCTCCATCCTCAGCCTCCTTCTCCCAACGTAACTCTCATCTCTCCTACACACGTGTCCAAACCATCTCAATCTGGCGTCTCTCACTGTTCCACCAAACTGTCCAACCTGAGCTGTACCTCTAAAGCACTCATTCTTAATCCTGTCCATCCTTGTCACTCCCACTGAAAATCTCAACATCCTCAACTCTGCCACCTCCAGTTCAGCCACCTGCCTTTTAGTCGGTGCCACCGCCTCTAAACCGTACAACATGGCTGCTCTCACTACCGTCCTGTGCACCTTTCCCTTCACTCTTGCTGGAACCCTTCTGTCACAGATCACTCTGGACACTCTTCTCCACCCACTCCACCCTGCCTGTACTCTCTTCTTCACCTCACTCCTGCACTCTCAGCTGCTTTGTATGGTCAACCCCAAATACTTGAACTCATCCGCCTTCTCCACCTCCACTCCTTGCATTCTTTTGCCGCCCTCCCTCCCATTCAGGCACATGTATTCTGTCTTACTCCTGCTGACTTTGATTCCTCTTCTCTCTAATGCTGCCTCCACTTCTCCAGGCTCTCCTCCACCTGCTCCCTACTCTCGCTACAGATCACAACTTCATCTGCCAACATCATAGTCCACGGAGACTCCTGCCTGATTTCATCTGTTAACCTGTCCATCACCACTGCAACAAGAAAGGGCTCAGAGCTGATCCTTGATGCAGTCCCACCTCCACTTTGATGCCTTGGTCACGCCTACTGCACACCTTACTACTGTCTGACTGCCCTCATACATATCCTGTACCACTCTTACATACTTCTCTGCCACCCCCGACTTCCTCATGTAATACCACACTTCCTCTCTCAGCAGCCTATCAGAAGCTTTCTCTAAATCCATGAACGCAGTGCAACTCCCTCTGGCCTTCCCTGTACTTTTCCATCAGCATTCTTAAAGCAAACATTGCATCTGTTGTACTCTGTCCTGGCATGAAACCATACCGCTGCTCGCTGATCCCCACCGCTCCTCTTAACCTATCCTCCACTACCCTTTCCTATAGCTTCATGCTGTTGCTGATCAACTTTATTCCCCTGTAGTTACTACAGCTCTGTACGTCTCCCTTTTTCTTGAAGATGGTACCAGTACACTTCTTCTCCACTCCTCTATCATCCTCTCCCTTTCCAGGATGGTGTTAAACAGTCTCGTTAGGAACGTCACCGCCATCTCACCTCAACATTTCCATGCATCCCCAGGTTTGTCATCTGGGCCAACTGCCTTTCCACTCTTCATCTTCTTTAATGCTGTTCTCACCTCATCCTTGCTTATTTGCTGCACTTCTTGATCCACTATCCCCACATCATCCACTCTTCTCTCCCTCTCATTTCCTTCTTTCATCAACTCCTCAAATAACTCCTTCCACCCTCTCAACACACTCTCCTCACTAGTCAGCACATTCCCATCATTATCCTTCATCACCCATCAACCTTGGTCCCTTTGTCTTGCGGTACAAGCCCTTTTCTCCTTCCTTACTGTCTAACCTCTCATACAACTCGTGGTACGCCTTTTCCTTTGCCACTTCTCCCTTCACCTTGCGCCGCATCAGCTTTTACTCCTTGTCTACTTTTTTCATCTCTCTGATTATCCCATTTCTTCACCAACCTCTTCTGCTCTATCCTCTCTTGTACTTCCTCATTCCACCTCCAAGAGTCCTTGTCTTCCTTCCTCTTCCCGCATGAGACACCGAGTACCTTCTTGGCCGTCTCCCTCACCACTTCTGCAGTTGTTTCCCAGTCATCTGGTAACCGTTCATTCCCACCTATTGCCTGACTTACCTCTTCCCTAAATTCCATGCAACACTCCTCCTTTTTCAACTTTCACCATTTTATCTTTGGCTCTTCTTTCCCTCTCTTCCTCTTCTTGGCCTCCAGAGTCATCCTACAGTCCACCATCCGATGCTGCCTAGCAAAACACTCACAATCACACTCACTCAGATTGCACCTCCTGCATAAAATGTGGTCCACCTGTGTGCACCTTCCTCCACTCTTGTATGTCACCCTGTGTTCCTCCCTCTTCTTGAAATACATATTCACAACAGTCAATTCCATCCTTTTGACGAAATCCACCAGCATCTGTCCTTCCAATGTAATGTATTGTAATGTAATGTAATGTCATTCCACATTCCTCTGCTTGAACCAAACCTACCCATCACCTTCTCGTCACCTATGTCTCTGATCCCTTCGCCAACATGCCCATTGAGATCTGCTCCAATGACCACTCTGTCTACCTTGGGGACGCTCTCCACCACTACATACAACTCACTAAAGAATTCTTCTTTCTCTTTCATCTCACACCCAACTTGGGGAGCATACCCACTGACCACATTCATTATCATCCCATCAATTTCCAGCTTCATGCTCATCGCTCTCTCCGACACTCTTGTCACCTCCAAAACACTCTTGACAAATTCTTCCTTCAAGACTATCCCAACCGCATTTCTCCTGCCATCCACTCCATGGTAGAACAGTTTGTACCCGGCTCCAATACTCCTGGCTCCCCTTCCACCTGGTCTCTTGTACACATAGTACATCTACCTTCCTTCTCTCCATCATGTCAGCCAGCTCTCTCTCTTTTTACCCTTCATAGTGCCAACGTTCAAAGTATTCTCAACTCTACTCTCCTTCCTCTCCTGCTGTCTCTGGACATGCCTCCTTCTTCTTCTTCTTCTTCTTCTTCTTTTTCCGCTGGCACCCTGTTGGCTAACGGCACCAGTGGCGGTTGTTGTTAACCCGGGCCTCGACTGATCCGGTATGGAAATCAGATTTGTTGTCTGCATGCTTGATTTGGTTTGATTTTTACGCCGGGTGCCCTTTCTGACGCAACACTCTCTATTCATCCGGGCTTGGGACCGGCACTGATGATACACTGGCTTGTGCACCCCCAGTGGCTAGATTTTCTTGTGCACTGTATTTTACAAATAATAAACTGTTTGACTTAAATATGTTCAACTGGTCTAACATTTACAATTGAAGAATTGGAAATTTTGTAATTAGTCTCAATATAAAAGGATGTGTTTTACAGAACCTTGAGAACCTGTAACCTGAACCTTAACTATAATGTAGAAATAATTTACCTTTTGCTGAGAATTCACTGATTATGTCACAATACACAGGATAAAGATGACTATTATGGCCGGACAATTGAAATATTGTCCTTTACAACAAATTTGGGTAGGAATCAGGCTGAATTTGTGTAGTTTGATGCCAGATTAAAGAAACCTGCAAAATGTACAGAATACAGAGTTTATTACATTTACATTATTACATTTCACTGCATATACGTATGAAAGTATGTATATGTATGTGACGAATAAACCTCTTGAATCAGAGAGCACAACCATGACCTGTTTTGCCGTCATGGCATTCAGCTCGACACAAGTTCTGTCTCTCACCAATGGAGTTCAGGTGCTGTTGGACCTAGGTGTGAGTGTAGAGCGGGTTCTGGAGGCCGTGGCCCTGAAGATTGACCCTCAGAACATGTCCTTCGCCTCACAAATGAGTAGGCACAGGGAAGAATGGCCTTGCAAACAGGGCATGTCTTTTGGTTGCTTACTCCAGGCATTACAAAAAAAACAACAGATAACACAGACAGACACAGCAACACATTTTATTTTAGACAGACAAATAGGTAGATAGATGAGATAGATCAGAAAGATGATAGATAGATAGACGGACGGACGGACGGACGGACGGACGGACGGACGGACAGACAGACAGACAGACAGACAGACAGACAGACAGACAGACAGACAGACAGACAGACAGATAGATAGATAGATAGATAGATAGATAGATAGATAGATAGATAGATAGATAGATAGATAGATAGATAGATAGATAGATAGATAGATGGATAGATAGATAGATAGATAGATAGGTAGAGTACAGCTGTAGATACTACGAATAGACAGATGAGAGATGGTTATTTGAAGCTGCAGGAAGAAAAATAAATAAATCACTTAAATCAAACGATTTCACACCTTAACTATGGCCACCAAGATAATGTCAAATGCGTTTCAAAATTAATGAACTAAATGATGCTGTGTATGGTATTTATCTTAGCCTGTTTAATTGTTTAATTTGTACAAACTAGCTAGGTTGACTCAACCTGTTCCTCTGGTAGGCGAGCTACAGTAGCCTATGATGCCATGTTTATGATCTGTTATTATCTGCTAATATTTCAAGATTCAAGAGGTATATTCATCACATACATATACATACTTTCATACATATATGCAGTGAAATGTCAATGCAACGCACCCGGAGATCATGCACAATAGTTACTAAACCGAACATAATAGCTAACGTCATTCCTACCTAGCAACTATACTGTGTTCCAAATTATTATGTAAATTGGATTTAAGTGTCCTAAACATTAAATTTTTTGTTTTTGGATTAAACTCATGTATGGTGTTGTGTCTCAGGGCTCTTTGGATCACTGAAATCAATCTCAGACACCTGTGATAATTAGTTTGTCAGGTGCCCTATTAAAGGAAAACTACTTAAGAAGGACGTTCCACATTATTAAGCAGGCCACAGGTTTCAAGCAACATGGGAAAGAAAAAGGATTTTTCTGCTGCCGAAAAGCCTCAAATAGTGCAATGCCTTGGACAAGGTATGAAAACATTAGATATTGCACGAAAACTTAAGCGTGATCATCGTACTGTGAAGAGATTTGTGGCTGATTCAGAGCACAGAAGGGTTGGTGCAGATCAAGGCATAATGAAGGTTTCTGCCAGACAAATTCATGGGATGAAGAGAGCAGCTGCTAAAATGCCGTTACAAAGTAGCAAATATTAGTATTTGAAGCTGCTGGTGCCTCTGGAGTCCCGCCAACCTCAAGGTGTAGGATCCTCCAGAGGCTTGCAGTTGTGCATAAACCTACTATTGGGCCCCCCCTAACCAATGCTCACAAGCAGAAACGGTTGCAGTGGGCCCAGAAATACATGAAGACTCATTTTCAAACAGTCTTGTTTACTGATGAGTGCCATGCAACCCTGGATGGTACAGATGGATGGAGTAGTGGATGGTTGTTGGATGGCCACCATGTCCTAACAAGGCTGCGACGTCAGCAAGGAGGTGGCGGAGTCATGTTTTGGGCCGGAATCATGCTGGTAGGCCCCTTTAGGGTCCCTGGAGGTGTGAAAATGACCTTGGCAAACTATATAGTTTGTGACTGAGCACTTTCTTCCATGGTACAAAAAGAATATCCGTGCCTTCCAGAGCAAAATCATCTTCATGCAGGACAATGCACCATCTCATGCTGCAAAGAATACCTCTGTGTCATTGGCTGCTATGGGCATAAAAGGAGAGAAAGTCATGGTGTGGCCCCCATCCTCCCCTGACCTCAACCCTATTGGGCACCTTTGGAGCATCCTCAAGCAAAAGATCTATGAGGGTGGAGGCAGTCTGCATCAAAACAGCAGCTCTGGGAGGCTATTCTGACGTCCTGCAAAGAAATTCAAGCAGAAACTCTCCAAAAACTCACAAGTTCAATGGACGCAAGAATAGTGAAGTTGATATCAAAGAAGGCTCCTATTTCAACATGTAACTTGGCCTGTTTAGATGTTTTAGATTGAAATAGCTTTTGATTTCAGTAAATATGACCTAATGCTGCAAATTCAACAAATGACCATTTTCTGTTCTTTACAATCTATAAAATGTTTTGAAACTCTGTTGTACATAATCATTTGGAACGGTGCATTTTGAGTATTTTATTTTTGAAAGATATACTCTTATCATTGAGAGGTTTGTTCAATAACATTTGAATTATACCCTAATTGTTGATGACTTGAAAATTATACTGACTGTCATTGACTATTTCGGAAAATCAGAGAAAAATATCATTTGCATAATAATTTGGAACACGGTGTAACTGAAACTAACTGATTCCTAAAACATAATGCAGTTAGTGAATAGAATAATATAAATAAAATAAAATAAGACTCAAAGATAATACTAAGTGGGGGTACAAAATAGGAGGGAATAGAGTTATCTATATGGGATAGGCCATTTGTATATACAGATATGTGCAGTAAATATAGTATAGTATAGTTTAGTAATATTTGATTTGCCCACTGCAATTAAAGTCTTTGCAATATCAGCACCATATCAAAACTATGTGAATAATGACAAATCACAGTATTAGAAGCAAAACATCTAACAGTGCTTGACACATTTACTTACCAGTAAATCACATTATTTCATTTAGCCTGGAGGAGCCTTGGATCAAACCAGCAACCTTAAGATGACTAGATCACCAGCTCTACCGCCTGAGCTACCATCCCCTAAAAAATATATGACAAAAATAATGACAAAGGTTGAATTCAAGGAGAAGCTCTAAACTATCGTAATCAGGCATCATTTCCAATGGATTATGGAGTGCGTAGTTCCTTAATAATTATTATACAGTCTGCGCCTTTGCCTTTTTTCCGTTTTCCAATTCTTTTTTGCTCCGAATCAAATGTTTCACGGTTTTATGATTCATTTGGTTGGCTTGGTTCCAGGATTAAAACTCTTGATAAGAATTTTGGAGTGAATGAATGGGAAATTCACTACCGGAGGAGTGGTTCTAAAAGTGGGCTCTCTAACCAGACAATATTATAATATCTATAATACAAAAGCAATGCTATAAGTACAGTACATCATACATACTGTAAACGATGACATTTCTTTTATTAGTTAAATTGTATGACCCTATTTCCATATTCTCAACTCGGCCAAACGTTCTCCCCGACACGATTCAATAGATAAATGATGAGGTCTATGAGCAGGAAAAGGCACGATACAGGGATGAAGCCCAAAGTCCCAGAAAACACAGAGTCTAACCTGGAGGTACACATCAAAGCGTGTAGCGTGAACTTTTTACATTTTCCATAAATTTCACCCGAAAGCCAAATATCCCCAACTTTTTGTGAGTAGTGTATGTGCACACACACACACACACACACACACACACACACATTTTGCAGTAGGGAGCAGCAGCATAATGTAGGCGAGACGTGAGGGAGGGGAGCTCACGTGCACAGGATGAGAGCGCTCGACGAGTACAGATCCTGGTACTGCAGACAGCACTGCAGCACTTTGTCATCGTTGTTCTCTGCGTTCAGACAATCTGGGGACAGAAGGGACCCAGACAGACAGCAAAAGAGAAAGAGGTTGAGACCACACACACACACACACGCACACACACACACACAAAACGATGAGGTAGAGAAAAGTGACTGTTGTCACAGGATCCTTCGGATAATGCTATTTTATTCAAACATTGTCAGTAGCGTTGCTTGTCTTTCTTTTCCATCATTGTATTTTCAATGTTCTTTTGTGTCTAAATATAGACAATATAACATCCATTCAGTCGATGTACAAACTCAAATACTCAACACAGATGGAATTTCTGAGTATGTGTTATGGTATGAGTATGTGTTATGATATCATAACACATACTCAGAAATTCCATCTGCCAATGATGCTTCTATTCTACATACACATGTACTCTCTCTTAGTTGGAATATTCATGAACTGCATTTGAACTGTTTTTCTTCCTGAGCGCAATCACCTCTTCTTTTTAATCTATTACCACTGTATCAATTTACAAATCAGTTTTTGTGTAAAAGTAAGCGGTGTATAAGGTCGGTATTATGTTGCGGCGTCTCAAGCAGCTGTCTTTCTGTCAGAACTTAGTGCTGCAGTGAGATAAAAATGAGTTTCGTTGCAGGTAGACAAAATGTGCAGGAGCTTAATACCATTGTAATTTACATCAAAGGAATGTACCGCCGTCGTCATTTTCCCAAAACACTTTGCGACCGGTGCTTCTTTTCAAGACATAAAACACAAAGCATCAAAATCTTTAACACAGATCGACACTGCTACCACATGAAATGATGGATGTACTCAATCTGATGACTGAGTGGTGCCAGACTAAAAGGACTAATCTTCTGTACCAAATTTCCTGACTGATTCCAGAGGACATGACATTGCCAGAAGGCTCGCAGATGAATGTGGTGCAAACACGCCGGATTATTTACCATCTACTCCACTGTGCAGTGAAATAGTGACCTCTCTGCAAATCCTAACTTAAAGAACAAGTACTTCAAGAAACACCTGAAGAACCTACTCTTTCAAGAACACCTGAACACCTGATCCTATCTTAGAAATGACTAGTGAAAACTTAGAGAGCAATGAAATAAATCAGCTTGCTGATTTTTTGGGGCACAAAATATCCCTGCCTAGACATAGAATTCTACCGGCTGTCTGAACCCGCTATACAATGTGGAAACATTTTAAAGTTGCTTCTGCTATGGGGATGGTAGCTCAGGAGGTAGAGCTGGTGGTCTAGTGATCTAAACGTTGTTGGTTTGATTCCCAGGCTCCTCCTGCTAGCATGCTGAGTGTCCTTGAGCAAGACACTTAACCCCTCATTGCTCCTGATGGCTGCGTCCGTCGGTGTTTGAATAATTGTAAGTCACTTTGGATAAAAGCGTCTGCTAAATGCAATGTAATTCTATCAGAAAAGGGAAAGTTGCTTGAGCTACAAGGAAAATCTGTCGACAGAACTTGGGGTATCTAAGTTCCTATAGGTCTTAATGTCAAATATAATGCTTTGTTGCTTGTTAATAACTACTGCTTCTTGTAGACTTCAAACAGCTGCAAGAACTTTTTTCTTCTTCCTTGTTTGCTCCAGAGAAATAACTTTCTGGTATGTTGGACAGGCAATATGTAAATTAGCATGAAAGCAAGTCTCACCAAGTAAAGAACGGTGTTCAAAGGGGATCTGGTCTCGGTCCTCTTCTCTTCTCACTGTACACCTCCTCACTGGGTTCATTCATCCAGCCGCATGGTTTCTCCTACCACTGCTAAGCCGATGACACCCATCTATACCTCTCCTTCCCTCCAGTGAATACCACTGTCTTTGCGACAACCTCAGCACGCCTCGCAGAGATAGCTCTACTATCTGGATGAAGGAACACCACCTTCAAATAAATCTCTCCAGGACTTAATTCCTCATCATTCTGGGGAGTCCAACCATTCAACACCACATGGATGTGCAGCTCAGCTCGTAATCATTAACACCATTTGAGTCCGCTAGAAATCTTGGGGTAGTGATTGACGACTAGCTAACCTTCTCCTTTCCTGTTCCTGTTCGAGATCTTGCACTGTACAGCATCAGGAAGATCAGACAGGATCTGTTGGTGGCACAGCTCCTTGTCCAGGTGCTGGTCATCCCATGCATCATCTCTGTAACACTCTACTGGCTGCTCTACCACTGCTCACTGTTAAACCTCTGCAGATGATTCAAGATGCAGCAGTGCGCCTGGTTTTCAAGCAGGCAAAGCGTGCACATGCCATGTCTCTCTTCATCTCTCTCGGCTGACGCCCTGTTGCTGCTGCATCAAGTTCAAATCCTTGATGCCGGCCTGCAGGGTGGTCACCAGCTGGTGGTGTCTCCACTGCGGGGGATGGGTTCTCCATCCAGATGTTTCTCATGTGTGGTGCCACAGTGGTGGGAGGAGCTCCCCAGCTTGTTACGCTCTCCAGAGACACTAACCCCTTCAAGGAACACCTGAAGGCCCTGCTTGTTCAAGAATACCTTAACACCTGATCCTATCTTAGCTATGACTAGTAAAATAGTTACTTAGAAATGCAGATTCTAGTTTACGACATGGGTCTGGCAAATTTCACAAATAGGTTTATCAAGATGTTGAGAGGGAAAGAGGGAGAGCAGTTGTTTTTGACTGTTTGTATTCCCAAGAAGAACAATAGAAGATGGTAGTGTCAGACTGCCTTTATTTGATTGGCTATCCATTGTCTTTTGTGTTGATGTATATTTGTTCTTCAGACTTCAGAAGTTGTATGTTGAGGAGCTTCCTGTGAAAAAAATCAAAAGGGGTGGAAGAGGAGGTGGATGGGTTTACATGACCCCTATGGGTCACCAAGTGGTCTCACATCCCACTGTTAATCTTCTTATCAGGTTTAACTTTGCATATGCCAGGATCTAAGAGACCCAGTCCTTGGCTGGGAGCGTTAGCCATGATAGTTACACATTGTAGGTGTCAAACAAAGATGCTGATCAGACAGTTTTACAATGAAAGACCTTGTGTTGGAGGCTCACAGCAATAAAGCAGGTCCCTACTCCATCTTCTTATCGTGAGATCAGAGTTCAATCCACAGACCTGGAATGTGTGAGAGTGGCATCTCACTTCAGAATTAGGAGAGGATTGCCCAGACTACATCTGTAAAATACGACACTTCTTCTCAATAAAAACATGTTCCGACAATATTCAAGTATTAGAAAAGAGAAGTTGTAAACTAATCCCCTGGTGACAGCACCTCAGCTGACCCCTCTCCGTGACACTTGGATCTCTAGTGTCCATGTTACAATCATATCAACACACGCTTTTATCTTCTAGGGAAGGATTACATTGTAAAATAATTTCAATTTCAGGATGGAACTAATATTCAACAGCACAAAGAACACGAGGCAGGGTTTAATTGGCAGTTTGGATGAACTTATGTTCCTTCAGCTGTGATGACTTGGTGAAATTCTTGGACAGTGGTACACACTGTGTTACTACGCTGATGTAATTTGAGTTGACGACTTGCACTTCACATGGGGAGAACAAAGAGAAGGCGTCTCTGGAGTGTGTGGAAAAAAGCAAAGTAAAAAGAAAACCGCCAATCGTCTCATGTTTTGTTTTGTACTCGAGAGGTCGCTACGCAAGAATGAAGACAAAACTATCGTTGCCTTGGTCTGCTTAGCCTTTCTGAAGCGCGGTGGTTGGAGTGCTGCAAAACATGCAGTTCCATTTAGAAAAATGAAGAACTGATGTCATCCCATCCTGCAATCCAATTTTAACATTCCACATACTTATTGGGAAGTTTCTCTCATGGGTCTGTGACTTGAAACAGCGCTCAGTGCAGCGCCCGGGGTCCTGGCCGCTCTCACCTGGTCCCAGTAGCTCAGGCTCCAACATTCTGCGTAGTGGCGCAGTCTCTCTCGTTTATGACTAGGATGATGTCTATTGACATGACTTTTAGAACAAAAGGTATTCTAACACTGTTCAGTTATATGGTCTCATTCCAGTGTGAAACCGCTGATGTGTTTTGAGATTGAGGTGACTAAATGTTTTCCCACAATGTTCACAGAGGTATGGTTTCTATCCTGTGTGAATGAGTTGATGAATCTTAAGGCTGGATGACTGACTGAATCGCTTCCCACACTGTTTACAGGAATAAGGTTTCTCTCCTGTGTGAATAAGCTGATGACTCTTGAGATTGCCGCTCACGTAAAAACTCTTCCCACACTGTTCACACAGGTAAGGTTTCTTTCCTGTGTGAATGCGCTGATGTCTCTTGAGACTGCTACTGTCTTTAAAGCGCTTTGCACACTGTTCACAAGGGTAAGGTTTTTCTACTGTGTGTGTACGCTGATGTTCTTTGAGGTTACCCAAGTAACTGAATCGCTTCCCACACTGTTCACAGGGGTAAGGTTTCTCTCCTGTGTGAATAAGCTGGTGTCTCTTGAGACTACCACTGTCGTAAAAGCTCTTTCCACACTGTTGGCATGGGTTTATCTCCCCTGTGTGCGTACGCTGATGAATCTTGAGATTGGTTGATTGATGGAATCGCTTTCCACACTCTTCACATGCATACGGTTTCTCTCCCGTGTGAATACGCTGATGTCTCTTCAGATTGCAACTGTCATTAAAGCTGTTCCCACACTCTTCACAAGAGTAAGGTTTCTTTCCTGTGTGAATACGCTTATGTCTTTTGAGACTACCACTATCATTAAAGCTCTTCCCACACTGTTTACATGAGTAAGGTTTCTCTCCGGTGTGAATGCGCTGATGTTTCTTGAGATTACCACTGTTATTAAAGCTCTTCCCACACTGATTACAGGAGTAAGGTTTCTCTCCTAAATGAATGCGCTGATGTTTCTTCAGGTATCTTGGTGCAGTAAAATCCTTCCCACACTGTTCACAGCCATATAGTTTTTGGGAAAAGAAAGACTTGCCACAACAGTTACAAGTGTGAATTTGTTGTGAGACTTTGTGTTCTGGGGTGGTTCCAGAGGTTCCTATTGGATGAGATTCTGCCAAGGGGAGGAGACTCTCTGCTCTGACCGTTCCATCTCCCAGCTGTTGGACGCTAAGCTTAATGTTTCCACTCTTAATGTGGGGATCAGAGATGGGAGATGTAAAGGAGGACAGACACTCGGGACAGGAAAATCCCTGAGTAGGAGCCAAATGGGGTTTCTCTGCAGAAGAAGAGAGGGAGAGAAAGACAACAGTGGATTATAAAACAAGTTAGAGAGGACGCTTAGAATTTTGGACAAGTAGTTAAAAAAGTGTCAAGTAGTAAAGCAGTAGAGTGACTGCGGAATCTACAGCTTCAGAGACAGACATGGAGTCAATATTTTACTCCATCTGGCCCTCAAGGTTCCACTGTGATTTTCCCCAAAGCAGCAACAAGTAGATCCCACTACAGTTATAGTAATATGTTCGTTGATTAAGGGATTCATTGTTTGATTATTTTACAGTTGTATCCCTTGTTATTTTACATGTTCACATAGTATGATATGTCTCCAAGTTACATGATTAGTGTTTAGAATCTATGTAGGGGTTTAATGTGTTGGTGCGGGTGTGTGTTGCCAAGGGAATGTTTTAGAGGGGGAGTGGCACGAGGGGAGGCTCGAAGAATGACGACGGGGGATTTCTTTGTTCTGGTGGATACCAGAAGTTTTTCGGCCACTCGGCGCAGTGCTGTGGCGGGTCTGATTGGGGAGTCTGAGGAGACGCACGCAGGGTGAGGAGGCTAAAGGCTCAAAAGCAAAGAGGACGATCATCAGAATATACCGGGGATTAATTGACTGGAGTTTTGACATTTTAAGTCATCAGACTTCCTGGATATACTATTTTATTGTTCTCTCTCCTCGGGGGACGCCCGGGGTTGACAGATTCGCCTCTCCATTGGTCGTGTCAAGGATGGTAACTATCGACGGTCACAGCAAGATTTCTTTCTTTTTCCTCCGTTTTTGTTAAAGGGCCCAGACAGTTCATTTGTTGGGATCCTGTGTGTTAATTGGTCCGTCAAATGTGCCTATGTGTTGGGCAACTGTTAATCTAAATCAATAATAATATGATTCGAATTTGCTTGTGTATTGTGTCCGTGTGGTATATGTGTATCAATACCTATTAAGCTAGGATTAGTCAACAATTGTTAATGTAGCTTTTTAGGTGGAGGCACTGCATCATAAATTACATTATTTCATTGGTACACACACACACACACATTTAGCCGTTCACCCAAACCTGTGCTACACATGCCACTGTGCTACACCTGCCACATGCCCATTAAAGGCCCAACCATCAGAACCCAGGTCACACCCTAGCCAAAGCCAGTGAGAGTCTACCCTGCCTGACTACCAGAAGGTTACACAGTTATATCCAATAAAGGTAAATATTTGGAAGTAATAAGGTAGAAATGCATTTTATATGGTACTTCTTGCATGACATCCTATAAGTAAGGGATAACGTGGAGTCAGCCACTTACTCCCCGGCTACTTACTCAATAAAATACATTGAGACAGAATATTGATTTGTATTCCTATTTCCTATTTTAAGGAAGGTAGATGTACTATGTGTACAAGAGACCAGGTGGAAGGGGAGTTAGGCCAGGAGTATCGGAGCTGGGTACACACTGTTCTACCATGGAGTGGATGGCAGGAGAAATGGGGTAGGGATAGTCAAAGAAAAAATATGTCAAGAGTGATTTGGAGGTGACAAGAGTGTGGGCCAGAGTGATGAGCATGAAGCTGGAAATTGATGGGGTGATAACGAATGTGGTCAGTACATATGCTCCCCAAGTTGGGTGCGAGACGGAAGAGAAACAAGAATTCTTTAGTGAGTTGGATCTAGTAGTGGAGAGTCCCCAAGGGAGAGAGAGTGGTCATTGAAGCAGATCTCAATGGCCATGTTGGAGAAGGGATCAGAGACATAGGTGATGGGTAGGTATGGTGTCAAGGAAAGGAATGTGGAAGGACAGATGCTGGTGGATTTCGCCAAAAGGATGGAATTGGCTGTTGTGAATATGTATTTCAAGAAGAGGGAGGAACACAGGGTGACATACAAGAGTGGAGGAAGGTGCACACAGGTGGACCACATTTTATGCAGGAGGTGCAATCTGAGTGAGTGTGATTGTGAGTGTTTTGCTAGGCAGCATCGGATGGTGGACTGTAGGATGACTCTGGAGGCCAAGAAGAGGAAGAGAGGGAAAGAAGAGTCAAAGATAAAATGGTGAAAGTTGAAAAAGGAGGAGTGTTGCATGCAATTTAAGGAAGAGGTAAGGCAGGCAACAGGTGGGAATGAACGGTTACCAGATGACTGGAAAACCAATGCAGAAGTGGTGAGGGAGACGGCCAAGAAGATACTCGGTGTATCATGCGGGAAGAGGAAGGAAGACAAGGACTCTTGGTGGTGGAATGAGGAAGTACAGGAGAGCATAAAGCAAAAGAGGTTGGCGAAGAAGAAATGGGATAGTTAGATAGATGAAGAAAGTAGACAGGAGTACAAGCTGATGTGGTAAGGGGAAGAGAGAAGTGGCAAAGGAAAAGGCATATGACGAATTGTATGAGAGGTTGGACAGTAAGGAAGGAGAAAAGGACTTGTACCGATTGGTAAGACAAAGGGACCAAGCTAAGAAGGATGTACAGCAGGTTCGGGTGATGAAGGATAATGATGGGAATGTGCTGACTAGTGAGGAGAGTGTGTTTAGAAGGTGGAAGGAGTAGTTTGAGGAGTGGATGAATGAAGAAAATGAGAGGGAGAGAAGAGTGGATGATGTGGGGATAGTGGATCAAGAAGTGCAGCAAATTGGCAAGGATGAGGTGAGAAGAAGAAGAAGAAAGAAAGGAGAAAGAGTCTTTATTAGTCACGCAACACACCACACTACAACACATGCTTGCACACACACACACACACACACATGCACATGCTTTGATGGTGCCGGTGAAATGGATTCTCTGCTTTTGACCCATCCTGGCTTGTCCTTCCTCTGCGGCCACAGCCAGGAGCAGTGGGCAGCATATGTGGACGCGCCCGGGGACCAGGTGATAATTGTCCATTGCTGGTCAGACAATGATGGGTGCATGTTTTTGGTGGGGTTCCTTACTGACGTGAGGTGGAGGAAACCCCATGTGAGCACGAGGAGAACATGCAAACTCCACACAGAAAGGCTCCTATTTGGGAGATAACCCGCCGGAGCACGGTGCCAACAGCGCCCCAGGCGGGAATCGAACCCAGGACCTTCTTGCTGTGAGGCAGCAGTGCAATGCACTGCGCCACCGTGCCAGAAGATGAAGAGTGGAAATTTGGCCCAGATGACAAACCTGGGAAAGCATGGAAATGTTTAGGTGAGATGGCAGTGGCGTTCCTAATGAGACTGTTTAACACCATCCTGGAAAGGTAGAGGATGCCGGAAGAGTGAAGAAGTGTACTGGTACCATCTTCAATAATAAGGGAGCTGTACAGAGCTATAGTAACTACAGGGGAATAAAGTTGATCAGCCACAACAGGAAGCTATGGGAAAGGGTAGTGGAGGCTAATGTTAAGAGGAGAGGTGGGGATCAGTGAGCAGCAGTATGGTTTCATGCCAGGACAGAGTACAACAGATGCAATGTTTGCTTTAAGAATTCTGATGGAAAAGTACAGGGAAGGCCAGAGGGAGTTGCACTATGTCTTTGTGGATTTAGAGAAAGCTTATGATAGGCTGCCGAGACAGGAAGTGTGATATTGCATGAGGAAGTCGGGGGTGGCTGAGAAGTATGTAAGAGTGGTAGAGGATATGTATGAGGGCAGTCAGACAGTAGTAAGGTGTGCAGTAGGCGTGACAAAGGCATTCAAAGTGGAGGTGGGATTGCATCAAGGCTCAGCTCTGAGCACTTTCTTGTTTGCAGTGGTGATGGACAGGTTAACAGATGAAATCAGGCAGGAGTCTCTGTGGACTATGATTTTCGCGGATGACATCGTGATCTGTAGCGAGAGTAGGGAGCAGGTGGAGGAGAGCCTGGAGAAGTGGAGGCAGCATTAGAGAGAAGAGGAATGAAAGTCAGCAGGTGTAAAACACAATACATGTGCCTGAATGGGAGGGAGGGCGGCAAAAGAATGCAAGGAGTGGATGTGGAGAAGGCGGATGAGTTCAAGTATTTGGGGTTGACCATACAAAGCAGCTGAGAGTGCAGGAGTGAGGTGAAGAAGAGAGTACAGGCAGGGTGGAGTGGGTGGAGAAGAGTGTCCAGAGTGATCTGTGACAGAAGGGTTCCAGCAAGAGTGAAGGGAAAGGTGCACAGGACGGTAGTGAGAGCAGCCATGTTGTACGGTTTAGAGGCGGTGGCACTGACAAAAAGGCAGGTGGCTGAACTGGAGGTGGCAGAGTTGAGGATGTTGAGATTTTCAGTGGAAGCGACAAGGATGGACAGGATTAAGAATGAGGACATTAGAGGGACAGCTCAGGTTGGACAGTTTGGTGGAACAGTGAGAGAGGCCACATTGAGATGGTTTGGACACGTGTGGAGGAGAGATGAGAGTTACATTGGGAGAAAGATGCTGAGGATGGAGCTGCCAGGCAAGAGTAAAAGAGGAAGCCAAAGAGAAGCTTTATGGATGTGGTGAGGGAGGACATGCAGGCGGTTGTTGTAAGGGAGGAAGATGCACAGAACAGAAGGTATTGGAGGCAGATGATCCACTGTGGCGACCCCTAATGGGAGCAGCCAAAAGTAAAAGCAGATTCCTATTTCTATTTAAGTATTCCTATTCCCTTCAGCTAAGTAAATCAGAATCAGAATAGTCTTTATTGCCAAGTAAGTTTACACAAACAAGGAATTTGTCTTGGTGTTCGTGCATACATGAAACATAAATGTAAAACACTGAGTAAAATATTTGTGAAATACAGTATAAGCATATGCAGAATAAGGCTGTTTTGGTTATTATTGTTTTTTTATTTTTTTAATAAAGCTGTACAGTTGTGCGGGAATGTGCAAATGTTCAGTATAAAGTGTAACAGTATGTGCAATGTCCGCGGATCAAGTCCAGAGAATGTGGAATGTGTGTTAATGTAACGCAGACATATAGTACTCATTCAGTTTATGGCATAGTGATGGGCCTTGTTGATGAGGCCAGTTGCAGAGAGGAAGAAACTGTTCTTATGGTGAGAGGTTTTGGCCTTGTTGGACCACAGCCTCCTGCCAGAGGGAAGTGTTTCAAACAGTTTGTGTCCGGGGTGGAAGGGGTCAGCCACAATCTACCTGCACGCCTAAGGGTCCTCGAGGCGTAAAGGTCCTGGAGAGATGCCAGATTGCAGCCAATCACCTTCTCAGTAGGGTGAATGACACGGCACCCTGCCCTTGTCCTTGGTGGTTGCAGCAGCATACCAGATGGTGATGGAGGAGGTGAGAATGGACTCAATGATGGAGGCGTAGAAGTGCACCATCATCGTCTCTGGCAGGTTGAACTTCCTCAGCTGCCACAGTAAGTACATTGTCTGCTGGGCTTTCTTGATGATGGAGCTGATGTTCAGCTCCCACTTGAGGTCCTGGGAGATGATGGTTCCCAGGAAGTGGCAGGACTCCACAGAGTCGACTGGGGAGCCACACAGGGTGATGGGGGTGAGTGGGGCAGCGTTCTTCCTGAAGTTCACAACTATCTCCACTGTCTTCACAGTGTTGAGCTCCAGGTTGTTCTGGCTGCACCAAGTCACCAGATGGTCAAGCTCCCACCTGTTGGCGGACATCCCCATTAGAGATGATCAAAATGAGGGTGGTATGGTCTACAAATTTTAGGGGGGTTGAAAGACTGGTGGCTGGAGGTGCAGCTGTTGGTGTACAGGGAGAAGAGCAGAGGAGAAAGAACGCAGCCTTGAGGGGAACCGTGCCGATGGTCCGGGAGTCAGACTAGTGTTTTCCCAGCTTCACGTGCTGCTTCCTGTCAGACAGGAAGTCCGTGATCCACCTGCAGGTGGAGTCAGGCACGCTCAGCTGGGAGAGCTTGTCCTGTAGAAGAGCCGGCATGATTGTGTTAAAGGCGGAGCTGAAATCTACAAACAGGATCCTGGCGTAGGTTTCTGAGGAGTCCAGGTGCTGGAAGATGAAGTGGAGGGCCAAGTTTATTGCATCATCTACAGACCTGTTGGCTCTGTAGGCAAACTGCAGGGGGTCCAGGAGAGGGTCTGTGATGGATTTGAGGTGGGAAAGCAGAAGGCGTTCAAATGACTTCATCACCACAGCGGTCAGGGCGACGGGTCTGTAATCACAAAGTCCTGTGGTCCTTGGCTTCTTTGGGACTGGGATGATGGTGGCGCATTTAAAGCGGGCTGGCACATGGCATGTCTCCAGTGAGGTGTTGAAAATGTCTCAACACCGGAGACAGCTGATCAGTACAGTGCCTCAGGGTGGATGGAGAGACAGAGTCTGGTCCAGCTGCTTTGCGGGGATTCTGCCTCTTGAAAAGCCTGTTGACGTCCCTCCCCAGGATCGAAAGGGTCGTCACTGTGGTAGGGGAGGAGGGGGAGGGCTCTGGGTTGAGTAGGTATGAAGAGGTCCAGTCGTGGGGGAGGTGGAGCTAGAAGGCTGGGGCTGGTGGAAGGTGTCACGGGTGGAAGGTGGAAGGCTGGTGGAAGGTGTCACGGGGGATGGTGTCCGGACTGTCCCATTGCCTTTCAAAGCGACAGTAGAAATTTTTCAAGCCGTTGGCCAGGCGTGAGTTGTTCAAGGACTGAAGTGTTTTCGGTTTGAGGTTCTTGATTTGTCTGAACCCTTTCCAGACAGAGGCAGTCATTGGCTGAAGACTGGTGTTGGAGTCTCTTTGAGTACAGTCGTTTAACAAATCGCACCTGTTTGCTCTTTGTACTTAGCTACTTTAAACATGTCTCCAAGCCTCTTCGTTCTCTAACCTTAGCTGTCTGCGTTTAGCTGTGAACCAGGGCTTGTCGTTGTTATAACCCACCCTGGTACGTGATGGTACACAGCTCTCCTCACAGCCTCTGTGTACTCATCCAGACTATTCATAGCAGTCCTGAAAACGTCCCAGTCGGTGCAGTCCAAGCACGCCTGAAGATCCTCCACAGCTTCACTGGTCCACTTCTAAGATGTCCTCACCACAGGTTTACACAGCTTTAAATTCTGCCTGTATGCAGGAATAAGGTGGACCATGACGTGGTCAGAGTGTCCCAGTGCAGCTCGGGGGACAGCGTGATAGGCAGTGCTTATTGCGGTGAAACAGTGGTCCAAAGTATTCTCCTCTCTGGTGAGAGGATTTGGGGAGTTCATGGCTGAGGTTTCCTTTTATAAGTCGCCGAGGACAATAACTAGGGAGTCCGGGTTTTTCCGTTCCACAGACCGTATGTGGTCGGCGAGCATGCGCACGACTGCACCTTGGCTTGCGGTGGTATGTAAACACCGAACTTTATGAATGAAACCAACTCACAGGCAGAACAGAAGGGTTTGCAGTTAATGAAGAAAGATTCCAGATCAGGAGAACAGTGTTGTAGGATCACTGTCACGTCATTACATGAGCTACTGTTAGTGTAAAAACACAAACCTCCACCTTTTGTTTTGCTGCCGGAGAGTTCTGTGTCCCGATCCGCTCTGAAGAGCTGGAAGCCCACCAGCTGCAGCGCAGAGTCCGGTATCATTCCACTCAGCCACGTCTCCGTGAAGCACAAAACAGAAGATGAAAAGTCTCTGTTCTTCCCCAACAGTAGCTGAAGTTTGTCTAGTTTGTTTCCCAGTGGACGCACGTGAGAAACATTCCAGGTAACGGTGTGCGATGTCGGCGGAGGCACACCAGCGCGTCTCCCTCTCCTCCGGCGTTTCACTGCATGCACATTTGACCAGAATGTTCAGTAATTCCACGGATGTGGCGATGAAAGTGGGAAATAAATCCACAGGGGTTGTATAAAATAGTTCACAGCAACTCATAATAAATGAGATTAGGGTATTCACTATTTGCCCTATGACTAAGACATATCAACCATCTTTGTCTATAATTGTTTTGTGTGGACGGAAAGATAGCTTTTAGTTTATTAAAATAGCCATGTTCACACTTTCCGCAGGCTGCCTTGTATGCTGTTTTACTCTCTTAATCTCAATTTCATCTCAAAAAATAACTGTATTATTGTATATTGTACCCAAGCTCAGACGTAAGTTTAGAGCCTCACACCAAAGTACTTCTGAATTACCACCACAATTTGGAGATGACACCTTCCACTCAGTCAAATCTCTGGTCCAAATGTTCAACTGCCTCGTTAGGATTTTCAGCTCTGCCTTCATTTCATCAAATATTTTCTTTGTTTGTGATCTGGATTCAGAGAAATAGTTTCTACTTCGGCCAGCTACATGGAGATGGGGCCGGGCGTGGATACACTTATTAAAACATACTCATGAATAATAAATTCCATTCTGCAAAATATGTTCTGTAAACTCTACACACTGCACCTTTAATAAAACTTAAATCTGCTCCTGTTACATTTCAGACTGAATAAAGAATCTGTATGAACCCCGATACATAAGAAAAATGTAGTAGCCGTCCTATACAACAAGGCTTTAATAAAACACTCAATGATTTGACTATGAATGTCAATGAACTTTAGAAGTGGTATTGTGAATATCTGTAGTTCTCAAATAATTTTTCTTATTTCTATTAAATGTGGAATAAACAATTGATGAAGTTATTACCTGTTGACATTCATCTGGTCAACAGCTTGGTAGGAGAAACAATAAAAACTTACCTGACTGAGGTTGTCTGGTCTCCTTCCAATCTTCATCACTGTCTTCAGTCTCAGTTTGAGTAGAGTGTGTAGAGAAAAGCTGCTCAGCACCAGCTGGTTCTAAAGCAGCAGCTGGATCTGAGCTACTGGCTGCTTCTGACACTCCACAGTCCTCTCCATCAGCTTCTGTTTCCATCTGTTCAGTTGAGGTGCAGGCAACAGGTTCTGCCTCTCTCTTCACCTCAGTTTGGTTTTGATGAAGCTGGGACCACTGAGCACACTTTACATCATGTTCAGTCTTCACAGAGAACTCCTCCTCTTCCTTTTTAATGTGTGGGGGCCCTGGCTCCTCCTGGCCCAGACTGGGGCTCCACTCCTGCTGCTCAGGGGGAAGCTCCTCTTTACAGAGAGAGAGCTGCTGGAACTCTGGAGGCAATACTGAATGACAAACACAGAAAGATGAGTGAAACTTCAAGATTGGTGCATTCTACTAAATACACTTTTCATTGAGTTTTCTAATCCTTGTATCTTATAAAAATGTTCAACAATTCCCCATTTAAATCTAATCACAGTTTAGAATAATATGAAACAAGTTATTTTAATAATAAAAAAAGATGCAGGTAGCATGCACGGGGTCAAGTTTTCTGAGTTCCCATGCAATGCAGCATCACTTCATATTGAGCCGAATTACAATTTCATGCCAAAAAGGTTGCATTGCGATGTTTCATACCAAATAATATAAAGTAATTATTTCATATAACTTTACAAACACAGTAAAAAATGTCATACATAAATCATTTCCCCAATGATTTCAGTGAAGGGTAAACTGCACCAAGATGGCGGCCACGTAGGAAACAATGGACTGTGGTTTCTTATCATTGTAGCCTCTCCTTTTGTGGATACTTGGTCCAAAGCAATGAGAACTTGATGGCAGCAATATAAAGGATACTTTGATAGATGGATAGAAAATTAATAGAGAGACAGATAATAGATTAGTACTTTGTACAGATCTACTCTGACTTGTCTATTCTGGGTTGGCAGAGAAGAGTTGACCTAAGCAGATGATTTTAGCCATCTCTGGGTCGTATTCACAAGTGATGGTAAGAGGCCACATGAGATGACATGCACTGTACCGGACCATCGTCGTGAAGAGGCAGCTGAGCAAAGAGAGCAAGCTCTCAATTTACCAGTCAATCTTTGTTGCAACCCTCTCCTATGGTCATGAGCTTTTGGTTGAGACAGTGAAAGAATAAGGTCACAACAAATGCAAAATGTTCCCGTGCTTGTTTTCTGGGCACCGCCTTAACGATATGGTGAGGAGCTCAGAGATCAGGGAGAACCTCAGATTAGAACTGTTGTTCCTCCACTTTGAGAGGAGCCAGGAGAGTAGCTTCAGCCAACAGTCGATGAATGGGGCAATAGATTCATTGAAGAACGTGGTCTGACTGAGGTCAGCAGAAGTAGACCACTCAGTTTACACCAACTGATATAAACATCTTCATTCTTAAGCTTCATTCATTCGATTGACCGGTAAATTAAGAGCCTGAGAGCATGAGAGCTTGCTCTCCCAACCCAGAATAGAAGAAGAAAGAGAAAGAAACAGTCTTTATTCGTCACGCAACACACCACACTACAACCCATGCTTGCACACACACACACACACATGCACATGCTTTGATGGTGGCCGGTGAAATGGACCCATCCTGGCTTGTCCTTCCTCCGGGGGCACAGCCAAGAGCAGTGGGCAGCGTACGTGGACGCGCCTGGGGACCAGGTGATAATGTCCATCGCTGGTCAGACGATGATGCATGTTTTTGGTGGGGGTCCTTACTGACGTGAGGTGGAGGAAACCCCATGTGAGCACGGGGAGAACATGCAAACTCCACACAGAAAGGCTCCTATTTGGGAGATAACCCACCGGAGCACGGTGCCAACAGCGCCCCAGGCGGGAATCGAACCCAGGACCTTCTTGCTGGGAGGCAGCAGTGCAATGCACTGCGCCACCGTGCCACCAATAGAAAGTCAGAGTAGGTCTGAACAAAGTACTAATCTATCATCTGTCTGTCCATTCATTTTCTATCCATCATCAATCTGCTGCCATTCAATGGCGATGGTGGCGCCGCCCCTTGGGGCCGCCTGCGCCGGTGTGCCGGTCGGCTTAGCACATTTTAGTATTTTTTTCCCCTTTTTTTTTATTATAATGTCCGCCAAAAAAGCATCGGCACTCTTACGGCCGTGATGCACTCGTGGATAAAAAAAACTTCGCTAAAAAAACAACGTTGGGACTTTTTATCCGTGGAACTAGAGTGGCCGACTGAAATTTTATGCGTGAACACTCAAAACACAACAACAAAAATGGAGCCGCTGTTCCACGAGCGGGCCCACGGAGAAGGCACTGTGTTAAACGAGGTGGCATTCAGGTCAGAATGACGACGCAACCTTACCGTCCACCTCTGCCAAGCACCCTTTTTGCCAACGTTCAGTCTCTGGAGAACAAGATGGACGAACTTCGAGCGAGGCTTAAATTCCAACGGGACACGAGAAAATGTTGCGTCCTCTGCCTGACGGAGACATGGCTGAACCCGCTGGTGCCGGATGAAGCCATTCGTCCAACAGAGTCCTTCGCTGTGTTCCGCGTCGACAGATCGGGGGAGTCGGGGAAATCCAAAGGTGGAAGCGTCTGCCAACAACACCAAGTCTCTCTACCGCTCCTGCTAGCCGAACCTGGAACAGCTGACAATCTTATGCAGTCCATTTTATCGCCCCTGGGAATTCAGCATGGTCATCATTACAGCCGTTTATATTCACCGCAAGCGTACACTGACACAACACTGTCTGACCTGTATGATGTGTTGTGCGGATTTCAAAACAAACATCCCGACGTGGCCACGTTAGCTGAGAGCATCGTTCCCAGGGTGAAAGTTCGGATATTTCCAAACCAGAAGCCGTGGGTTGACGGTTAAACGGACGTACAGAGAGACTGTGGAGCTACAGATGGAGCAAGAGACACCAGACACTTGTGGCAGGGGCTGCAGAATATAACAAACAACAAGGAGAAGCTCCTCCTCAGCCACGAGTGTGGACGCCTCCCTAGCCAACGAACTGAACTCCTTTTATGCGCGGTTTGAGTCCGGCAACAGCACCGCTAGCTCGCCGGCTAATTGGAGTTACACCGCTGGGGATGAGCACGCACTCTCAGTGTCAGAGCATGATGTCAGGAGGGCTCTGATGAGGGTGAACACCAGGAAAGCTGCGGGCCCAGATGGCATATCTGTGCGAGTACTGAAGACCTGTGCTAACCAGCTAGCTCCGGTGTTCACTACAATATTCAACATCTCCCTGGCTGAATCAGTGGTCCCGTCCTGCTTCAAGAGGTCCATCGTCGTTCCTGTCCCGAAGATCGCCTCTCCAACCTGCCTGAATGACTACCGCCCGGTGGCCCTCACCTCGGTGGTCATGAAGTGTTTCGAGAGGCTGATTAAGGATTATATCTGCGCCTCCCTCCCCCGCACCTTGGACCCGTTGCAGTTCGCGTACCGGCAGAACAGATCCACGGATGACGCGGTCTCCCAGGTACTGCACACCACGCTCACGCACCTGGATGGCCAGAAGGGGGCCTATGTGAGAATGCTGTTCATCCATTACAGTTCAGCTTTCAACTTCAGAGTCCCCACCAGACTGGCTGTCAAGCTGAAGGAGCTCGGACTGAATACTCTGCTGTGTGCCTGGATCCTGGACTTCTTCTCAGCCCGGCCCCAGGTGGTTAGGGTGGGGAAGCACATGTCCAGCTCCCTCACTCTGAACACAGGATCTCCCCAGCGCTGCGTCCTCAGCCCCCTACTGTACTCCCTGTACACACATGACTGTGTGGCCAGGTCCAGCTCCATGACCATCATTTCCTGACGTGGGCCTGATCACCGACGGCAATGAGAAGGTCTACCGCGAGTAGGTGGCTGACCTGTCACTCTGGTGCCAGGACAACAGCCTCCACCTGAACGTCAGCAAAACTAAGGAGCTGATTGTGGACTTTAGGCGAGGATTACCACCGAGGACGCACGCGTCCTTGGTGATTAATGGGACTTCTGTCGACAGGGTGAGCAGCTTCAAGTACCTGGGAGTCCACATCACAGAGGATTTAACATGGACTTTGCAAACAGACACTCTGGTGAGAAAGGCGAGGCTGTGTCTTTACCACCTCAGGCAGCTGAGGAAAAGTCCTTCTACCGTGGAGCAGTGGAGAGCATCCTGACAGGCAACACTGCCTGGTTTGGGAACTGTACTGCTCAGGACAGGTGGGCCCTGCAGAGGGTGGTGCCTTCAGCTAAACACACCACTGGAACTACACTCCCCTCCCTGCAGGACTTATACACCAGGAGGTGTAGCAGCAGAGCCCACAGGATCATGAAGGATCCTCACTACCCCAACAACAGACTGTTCCAGCTGCTGCAGTCAGGCAAGCGCCTCCGCAGTCACAGCGAGAACAGAGAGACTGAGACAGAGTTTCTTCCTGCAAGCCATAAGAACTGTCAATGCTGACCTCACCGAGCCACAGATAGGCACCACTACCTTACTGTACTGTATGTAGCATACTGTACCGCATACTGTGTCACTGTTCGGGGTTGTTGGGTGTTACCATATTGCCACACCCTACTGTTGTATACTGTGCTGTATATCTCACAAACACTACCTCACTTCATTCACATGCCACTTTAATGCACATATCTGTATATACATAAATAGCATACCCCATATACATAAGCCTATTCCCTTTATGTATTTTGTATCCCCACCCTGCATTACCCTTGAGTTCTTATTTTATTCTTTAAATTTCATTTTATTCTATAGTATGCAACTTACTGCATTCCGTTTTAGGAATCAGTTAGTCAAGTAGAAATTCTGAGGTGGGTACTGTGTTCAGTCTAGGACATATTGTGTGTAATCACCGGGTGCGTTGCATTGACATTTCACTGCATATATGTATGAAAGTATGTGTATGTATGTGACAAATAAACCTCTTGAATCTTAAATCGTGTGGATGGGTGAGGGTGAATGAAAATATAAGATTGAAAGACTGATGAAGGAGGCGTCTGCAGTTATGCAGGTGACATACCAAACCGTCATGGTGGAGATATCAGAGCCAGGACTAAAAGATCTAATTTTACCGGTAAATTTTCTGATGTTCACAGACGGTCATCAACTTTGGGTCATGACAGATAGAATACAGTGTACATACAGCTGAAATGAGGCTCCTTCTCAAGGTAGCTGGACTCAGCTTTAGAGATTGGGTGAGGAGCTTAAAAACCTATTCCTAAAATAAATAAAATAAGTAAAATCTTACCTAACTCAATGACTAAGTGGGAGAAAGAAAAACAAACAGTTACCTGACGATGGTTCTGTGGTCTCCTTCCAACTTCCATCACTGTTTTCAGTCTCAGGTTCAGAACAGTGTGAAGAGAGAAGCTGCTCAGCACCACCTGGTTCTAAATCAGCAGGTGGATCTTTTGGATCCTCTACTTTTATTTCTACTACTTGTGTTTCCATCTGTTCAGTTGAGGTGCAGGCAACAGGTTCTGCCTCTCTCTTCGCCTCAGTTTGGTTTTGATGAAGCTGGGACCACTGAGTGCACTCTACATCATGTTCAGTCTTCACAGGGAACTCCTCCTCTTCCTCTTTAATGTGTGGGGGCCCTGGCTCCTCCTGGCCCAGACTGGGGCTCCACTCCTGCTGCTCAGGGGGAAGCTCTTCTTTACATACAGAGAACTGGTGGAGCTCTGGAGGCAACACTGCAATACAGACGGGGAGGAAAACTCAGTCACCTACACTTTTAGTGTAAAAAATACGGTACGGAACATGGTATGTTATCGAACCGTTCGGAACGCCCCCTACAGTTCAATACGCACAGATGAACTGCAGTATTTCGATATCACAGTAGAGGTCCACCAGTCACGCAGTTTACAGGTGTGGCACGGTGTACGTAAGTGCTGCTCCCTATTGAATCCACTGTGGAGCTCCACAGGCCACGTCAGCCGTGCGGAGCCACACAGCATTTCGATATTTTTGTGCAAGAGGTCTATTTTTTTTAACTGCGCAGCCATTTCCATACAAACATGAGATAAAACTACATAGAAATGTAGGGCCCCTGGGAGGGCCATGTCCCTCTTTATTACTAACTTTTGCACTCATCGTTCATGAATGAGCCGGTTCTTTTGAACAGCTCTTTTGTAGGAATAAAGGGAACTGAGTCTCGCTGGGTGATGAGCCCTTCGTTTTTTTGTGAAGTTTTATGTTGAGTTTGTTAAAGTTGTCGTCCCCTGCCGCTGGCAAATGTTTCCCCCTCCATGTAAGACAGTCTATGCTCGTCCCGCGCAGGGAGGTACATTGGCTGAAAAGGACTACACCCTTCTCTGGGGGTTGGGGTAGTCTTCTGTGGTCGCAGGGCAGGGTGCTCGGGGCTTTTCTGCAGCCGCGGGGTGTCTATAAGGCTGCGGGACTCAGGGGAGGCTTCGGGGACTTTCACGCTGCTTGGAGACGCCACAACGTAATACTGACCTTATACACCAAAACCAATTGGTCCAAATTTTGGATTGGAACCAGAAGCCCTGTACACTCACCGACGAGCGGGCGGGCGCACACGCACACACACACACACACACACACACACACACACACACACACACACACACACACACACACACACACACACACACACTCTCTCTTCTGGTTACATCCCTCATTTACTACCATAACTATGACAGGAAGGGGCCATATGCCCAATTGCTATTCCAGTTTTCCTTCCGATACATGTCGTGGGATGTTTGATTTTGTGTACATGTTCTATGTTTGTCTCACCCGTGGTAATTCTCCCCCCTCTTGTAGTAGTGATTAGTTTTTTGTTTTTTTATAGACCCAAACATGGTAAAATAGTTCAAAGAGAGGGGTTGGTGGCAGTTCTGTACATCAAAAAACTGTGCTATTGTCATTCTACAGGGCATCCACAAGACAGAGTTATTGCAGCAATTTTTGACAATTTAAGAATTAATAAAGAGTTGCATTGCAAGTAGAGAACTTGAACTCCACTTGCAGACAAATTCTGTCCTAGATGCAATATCATACAAATAGTCTGCATTGTATGCCCAGCTTGCTGACAGCATAGGAAAAAAATATATATATACATAAAATAAAATTAAAATAAAAAATAAAAAAAATAAAATTAAAGGAGCGAACCCACTGTCATGTGAGGTTCACAAAGCGAAGGCACAGATGTACTGGTCTGTGATGTTTTATTTCAATACTTTTTTTTGCTATTATTATTATGTGTGAAAAATACTAATTATACTGTTCTCCACAAAAATAACTAACTATAGTACTGGGGTTTTTTTTATTGTGAAATGAATTTAAAATACCATATATATAAATAAATAAATATTAATGGAAAGTAAGATTTGAATCAACCACTATCATGGAGACCTTCCCTCCAATCAGATGAACTTATGCAAATTATAACCCACCGATGAACTTCAACCTGTCTCCCCCCTCCCACCACAGTCATACACAGAGTCTTACACTAGTTATTTATGGCAGACTAGTATAAAAACATTTTTTACACCTTTTAACGTTTACAATTTTTTTTTTCTTCAATATAAAGACACCAAAACCGTACCGTTACCATGGCCCTAAATCGTGATACATACTGAACGGTGAGCCCACTGTACCGTAGCATCCATAATTCTTATGTTGCTTTAAACATCCTTTACCTTCCTGAATGCTGATTGGCTGGATGTGTGATTGATTCTGATGCTGTTCTCCTATTGGATGTGTGTAAATGATGGGCGTGGTCAGGGTTTGCCCCTGCAGCTGGGAGACGTGTGTGATCACGATGTAGGGAAGCACCGGCTGCAAGTAACAAGCAAACACACTTTAATAACTAATTCTGCACTTTTTCTCTTTTTGCCGGTCAGTGTGCATCACAACAACAGGATAAAACAGACAGAAGTTACAAAATGCACAGGGATTATAAAATGAGGAATTATAAATCAGGGAAATGATAAATATATTATTACATGTGTGAATAGTACAGGCACAACCATGGCACTATGCGCCCCGAACACGGAGAGCCGTGCCCCAAATGGACAGATCAATGCTGCCCCCAAAACAAATAAAAACAGTGTGTTCTTAGTTGTTTTATTTGGAGGTGAAAAACAAGGAAAACATTCAGACTTTAGAAGTTTGTATGATGTCATATTCCACCTGTAAGAGCTAAGCAATATCAATATTCATTTTATATTCATTATAGCTGTTTTTTTTTGCAGTCTGGCAAAATTGTAAAAAGAAACAAGGAGTGCTGAACTAGATTTGGATATGTAATGTCTGAAAATGAAATATCTGAAATATTCTGATGAAGAATAATGGATTTGTGCCTTTAATTGCACGTGGACATTGAACATTTCAATGGAATGTGGAGTTGTGTGATCAGGGGTCCGGGTGGCTTTAAATTTATTATTTTTGCAGCTTTGTTTCTATATTCCTCAATATAAGGTGGTATCAGGTTTGTGCCGTAGGACATCAGCCTGTGGTCTATTGTTACACACATGAAGTAATTGTTATTTTACTCAGGGTTCATTCTGCCATTACAAAATGAAATTCAAGGACATTCAAATAATTTTATACGCACTTTTCCATTTTCAAGGACTTCATGTGAAAAATAATTATTATTAGTCTCATTGACATCTACTATTATAAAAGTCTATTTCCAACCATGCTGAATTAAATCTACATTTCTGTGGCATCATCTATGTCCTAAAAAGTGATTCGGGAAATATTTTACGAGGTTATGATCTGAATAATAAAACCTGGGGGAACATCACAGGTTTCCAATTATCACATCTTGGGGCGTCTTTCAAGGACCATTCAAGTGCTTCAGCACAAAAGCGGCTGTTTTCAAGGTATTCCAGAACTTCCATTTCTGAGGATAAAATTCAAGCACCTGGTGAGAAGCCTGTGTTTACAAGACAAAGAAAACATTTCTCACCACTTGCGATGAAGTCATGTTGCAGATATCTGGGTTTTCCGTGTCAGTGTCAGTGATGCTGTCCTGCAAGTAAACACAGTTGAACCATCAAGCACATGTGACACAGTAGTCTTCTTCTTTCGGCCGCTCTCGTTAGGGGTCGCCATAGCGGATCATCTGCCTCCAACAGCTTCTGTTCTGCGCATCTTCCTCCTTTACACCAACCGCCTGCACGTCTTTTTTATTTTTCCTCCACCTAACGTCAGAAAGGACCTCCACCAAAAACATGCACACATCATCGTCTGACCAGCGATGGACACTAGTCACCAGGTCCCCGGGCGCGTCCACAAATGCTGCCCACTGCTCCTGGCTGAGCCCCCGGAGGAAGGACAAGCCAGGATGGTTAAACGCAGAGGCCTCATTTCACCAGCCGCCATCCAAAGCGTGTGTGTGTGCGTGCATGTGTTGTAGTGTGGTGTGCTTTGTGACAAATAAAGATTGTTCTTCTTCTTCTCTCCGCTGTTTTGGATGGTCGACACCAAGTACTTGAATTCATCCCCCTTTCTCCACTTCCACTCCCTCCCATTCAGGCACATGTATTCTGTCTTACTCCTGCTGACTTTCATTCCTTTTCTCTCTAATGCTGCCTCCACTTCTCCAGGCTCTCCTCCACCTGCTCCCTACTCTCGCTACAGATCACAACTTCATCTGCCAACATCATAATCCACGGAGACTCCTGCCTGATTTCACTTTATTTCCCTGCTATTACTCCAGCTCTGTACGTCTCCCTTATTCTTGAAGATGGGTACCAGTACACCTCTTCTCCACTCCTCTGGCATCCTCTCTTTTTCCAGGATGGTGTTAAACAGTCTCGTTAGAAACACCACTGCCATCTCACCTAAAAAAAATTTCCATGCTTCCCAAGGTATGTCATCTGGGCCAACTGCCTTTCTACTCTGCTGTTCTCACCTCATCCTTGGAAATTTGCTGCGCTTCTTGTCCACTATCCCCACATCATCCACTCTTCTCTCCCTCATTTTTTTCATTCATCAACTCCTCAAAGTACTCCTTCCACCTTCTCAACACACTCTCCTCATTAGTCAGCACATTCCCATCATTATCCTTCATCACCCAAACCTGCTGCACCTTCTGCCTAGAGCTTAGTCCCTTTGTCTTGCCAATCGGTACAAGTCCTTTTCTCATTCCTTACTGTCCAACCTCTCATACAACTAGTCATATGCCTTTTCCTTTGCCACTTCTCTCTCACATTGCGCCGTCTCAGCTTGTAAACCTGTCTACTTTCTTCATCTCTCTGACTATCCCAGTTCTTCTTTGCCAACTTCTTCTGCTCTATGCTCTCCTGTACTTCCTCATTCCACCTCCAAGAGTCCTTGTCTTCCTTCCTCTTCCCGCACGATACACCAACTACCTTCTTGGCTGTCTCCCTCACCACTTCTGCAGTTGTTTCCCAGTCATCTGGTAACCGTTCATTCCCACCTATTGCCTGACTTACCTCTTCCCACCAAATTCACCACCATCTGTCCTTCCACATTCCTCTCTTTGACGGATGGGTGGGTAGGGTACCCATCACCTTCTCATCACCTATGTCTCTGATCCCTTCGCCAACATGCCCATTTGAGATCTGCTCCAATGACCACTCTGTCTACCTTGGGGATGCGCTCCACCACTACATAAACAACTTACTAAAGAATTCTCTCTCTTCCATTTCACACCCAACTTGGGAAGCATATGTACTGACCACATTCATTATCACCCCATCGATTTCCATCTTCATGCTCATCACTCTGTCCAATACTCTCGTCTCCTCCAAAACACTCTTGACAAATTCTTCCTTCAAGACTATCCCAACCCCATTTCTCCTGCCATCCACTCCATGGTAGAACAGTTTGTACCCGGCTCCAATACTCCTGGCCTAACTCCCCTTCCACCTGGTCTCTTGTACACATAGTACATCTACCTTCCTCCTCTCCATCATGTCAGCCAGCTCTCTCTCTTTTTACCCTTCATAGTGCCAACGTTCAAAGTTCCTACGCTGAACTCTCCTCTCCGACCCTTCTTCCTCTCCTGGTGTCTCCCCCTCTTCTTCTTCTTCTTCTTCGGCTGACAGTAGCACAATTTCCGCTGGCTAACGGCACCAGTGGCGGTGGTTGTTAACCCGGGCCTCGACTCATCCGGTATGGAAATCAGATTTGTTATCCGCATGTTTGATTTGGTATGGTTTTTTAGGCTGGATGCCCTTCCTGACGCAACCCTCTCCATTATCCGAGCTTGGGACCGGCACTGATGATACACTGGCTTGTGTACCCCCAGTAGTAAAATACCATAAATCATCCAAACTTCACAACTTGATATATTTTTACTTGAACATCATTGAGGGAAGCGTTTCAAATGTGTTTTTTCTAGAAGGGACTCCCAAACACCCAATTAAGAGTAGAATGATGAGGACAATTAGGAGTTTTATTGGAAGAATAGGAAAACTGTACTAGAGTGAAGTAGTAATGTAGTAGTGGTAGTTTAGTAGTAGCAGAAATAGTAAGGTGTATATATAACCTGGATGTATACATGGTGGAGGACTACATAATTAACTTAATATGTAGAATTGTCTGATTATTATGTTCAAATTAGGGCTGTCAAAGTTAACGCAATAATAACGCATTAACGCCAATGGTCCATTCAAAAGATGTGTTGAGTGAAAATATTTAATGAACACATTTTCCCCACAACAAATGATGTAAATAAAATATGATCATTCCAGCAGGAAAACAAACATCACCCCAAGGAACAGACTTTTATTTATCATTACTTATTTTTATATTATATATATTTCGATTGATAGTTGGGAAGTAGTTTTCCCAGGATAGTGGTCTCCTTGCTGTCTGGAGTCACTACGTGTGGGCTCCAGTCAAACTGTCTTGTCAAGCAATAGATTTTTGTAGCGGAGGAGTCCGTCCATTTCTTCATAAGGCATTATTAAGCTATTAAAGTTTTATTAAATGTACAAGAATACATCTATTGCATATTTTGCAGACTTTTTTATTTTAGAGAGGCTAAAAATACGGGAGATTTACAGGAACATGTTTCAACAGGACAGCGGGAGGGAAGGGTAAATTACAGGAGAATCCCTGGGAAAAGGGGAGGGTTGCCAGGTATGTGGGCTGATGCAGGCACCGTACGCAGATAAGACTGTGTCACAGAGAGACAGGAGGTAGCGTATGACGACGCCTGTGACAACAGCAGCAGCCTTCACAACAACACATTGACTAACACACATCAGACAAATCAGTGTTGAATCCAGACGCGTGGTGCATTGTTTACTATATTTTGATTGGGTTTCGTAGTGAGTGGGATAGAACGTGATAAACGTCTGTGTAAGCGCTGGAAACAAGTATAGTATTATTTTAATTGTGGTGTTTTAGATATTTGTTGGGCTTGAGTTTGTCATGTGATGGTTTCAGCATATTTATAATGCTAGATGCATTTGATGGTTTCTGGACAACATTTCTCATTGTTTTTGGTTTGTTCAATGATTTGCGATAAACATACTTTTGCATAAAACAAGCACATGTGTCCACTCCCATGATGATAAGAGTATTAAACGCTTGAAAAATATCCCTTTAAGGTTTTTTGAACGGACACAAAATGCGTGAATCATTTGCAATTCATCGGGATTAACTATGGACAACCACAAGATTAAATATTTTAATCTTGTGACAGCCCTAGTCCAAATACAAGACAAGGATACAAGAGTTACTGATGTTATAAAAGAAGAATAATGAACAGAAATAAAGCTGCAAACAGCAATACACGGTGTCCCTTTAGTCCTGTTAGGTACATTTACATTTAGTCATTTAGCGGACGCTTTTATCCAAAGCGACTTACAATTGTTTAAACACCGACGGACGCAGCCATCAGGAGCAATTAAGGGTTAAGTGTCTTGCTCAAGGACACTACAGCATGCTAGCAGGAGGAGCCTGGGATCGAACCAGCAACCTTTAGATCACTAGACCACCAGCTCTACCGCCTGAGCTACCATCCCCGTATTACATTTTGCAGATTTTCCGGAATCCGGCATCAAACTACACAGATTCAGCCTGATTCTCACCCAAATTTGTCGTATAGGACAATATTTTAATTGTTCGGCCATAACAGTCGTCTTTATCCTGTGTAGTGTGACATCATCGGTGAATTCTGCGACAAAAGGTCAATTATTTGTACATTATAGTGATTACAAGTTATGAAGGTTCTGTAAAACATCTTTTCATATTTACATGAAATATGTTGAACTGGTGGAACATTTCCAACATGTACAGGAAACGCATCATGCAGCCGTACGGTCGGGGTCGACTCGGGGCAGGAAACGCATCATGTAGACGCACGGTCGGGTGGACTCAGGCAGGAATAACAGACATTCTTTAGAATGTTGCATTAAACCTAATCAGTCTTCTTCGCAGTTGTGTTACTGCAATATAATCTGCTCCTGGAACACGACCTTGTTCCTGGAGTCTCCAAAATGTGAATCATGCTGATGAAATGAGCCTCTTCCCATCCATACGTACGAGGAATCAACAGTTATATTTGAAGGCGTCTCATCTACATTCACTTTGTTCGTAGACGTCATTTCAATATATATTTTTTTAGGTTTTTTGCTTCTGTGTTTCATAGGTTTTTTTCAGTCTTTTCCTTTAGTATTTGCTTTTGGAACAGTGTGACTGACCTCTAAGGCTGGAAGTTTGGACAATTGCTTCTTGACCGCCTTCGACTTTCGGCTATTTCTCGGCATCTGGAACACAAACAAACAAACTTTGTGATGATTTTATATGACAAAGAATAAATACAGGTTGTTTCCGAAACATCATAAATACTATTATAAAACTATTATAAATCCCAAATCACGATTGTGGTGCCACCTCTTGCCCCCTGCGCCTCATGTCGGTTACGCACATTTTAGAATTTTTAGAGCTTATTGTGCGTTATCACCGTCACCGACATTTCACTTCATATATGTATGACCGTATGTATAGGTTTGTGACAAAACCTCTTGAATCTTGAAATATACGTTACTTTCGATTTTGGGATGCAAATTTAAAGGAATTTCTTTCATCGATAGTTGCTAACCTTAAACGGTCGATTAATTGATAAAATAAAATCTAATGATGGCACCGGGGGGTGGTGTCAAGGTGCGTGGGGACATACACCACGTTGTGCACCTCCCATATTTTGGCGACGCTGAAGTTTGGAGTTGGGAGCCGATTGACAGTGTCTGTTTTCATGGTGTGTTCAAATTCCTCCTAATCCTGTACTCATAGCTGTCAAACCTGGACTAGATTAAAATAAAAAATACCATATTGCATTTCTAACAGTATTTGATTTGTGGAAGTAATATTCTATTTGATATTTTGTGACTTGGCGTGAGGGGCACAAGGAGCGTTTCTTTTCATTTAACTGAATTCAATTTCAATTCTCGCAGATTTTGTTTTTTACAACCTCCTCAAATCCCGCAAAGTAAAGAAGAACCAGCGCTGCTTCTAACACAGGGTTGGATCCCAATAGAATAAAGAGAAAAGATAAAATATCAACCCAACGGCCCCGCAGACATCAACCAGGTCAGACGGTACATAAACACACACGGACACGCCTCGTCGTAGCCTCTAACCACTACAGAGGGATGGAGTCTCAGCGTGTTGGTGATGTACCAACGCTCCACCACTTCTGGTCAAATTTAGTGGGTTTTCCACTAATTCCTGCTCCGAATGTGGATCAATCTGAGTGAAACTTGAACAACAAGATGTCTGCGACGTCCCGGTTGTAACGAGACCTCAACCGCGGTCGTAGCTGCAGCGGTTGTTCTGTTCCAGACACTTTTAACACAAAAAGTGCAAAGGAGAATAATAATAATAATAATAATAATAATAATACGAACAATGACTTTCAAAATACACAAAGTGATTTGTTTTAGTTTAAAGTGCATTTCTCGTCCCGTCGTAAAGGCCCGTTTGTGTCTAACGCAGATGGAGGAATAAAGAAGGAAAGTAAACGGCGGAGAAGCAGCTGATATCCTGAATAGTCTGCGGTGTAAATGCTAATAAATGCTAATAAATACTAATAAATGCTAATAAATGCTAATAAATACTAATAAATACATACTGTGGACGTTCACGTTACAACGCCAAATGTTCTGATGGACCCGAACCGTGTGGCGCTCATGCTAACAGCAGGCTCAGGCTAACGCTAAAGCTACTGCTCCGCTCTGCGTGGACACCGCTGGGACTGGAAGACTCAAGCAAACAGCACAAAGTACCTTCACCTCCCTACGTAGTACTCCACGCGAGGCACGCGCGGTTTCCACGACGCATGCGCAGACCGGACCCGAACGCGCGTCCAGCGGCGTCAGAGCAACGTGGCCACCACGGTTGTGACGTCACTCCGAAGCTCCTGACGCAGGGCGTGCAGGTGCAGCGCTGTGTGTCCAGGGAGTGAGACAGATTTGAAGAAAAGCATCAGAGCTGTTGGCAGTATTATTGGCAGGGGCAATAAATAAGAGCTTTTAAAGAGCTTTACCTTCCACTCAGTTATATTCTATTTTATTATATGTATTTTCATACAGTAGCGTAGTTGTTTTATATGTATATACACATGTATATATGTATATATGTGTATGTGTATATGTAGTAAATGATTCAAAAACAAGGTGTGTTGTTTTGAATTGTGTGTCTTTTGTCATATACAGTGGGGCAAAAAAGTATTTAGTCAGCCACCAATTGTGCAAGTTCTCCCACTTAAAAAGATGAGAGAGGCCTGTTATTTTCATCATAGGTTCACCTCAACTATGAGAGACAAAATGAGAAAAAAAATATCCAGAAAATCACATTGTCTGATTTTTAAAGAATTTATTTGCAAATTATGGTGGAAAATAAGTATTTGGTCAATAACAAAAGTTCATCTCAATACTTTGTTATATACCCTTTGTTTGCAATGACAGAGGTCAAACGTTTTCTGTAAGTCTTTCACACACTGGTTTTCACACACTGTTGCTGGTATTTTGGCCCATTCCTCCATGCAGATCTCCTCTAGAGCAGTGATGTTTTGGGGCTGTCGCTGGGCAACACGGACTTTCAACTCACTCCAAAGATTTTCTATGGGGTTGAGATCTGGAGACTGGCTAAGCCACTCCAGGACCTTGAAATGCTTCTTACGAAGCCACTCCTTCATTGCCCAGGCGTTGTGTTTGGGATCATTGTCATGCTGAAAGACCCAGCTACGTTTCATCTTCAATGCCCTTGCTGATGGAAGGAGGTTTTCACTCAAAATCTCACGATACATGGCCCCATTCATTCTTTCCCTTACACGGATCAGTCGTCCTGGTCCCTTTGCAGAAAAACAGCCCCAAAGCATGATGTTTCCACCCCCATGCTTCACAGTAGGTATGGTGTTCTTTGGATGCAACTCAGCTTTCTTTCTCCCCAAACACGACAAGTTGAGTTTTTACCAAAAAGTTCTATTTTGGTTTCATCTGACCATATGACATTCTCCCAATCCTCTTCTGGATCCAAATGCTCTCTAGCAAACTTCAGACGGGCCTGGACATGTACTGGCTTAAGCAGGGGGACACGTCTGGCACTGCAGGATTTGAGTCCCTGGCGGCGTAGTGTGTTACTGATGGAAGCCTTTGTTACTTTGGTCCCAGCTCTCTGCAGGTCATTCACTAGGTCCCCCCGTGTGGTTCTGGGATGTTTGCTCACCGTTCTTGTGATCATTTTGACCCCACGCGGTGAGATCTTGCTTGGAGCCCCAGATCGAGGGAGATTATCAGTGGTCTTGTATGTCTTCCATTTTCTAATAATTGCTCCCACAGTTGATTTCTTCACAACAAGCTGCTGAACTATTGCAGATTCAGTCTTCCCAGCCTGGTGCAGGTCTACAATTTTGTTTCTGGTGTCCTTTGACAGCTCTTTGGTCTTGGCCATAGTGGAGTTTGGAGTGTGACTGTTTGAGGTTGTGGACAGGTGTCTTTTATACTGATAACGAGTTCAAACAGGTGTCATTTATACAGGTAACGAGTGGAGGACAGAGGAGCCTCTTAAAGAAAAAGTTACAGGTCTGTGAAAGCCAGAAATCTTGCTTGTTTGTAGGTGACCAAATACTTATTTTACCAAGGAATTTACCAATTAATTCATTAAAAATCCTTGCAATGTGATTTCCTGGATTCTTTCCCCCCATTGTCTCTCATAGTCGAAGTGTAGCTATGATGAAAATTACAGGCCTCTCTCATCTTCTTAAGTGGGAGAACTTGTACAATTGGTGGCTGACTAAATACTTTTTTGCCCCACTGTATGTCATTGCTGCTGCAACGCTGGAATTTCCCTTTGGGGATGGATAAAGTACCTTTATCTTTATCTAACCTTGTGTTATTGGACAGAGAAGAAGGGAATAAATAGGAGCGTTACTGCATCCGACAGCTGTTCAGCACTAACAGGCATCACATCTGGCAGACGGCGATTTAGAAAAGATATTATCAGTGGAATATTCCTTATCGTGCACAGGATGGAAATGAAGGGGATATGGAGACGCTTCCTTTGGGCTCCTGATCATGTTGCTGTGGAGGGAAATGAGCTGGATGTTGTGGCCAAACAAAGGCTCAGAATGAAGCATATAGACCCAAAAGTTCCATGAGGTGCAGCTGAAGCTGAGACGTTGATGAGGACTTCTGCACCGTCGGTTTGGGGGAGTGTGAGGATGATATTTTCCTATGAAACACAAAGACATGTTGGAGCTGGGAACCAAGGGAAGGAAATGTCATCGGTGGTGTGAGAATAGGTCGTATACAGGTCTCAAGCACACATGACATCAAATAGACCAGCACCCAAAAGGGAAACGCTGCCACTGTCACCGAGCAGAAACAGTGGAGGATGAACTGCTTCACCTTAGGAAATAAAATATGAAGAGAAATCACTAAGGAAGAAAAAACACAAGGTCATTGTCAGGTCTCCAGGGGAAAACAGTAAATTATTCTGTTTTTACAAGAAACTGATTTACTTCAAATTCTGTAGAGGGTTTTTATTGTATTCGGTTTAACTTAATTTAATTTAAATTAATTTAATTGAGTTTTATTTTATTTTATTATATTATATACATATTTTTTTTTATTCATTTTGTTTCTTTTTATTTTATTTCATTTTTATTTTATTCTGTTTCATTCCATTTAATTTCATATATCTCATTTTATTTAATTTATTTTATTTAAATTAAATTAAATTGTATTTTATTTGATTTGATTTGATTTGATTTCATTTCATTTCATTTAATTTCATTGTAATTCCTGCACAGTCTCCTGCTCCAGTGCAGCTGGTGGTGGTAATGCGCCTCGAAGCTGCTTTGCCAACCGACAACAAACACTAAAGCAGCAGCAGCAGCTGCAGCAGAGTGAACCAAGCTTCCATCCCTACTTGTTTGTTTTGATCTCTACCAACGTTCAGACGCTTACACACGTTTACAACAAGCTTCATTCACTTGTTGATCGTTTGGAGCGGGGAGTCCCGCAGCGCGGCTCGGTCTGGATCACTGGTTCGTTTCACTGGTTTGGTTCGTTTCTCTGGTTCGTTTCACTGGTTTGGTTCGTTTCTCTGGTTCGTTTCACTGGTTTGGTTCGTTTCTCTGGTTCGTTTCACTCGTTATTGCTCTAATTGGGGTTTTACGGCTTCTCTTGCAGCGGGGTGCGCTACAGGCGTGTGCGTGACGTCACCTTCAAGATTCAAGATGTTTATTTATCACGTACAAACATACACAGTATATGTAGGGACGTGTATTCCACCAACACTTGAGGGGTTACAGTTTGATCACACACACAGATATGAGAAGGGACAGTCACTCATGGAATGATCCTATAATAGTTTTACACATTGTCCATATTATTATTGAAGCACATAGTATGTAGTGTTTTGGACTTGGACTAGTTTATTACATGATGTCATTATATTTACAGTAAGGCGGTGGCAGTTTACAAACTATTCTGTCATTTATCTCAATTCTATTTCCTTTTAGTTCATCTCAGTCTCACACGGTTTGGTCATTGTTGCCAAAAGCCAGAACTGAACGTTCCTTGTTGTGTCACATAATAATAATCTCAAGTGCATTGCGTCCAGTTCATGATCTGAATGTTGCTTCTCATCTGTCATTTCCTGTTATTCAGAGCCTTAATCATCAATAATCAAGTGTACGACATATTAGGACTGAAAGTGATCATCTTCAGAAAGTCATGTGTGTGTGTTCAGAGACAAGACAAAAGACAAATAGAAAAAAAGTTTATATTTTTCAAATTTAATTGGAAATAAAGACGAAAATAAAGAAGAAAATTGGGCCGGATTAAAGAAATAAACATTTACGAATTCAGATTGATCACCTCATTAAATAGGCATTCATGTATAATTAACATCAATCTAAAATTAAATACCATTGTTCAACTAAGCTCAGGACGAAAGATAAAATGAACATTTCTAATATTAAATAAACATTTACATTTTCTTCTCATTCTAGAACAACAAGAAGCTCCCAGCAGCTCTGCTTGACCCGGAAGTAGATCACACCACTCACTTTGCCACCGCCTCCAACACAGACACGTGACCAGAAGCTCCACGACAACAACAACAATGGCGGAGCGGCTTCAACTCTTCACCTTTTCGGTACGAGAGCGAATATCTGCGGCGGTGGGAGAGCTTCTGTTCCTGTGCGACAAGGTGAAGGTGGGAGAAGAAGTGAGAGACGCACTGAGCGACAAGGTGATAGCGGCAGGAGGAGACGTTTACAGAGAGTTTGAACGCTCTGTGGTGAACTGGGAGAGCAGACGGAGGCGCTCGGAGCAGGAGATCCGGAGGCTGTACAGAGTGCTGGCTTCCATCCTGAGACCTGGAGTCCAGCTGAGCAGAGCAGGTCTAGACCCTTCTAATATATTTTAAAATGCTTATATCATATCTATCATATGGCAATTAAAAATAAATGTGGAGCCATATCAACAAAGTCTTTCCTCAGTGGCCGCCATCTCGGTGCTATGTACACTCCGCAGTCTGAAAGCATGGGGGAAATTTGAGATTTATGTATAAAATGTTATATATGTACAGTTATATGAAATAATTAGTATATATTATCTGTTAAGAAACAGCACAAGTTGCAAACTTTTCCTACAGCAGTGGGACACTGCAAGAAGATGGCAGCGCTATTGACGTATCGTGGCTAGGCTTGGACCCCACCCAAATATCACCATACACGATTTTATCGTCGTTGAAGGGGGGTGACAGAGAATGTGGTCTCTTGAGCTTTAACTTGAACTTGAACTTTAACTTGAAAATGAAAAGAGGCCCCAAACAGCCTTTGGGGGTAGGATTTAGGAGAACTTTGAAGATATTTGGCATATGCACATTTATATATGAAATGTCACACCGAGGTTGAAATGCAAATCTAATATCATTGACTGCACATTTTGTTGTGTTGTCCACACTTTTAAACTCCTAAATAATTCCACTTTTATAAAACATGTACATTCTTACTGTTAAAGCTTTTTTTTGTTAAACAAAGGTGTTGTGTGTTGATGACGCTGTTCAACATTCCCTCAAAACACAAGAACAATGCAGAGATTTCCCCATCAGCAGGGTGTCAAGTCCCCATTCAACAGGGGGTCAAGTGGCCATGTGGCAGGTAGCCATGTGCCTCTGTTGGTCCTCCAAGCCATTTGCATTGTGGGAGCTGGCAGAATGAAGCCAAGTCTTGGGGAAAACTTTGAACGTGATTATCTCAGAAACCCTGTTTGCCAAACCCTTGTCATTAACAAGCCATAGTTTTAAAAATATTTGCTTGATTCCAATAGGTGACACCTTGTTTGAAGCTCTGATTCTGCACTTTCAAATGGCAACTGAAAAAGTCAAACTGATCAAAAGTACCTAAAATCTGTGGTAAGTCACATATTCAATATTCCCTCAACCACTGTCACCATGGGACTCGGACCTCCTACCGCCAGGCTTTTAGGAGGTTATAGATTTGTGCCCACCCCCCAAATAAATGTCCTCCTACTTGCTTTGTTCTAAAGCAATTCAGAGCTGGATGATGGAAGTAATATGTGGACCTTCTCTCCTCCTGAGCATCCCAAGTGTACAGGTGCCACTTTGATCACTTAACGCACGGCAAGAACAGTCGGCCATCTTTCTGCCATTACCTACCTGCTTTGTAAACTGCTCTTTTCTTTCTCTCCCTCTGCTCTTCCAGCAGTAAAGACTCATGGATTTTCCTGTCCTAAGCACATTGAGAAGACTCACAGTGAGCTTTACGTCAAACAGCTGAGAAGTGGAGAGATCAGAGCAGAGAGTCACCTCCTCTCCGCAGCCTCTCAGCCAATAGGAACCTCTGAAACCACCGGGAAACAGAAAGACACACGAAGACATTGTTGTAACCAGTATGACAAAAGTTTCCCTAACTCGGGTAATCTCAACAGACATCAACGTATTCACACAGGTAATAAACCGTATTGCTGTGAACTGTGTGGTAAAAGGTTTAATACGAGTTGTCATCTCAAAAAACATCAACGTATTCATACTGGGGAGAAACCGTACCACTGTGACCAGTGTGGGAAGATGTTTATATGACCAGTGTGGGAAGATGTTTAATACAACTAGTGATCTCAGAAAACATCAGCGTCTTCATACTGGGGCAAAACCGCACCGCTGTGACCAGTGTGGGAAGATGTTTAATACAAGTGGTAGTCTCAGAAGACATCAACGTATTCACAAAGGTGATAAGTCATTTCCTCATCTTACATGTAGGGACATTGTTGTATCCAATCTGTAAACTCTCAAGTGTTTGGGTCTCCACAGTAGATCAGGGCCTGCACTCGAACATCTGAGAATCTCTCCTAGGAATCGCATTGAAATATTAACTAGGGGTAACAATACTACTTCAGAGTAAGGCACAAGGTAGCTTCCTACTCTCATTTTCAGAGGTGTAGGACTTGCAGTTTTACAACAATCTGAGATGCAAAATGGAAACAACGTAGTCCATTTTAAAGGCTTTCTTTTTAAATGTATTCTTATGTAATGCGGTATGTATGTATCCTAATATGCTGCCAACTATGACACATATATATATATATATATATATATACACACACACATACTTTTTTTTTTTTGAATAGATCCTCATTGCAAAATCGTCAAAAAAGGTATTTGAAATAAAATCTTGACAATAACATGATTCCAAAAGTGTTTCGGTTGTGACTGTATTGGTTCATGGGAAAGGCCCACATCGTGGCTCACTGTTTGAGGCTAAGTTTTGAGACTAGTTTCCTGCTTTGGGGGCCCCATTTGGGGCCTTTCCCTTAATGTAATGTGACAAACATGGGGTCAAATTGCATTGACACCTTGCAGCGATTCCAACAGTGCCAGGCAAGTCCCTCTCAGACAAAGGGGCGTGGCTTAAGTCCAAACCACTTTTAACCCTTGACCTTTGCAGGCCTTCACAGTAGAGTTATGTGACAAACAAGGGCTCGGGTGACATGTTCACATGTAGATGAATCAAACACCTCCACCTAATGGTTTAGGGTGGAGATTCAAGATGTTTATTTGTCACATACATATACATACAAGCGTACATATATGTAGTGAAATGACATTGCAATGCACCTGGAGATTATGCACAATATCTACTAATTGGCACAATAGCTTACTAATTAACTAACTTACTAAACTAACTGATTCCTAAAACGTAATTCACTGAGTAAATAGAAAAAAATAAGAGTAAAAAAGTTAATGTACTAAGTGGAAATACAATGTAGAAATGAAAGGAATGGACTATTATGTAAATACAAATATAAGAACTTTTATATACATATGTATATAAAAATAATCCTAAAACGGAAACTAAAATAATTGGAACATTGTAGCAGTTCCAACAGAAATAGGTCAGTCTACTGCACAAGATATGGATATAAATATAAAGTGAAGGAGTGCCGGTGGACGTGTACATGTAGTTGTGGTGATGTACATTTCATTTACATAGGTGAATACAGATGTTGCAGGTTGAGAAGCCTGATGGCCTGAGGGTAAAAACTATTGGTGAGGCTGGAAGTCCGTGCCCAGATGCTCCGGTAACGTTTACTAGACGGCAGCAGCGTGAACAGTCCGTAGCCTGGGTGGCTGTCATCCTTTATGATTTTCCATGCTTTCCTAAGGCATCGCGTGCAGTAGATGCCTTGCATCTGGGATTTCAGCAGGGGACTGAGGATGCAACCCTGGGGGGATCCTGTGTTCAGGTGGGGGACAATGGATTTGAAAGCTGAACTGTAGTCAATAAACAGAAATCTCACATAGCCCAGGTGTGTGAGCGTGGTGTGCAGTACCTGGGAGACCCGTGGATCTGTTTGGCCAGTATGCAAACTGAAGCGTGTCAATGGTGCGGGGGAGGGAGGCGTGGATGTAATCCTTCATAAACCTCTCGAAGCACTTCACTTCATGACTACCACAATACATCATATAAGTCCGATAATGCTGCATCGGTGTCTGGTTGAGGTGGAATATAAACGGCTGTGATGATGACCGTGCTGAATTCCCGGGGGAGGTATGAGATGGTCAGCTGTTCGAGGTTCGGCTTGATGTTGTTGGGGTTACAGCAGTTGCTGTTGGTCATGAGGCAGACGCCTCCACCCTTGGATTTCCCTGACTCTCCCAATCTGTCTGCACGGAACATTGAGGTGGCCTCGGCTGGACGTATGGCATGGTCCGGCACCAGCGGGTTCAACCATGTCTCCGTGAGACAGAGGACGCAACAGTTTCTCGTGTCCCGTTGGAATCTAAGGTCATCCTTCTTTTTTTTCCAGGGACTGGACATCGTCAAGAAGGATGCTGGGCTGAGGTGGACCGTAAAGTTGCTTCCTTATTCTGGTCTGAATGTCACCTCGCTTTCTGCAGTGCTTTCTCCCTCGGAGCTCTTGTGAAACAGAGACCGCATTGTTGTTATTATGTTCTTTGTTGAGAGTGTTGTTCTTTAAGATAAATGTTTTATATCCACGAGTGCATCGCCTTCGTCTCCACTTTTATGGTTAATTGGTTCCTTCATAATCAAGTTTCTGCTGTTGTGACATGACTTATTGAAAATAAAGGAACCTTCAAAGTCTCTGTCTCCCCTTTCTCTTTGTCAGCCCCCCCCCCTCCAATGCTTCATAGTCATAACGAGACAGGTACAGATCTACATTGTGGGAATTTGCTCTGTTTCTGTCTGAGAAGGACATAAAATGGTCCCACTCACCATTTACTCACTCAGTCACTCAGAAGCAATTGTCAGAAGAGGAAGATGAGGCCCCACTCTAATCTTAGACAGTGATAATGACAGTGAAATAGAGGAGGAAGTGTCCCAATCAGAAGTAAATAAACAGATTGAAAGAGAGGCGAAGCCAGGGAAGACTGTCAGTTCAGTTCAAACATTAGAATGGATCCAGGGTCTACAGTACCAGATTGGGGTCTCGGGTACCAGATTGTCAGATACACTAGTTCATGACGTCAAACCTGCCTTTGAACATACCACAGTCAATGGAGAGGATTATTCTGGACAACACAAACCTGATGCTTTATGATGCTTTATATATTCATTTAAATGTGTTTTCTTGGTATTCAAAACAAATAAAATTCCGTTATTCAAACAATTGTTTTGATGTGATGTTTGTCATCAAATTGAGGTCACTGTGGCAGCTGGTCATAATGAATGTTATATTAAGCTCCCCTCCTCCAATGCAAGACAAATGTTATGTTGTGTTAGATACCAAAACATGCCAGCAAATAAAAAACAACTTTTTGAGGTTAAATATGCATACCTCAGCTTTTAAGGTGGTGTTGGAGGTGATGTTTATAGCGCCGGCCATTTCTGGCTGAAACAGTATTAATTGGTTAAACATTGAAACATAATTCAAGGGTTAAGAGGGCCCCACATCAGTGCAGGAGAAAAAGTCATTTCTACAACTTCACAGTGAACATTGCTTTGATAAACCTACTCGATTGATATGATATAATCAGAATCAGAATGGGTTTTATTTTGCCAGGCACATTTACATATTCACACATTTACATTTACAAAAAGCTTAAGTCCACAAAAAATTCAAAATGCAAAGTCAGATATTCAAGATATAGAATATACAAATGCGATACTATGCACAGGATAAAATTCTGTTATGATATATAGGTAAAGAAATTATAAATTATATTAATTATTACTATGTGCTAACTATGTTATTACACTATCTAGAGTGTAACAGTGTTCCCCAGTGTTACACTATCTGAAATGAGTCTTGTGTAAAGTAGGAGCAAACACCCGCGCAGTAGCAACAGATGCTGCTTATTATCAGGTTTTATTGAAATAGTTGTCACATTTGGTAGAAAACGAGCATTTACTGCACATGGAGAGACTCCAACGTCCATCAGGCATTGATTTGTGACACAGGATTTATGTCACAATATATATGTGATAAAAGATATGTCACAATGGTGTCACAGCCCTAGTGTGACGCATCCCCTTATGTTGTGTACAGCACAATACACCACGCATATGATAAACATAATAAAAGAGAAAAGGTTAGTTAATTTCCTATCTGCTTCCACACTCCACACACTATTGGAACAAAACTGTTAAATTGATCATGATAAATGTGTGGGGTCTCTCACATATTCAACATCTGTTAAGATTTGAACCATCTTGTGGGAGTCGTGTGCTTTTTTCGTTCAGGGAACATCAGCCGCATTCAAACAGTCAATCATTTCAATCTTTTGTCTGAAAAACAACTAAAGAGTTAACTGTTGTAAACCCGTCAGTGGATATATGCGGAGGAGCATTCGAGCCATCAAGAGTAAAATACATTAAAGAAATTACTCAGTTATTAAAATCTTAATATATTTTTGTGAATAAAGAACATTTGAAACCAGAGACTTCAAGATTAAAGTAATTAATAATTCATTTAAGAGACAAAAAGTTACTTTTGAAATTTACAAGAGTACTACTTCGAGATTAAAATCAAAATGATCAGGGAAAAATATTTTGTTTAAGAATAAAGTCAAGCCTTATAGAGAATATGTTGTGTAGTAGTAGATTAGTTATCGTTTATTTCTGTTTTTTGGCTTTTCACATTTGCACATTTGCACACACACAGTTGCTGCGACTAACCCAGACCCCATGCCTTGCTGCCTGCAGCTATATTTATTATTATTATTCGAGCCAATCTCCGGCTTAAAGACCCTGGCGCTCAGAAACTGTGAAACCCACAGACACTAAACAAATTTATTGTATTCAGGGCAGTCCAGACATGCTGTGGTCCAAGTCTGATGATCATTGGACAATTTCTGTAGGAGGAGTAAGGAAAAAACGTAACATTTTTCAGAATGAGTCGAAGGAACCGGAAGTCGTGGAGCGGAGCGTCCGGAAGTCGTGGAGCAGAGCGAATTGTGACATCATCATCCAATGTAGTATCTGTGTGCAGTGTATGAATCTGAGGCGTCCATTTGCGTCATCATTGCCATTGATGCAATTGATGTGACTGAACTGGATCCCATGCATTGCTTTCAGCAGTTATATTTTTAGCTTGCTTTTGTTCCATGCAGCAGTTTGTCCATCGTGGTGTTAAGATGTGGAGGTTAGAAACCCTGAGAGCAGACATCAGCCGTCCTCTGGCTGCAGCTGTGGAGGAGATTTTCGGATTATTTGAAAAAAACATCTCAGAATACGAGGAGAAAGTTTCTCGTTTACAAGAAGAAAACAATGGTCAACGCGAGTTACTGGACGCTGCACTGAGTCCCCGAGTTGTGCTGCACAGAGCAGGTTTGGAACCAGGCACACTTTGATTTATATTGTCACCACATTCTTTCATTCGTATTCATTTAATAGGTAATACATTCTGAGGGAGGGGGAGCTCCCGTCATCCTTTTCTGCTTGAGCTCCACTAGATCCCGGTGAGCTCCCATAGATGTTTTGGGAAAACCACGTTTATTGCCTTTTCCTTATACTGGGAGAAATTATATTTGGTGTTGATAAAAGATTGGAAGAAGAAATCCACATGATAAATGTTATTTATTTTCAAAGCTATGATTTAGACTGCTGAGTAATATACAATACACAAATACAGTTGCAGAATGTATGTGGCTCTGTAGGCCTGTGTGCAGAAAAGGAAAAGAGCAAAATGCAATGTAAAGTAGATAATAATATAAGCTATGATATAATATAAGTTGTGAATATGAAATTTAGCCAATGTGAATATCACATTTATCATGTGAATTTTTATATCCAATCTGTTTGTCAAAATCAACGAATCAAATACCATTTTTATTCCAGTATAACAAGCAACACATTAAAAGTGGTCTCGCCACAATTTCTATGGGAGCTAGTGGAGCTCAAGCATCAAAGGATGTTGCTGCTACATCTGCTAACTCTTCTCTGGAAGACAAGATCTGGAAGACGTTACTGAAGTTCGCACTTCCGCTTGGTCTTACAAGGTTTCCTGACTGTGTCTGTATGTCAGTGTTGCCTCCAGAGCTCCAGCAGCTCTCTGTGTGTAAAGAGGAGCTTCCCCCTGAGCAGCAGGAGTGGAGCCCCAGTCTGGGCCAGGAGGAGCCAGGGCCCCCACACATTAAAAAGGAAGAGGAGGAGTTCCCTGTGAAGACTGAACATGATGTAGAGTGCGCTCTGTGGTCCCAGCTTCATCAAAACCAAACTGAGGTGAAGAGAGAGGCAGAACCTGTTGCCTGCACCTTGACTGAACAGATGGAAACTGAAGCTGATGGAGAGGACTGTGGAGTGTCAGAAGCAGCCGGTAGCTCAGATCCAGCTGCTGCTTTAGAACCAGCTGGTGCTGAGCAGCTAGTCTCGTCACACTCTTCTCAAACTGACACTGAAGACAGTGATGAAGATTGGAAAGAGACCAGACAACCTCAATCAGGTACGTTTTTATTTTTTCTCCTACCAAGATGTTGATGTTGAATGTCAACAGGTAATAACTTCATCAATTGTTGATTCCCCATTTAATAAAAACAAGCAAACTTATATGAGCACTACAGATATTCACAATAATAATTAATTAAACTTTGACATTTATAGTTTGTTTAAATCATTGAGTGTTTATTAAAACCTTGTGATTTTCTACTATAAAGGTTTTCTCATGGTAGTTGGGTTCGTACAGATTCTTTATTCAGTTAGTTTGAAATGTAACAGGAGCAGAATTGAGTTTCACTATTTTCATTTTGAAAATATTACATTTTATAAAGTAATGGATTCTACACAAATATTGCAATGTTCACGGGAACTACAGTTCCCATCATGCATTTCTGAAACTGACTATTGTAGGCGGCACGGCGGAGGGAAGGAACTGTGGATGAATGGTGAGAGCAGGACAGAAATGTCAAACCTTTGGGACCTCCGGCGTAAGCCACGCAGCCCGGCTGCTCACACTTCTCTCACGGTCAACTCCCACAAATTATTAAAGTACATGATACTGGGAATCAAAACCAAGAAGTCATGAATCAAACCTAAATATATGAGGAATGCATCTAAGGCCTGGAGAGCACAAACTGTGGAAAAACCAGAAACGGAGACGCAGATCAAAGTGAACAAACAATTGATACTACGCTGGCCACGCCCGCCCCCATCTCCATGCAGCTGGCCGAATGAAGAAACCATTTCTCTGAATCCAGAGCAGAAACAAAGAAAAGATTTGACGAAATGATGACGGAGCTAAAAGCGCTGAAAAACCTAAGAAGGCAGTTGAACATTTGGACCAGAGATTTGACCGAGTGGAAGGTGTCATTTGGTGTGAGGCTCTAAACTCATGTCTGAGCTCAGGATTTGGAATACAATTATACAAACGGTTATTTATACAAAAATATTTACTTGACTCCCACAAGCGACACCTTGTTTTGAAGCCCTGATTCTTCACTTTCAAAATACATGAAAAAAAGTCAAACTGCACCAAAAGTACCTCAAATCTGGGGTAGGCATACAAGGCAGCCTGGGGAAAGCCTGAATATCAGGAGAAAAGAGTGGGTTATATAGTCGGGGCTCCTCCTTTGGGAAAGTACCGTGTGTGTCTTATTTACGTAAAAGTTGCACACAAACCCTCGAGGAAAACAGAAATTCAAGGAGCTGGACAACAAGGTACAATAGGTAGAAAAAAAAACCTCAGACTTTATTATTTTAAGGAACATTGGGCGGAAAAGGGGGATATGGTGAAATCACAAAATGAATTAACTAAATAAAATGATATAAATGGATGAAATAACCAAAAAGAGAGAACGTGCACAGCACAGTAGTTTAGGAAAGATAAAGCAGATATTCTTTCTCTGCAGGAAACACACCTCGCTAAAAAATAACACGACCAGTTAGAAACGATATTCTCCACATTCATCCTAAGCTGTAGCTGTAGATCTACTTGACACTTTTTTTTACCCAATATCCTAAATTCTTAGCGTCCTCTCTTGTTTTATAATCCACTCTTGTCTTTCTCTCCCTCTCTTCTTCTGCAGAGAAACCCCATTTGGCTCCTACTCAGGAATTTAGCTTTCCTGAGTGTCTGTCCTCCTCCACATCTCCCATCTCTGATCCCCACATTAAGAGTGGAAACAGTGAGCTCAGCGTCCAACAGCTGGGAAGTGGAGGGATCAGAGCAGAGAGTCTCCTCCCCTCTGCAGCCTCTCAGCCAATAGGAACCTCTGGAACCACCGGGAAACAGGAAGACACACCAAGGCCTTGTTGTAACCAGTGTGACAAAAGTTTCCTTAACTCGGGTGATCTCAAAATACATCAACGTATTCATACAGGAGAGAAACGGTACCGCTGTGACCAGTGTGGGAAGATGTTTAATACAAGTAGTTATGTTAGAATACATCAACGTATTCACACTGGGGAGAAACCGTACCACTGTGAACAGTGTGGGAAGAGGTTTAATAATAATTGTAATCTAAAAAGACATCAGCGTATTCACACAGGTGATAAACCTTACCACTGTGACCAGTGTGGGAAGAGGTTTAATACAAGTGGTTATCTCAAAATACATCAGCTTCTTCATACTGGGGAGAAACCGTACTGCTGTGACCAGTGTGGGAAGATGTTTAATAATAATTCTAATCTCAAAAGACATCAGCGTATTCACAAAGGTGATAAACCGTACCACTGTGAACTGTGTGGGAAGACGTTGAGAACAATTAGTGATCTCAAAATACATCAGCATCTTCACACTGGGGAGAAACCATACTGCCATGACCAATGTGGGAAGAGGTTTAATAATAATTGTAATCTCAAAAAACATCAGCGTATACAGGAGAGAAAGTGTGACAGGGAGTCTCTGTGGCTCTGACCTACTGATTCAGATTTTGGCCGATTCTGATTGTTCAATTGTATGTTCATAATTAAACATTGAGTATTAAATTAAGTTTACGTTGTGTTACGATCATTTTGAGTTTATACAAACTGAACTCTGAGTCGAGCTCTAGTGCTGAGGTTGCTGTGTAGTGTATCACTGCTCGTATTGTAGTATTGCAACTTGGACTACTGGTTTGACTCTGCACATTTCACTGCTATTTGCTGATCTGCCAACAAGCTTGTGTTCCAGACACACCCCCTATTCAGGTAAGTCCTCTCTTATGTAGGCGTGCTCTTAGCCAGGTGCAACCCTAATCACATGAGCAGCTGTATTCTATCACCTATTTATGGTCCTGCCCTTGAAGCGTTAGCTTCAAGCGTTGGCCCATTTGTAGTCGCTCTCGTGTGAAGACGCACGTCTACCTCTGCACGTCAACCGAAGCAAGGACACCGAACAAGGCAAACCTGCCTTCTTTCTCTCACTCCATACAAAATGTGCTACTACCGCATCCCTACAACTTCAAGGTCACCCAGAAAGCCTCGTTATAGCATACGCCGATGCAATCTGGGTAACCTCAGGTCCCTGCAGCAAACATCTTCTGCAAAGACCTCCTTCTCTGTTGGCTTGTGGAATTGTCAATCTACAGTTAACAAGGCTTCATTTCTGGTCATGCCAACTACCTCTCCTTGGAACTCCTTGCTCTCACTGAGACATGGATTAAACAGGAAGATAGCGCAACCCCGGCTGCACTCTCCACTAACTACACATTCTCCCACACATCCAGACCAACTGGCCGTGGTGGTGGGACTGGCCTGCTAATTTCCAACACATGGAAATTTAATCCACTGCTGCCTTTAAACAACTTTGCCTCCTTTGACTATCACGCCGTCTTGGTGACTGCTCCGGTGAAAGCCTATGTGGTCATCATCTACCGTCCACCAGGACAACTAGGTGACTTCCTACATGAGCTTGACACCCTGCTGTCATCAATTCCTGAGCATGAGTGTCCCACGCTTGTCCTCGACATGACATGAACATCCACTTGGACAGTGCGAGCTCGGCTGACTTCCTGTCTTTGGTTCGTTCATTCGACCTAAGACAGGTCCCAACTCCACCGACTCACAAGGCTGACAAAGAGCTTGATCTCATTCTTGCTCGGAGCTGCACCACGGACAACCTAAGGGTCACTCCTCTTCATCTCTCTGACCACTTCTTCATCCACTTCAATGTCCAGCTACCAAAACAACCCCCCACCTCCCCACCCATGGTTACTATCCGCCGCAATCTCCGCAACCTGTCTCCCACCCACTTCTCCTCTGTGCTCTCCTCTTCCCTTCCACCCCACGGCACTTTCTCCTCTCTGCAGGTAAATGATGCCACTGACTCTCTCTGCTCCACCTTGAGCTCATGTCTGGAGCCTGTGTCCACTATCCACCAGACCTGCTCCATCAACCCAGTCGCACCCTTGGCTGACTGACACCCTCCGGACAACGCGCACTGACCTCAGAGCAGCCGAGAGGAAATGGCACAAATCCAAAACAATTGAGGATCTTGCTAGCTACCAGACACTGCTGTCCTCCTTCTCTTCCAGCATCACTGCTGCCAAGAAGGCCTTCTTCAACGATAGGATCAACGATGCCACAGACACACGTAAGTTATTCGCCACCTTCAAGTCTCTGCTTTACCCTCCACCACCTCCCACAGCTACTAACCTCACTGCTGACCACCTTGCCTCCTTTTTTACTAACAAAGTGGCAGCCGTCAGCAGCCAATTCACTAAGCAACTTACTCACAACCTGTCTTCTCCAGCCCTAGGCTCATCGTTCCCTGGTTTCACCCCCCTCGCTGAAAGTGAGATATCTAAACTACTAACATGTAGCCGTCCTACTACCTGTCCGCTAGATCCGATCCCATCTAACCTCCTTCAAGCCATATCACCGACTGTCACCCCGGCAATCACACATGTGATTAATTCTTCCCTAACTTCCAGCACTTTCCCTTCCGCTTTCAAAGTGGCTCGGGTCGCACCACTGCTCAAAAAACCCTCACTCGATCCCAATCAAGCAGAAAACTATCGGCCGGTCTCACTCCTCCCATTCCTTTCCAAAACCATAGAGAGGGCGGTCTCTAGACAGGTTACAGAATACCTGTCAAGAAACAACCTTCTTGATACACTTCAATCTGGCTTCAAAAGTGGTCACTCCACCGAAACAGCCCTGTTGTCTGTGACAGAGGCCATAAAAACTGCTAGAGCTGCTGCCAAATCCTCGGTTCTCATTCTGCTCGACTTATCAGCTGCTTTTGACACTGTCAATCACAGCATACTCCTGTCCATACTCTCAAGTATGGGCATAACGGGCAGTGCACTTTCCTGGTTCGAATCTTACCTTACTGGGCGCTCGTTCAGTGTGACATGGCAAGGCCAGCTGTCTGAGCCTCACAACCTCACCACAGGGGTGCCCCAAGGCTCGGTGCTAGGACCCCTCCTCTTTGCCATATACACCACCTCACTGGGCCCGATCATCTGCTCACATGGCTTTTCATATCACTGCTATGCGGATGACACTCAACTCTATCTGTCCTTCCCGCCCGACGACCCCACTGTCTCGACGCGGATCTCGGATTGTCTCGCTGACATATCCACATGGATGAAGGATTATCATCTTCAACTAAACTGGCGAAAACAGAACTGCTGGTCTTCCCGGCCAAACAAGGTATTTATCACAACATTGATATCAAAATTGACTCTCTATCTCTTGTTCCTACCAAGGCTGCAAGGAATCTAGGTGTCATTATTGATGACCAACTGACATTCTCGGACCATGTTGCCGCCGTCTCCCGGTCCTGCCGCTTGGCACTATTCAACATCCGAAAAGTCAGGCCGTACCTGACCCAATATGCCACTCAACTGCTGGTACAAACCTTGGTGATGTCCCGTCTCGACTACTGCAACGCCCTCTTAACAGGCTTGCCGGCCTGTGCGGTGAAGCCACTACAGATGATACAGAATGCGGCGGCGCGACTGGTGTTCAACCAGCCAAAGAGGGCACATGTCATCGAGCTCCACTGGTTACCTGTAGCCGCCCGCATCAAGTTCAAGTCTCTTATGCTGGCCTACAGAGTGATTGCTGGGAATGCTCCCGCCTACTTAAATGCTCTTGTAAGAGCACATGTTGCCCCCCGGATGTTGCGCTCGTCAAATGAGCGTCGCCTGGCTCTGCCGGCCGTACAGCCACGGCAATCCAGGGTGTTCTCATTTGTAGTTCCACGTTGGTGGAACAAGCTGCAAAAAAATGACCAGAGCAGGGACCTCCCTCTCTGTCTTTAAGAAGCGCTTGAAGACCAAGCTCTTCAGTGAGTACCTCCTCTCCTAACTTACAATTACTTAGCACTACTTAGCAGTATTTATTGTTACACTAATGTCTCTGTCGCAATGTAACTAGAATGTTATTCTCCCTTGTAAGTCGCTTTGGATTAAAGTGTCTGCTAAATGACTAAATGTAAATGTAAATGTATAACATGAAACTTTAATCACAATTACAAAATGTCACATGCCCATCTACACTCAAAATTGTCATAATTAAAAGGTGAGATTCAAGACAGTTTACTGTTTATTACAAATTGGAAAAGGTAGAAAAGGTACAGCCTGCACAAATAACACCTTTTATTTCTTGTAAAAAATAAATAAACAAACTGATTGCCGTCTGAAACCTGCAGCCACGATTAGTCTTCGGCCAGTATTCGATAATATTGAATATTGCAATATTTGCCACAATATATGATATTTTCACAGTATCAAAATATCGCCCCCCTTCCAACGTCGTTTGTCGGACTCCAGGGGGCAACAGACAGAGCTCAATCACTTGCGCGCACAGAGAAGGTTTACATTATGTGGACATACGCACGCAGCTGCGCAACAGCGAGGAGGCAGATAGAAGATTTGGGTGTGGTGGTACGCGTGGCGTGGATGGTGACTAAGTTGCAACACCGACGATGCCAGCGATGGGGTGCCGGCGATCAGTGTGCCAAAACACTGAGTTTTTATTTTCGATGATTATTTTAATGTACGTCTCCCTATGGAACGAAACAAGTTGAAGGGTATGGAATAAGACCGTGCTTTTCCGCGACTCTCCCTCCGATCACCCCCTCTCCAGGCGTTATGCGTAGGAAATGATCTTAACGAGTCTACGAGTCGTGCCCCGTTCCTCCGTGCCCCGTCACCATACGGTTTTAGTTATTTTACTGTATTTGGAGGAACGGGGCATGTCTCCGGTCGATTCACACAAAAATATATTCACGATTCCCCTTATTAATAATTCCCAATGTTATTCCTGTGCATTTTGTAAGCATATATGTTTTTTCCTGTTATTGTAATGCACAGTGACTGACTGGTGAGCGGGAGATCCCCCCCCACGCACGTTACGTGAACGCCCACCTTGCGAGCCCTTCTCCATGACCTCGTATCAAAGGTTCAGTTTCTCCAAAGAAAACAAATACAAGTCTATTTATTGTAATTGAATGAAACCAACAAACGCTGTGTGTAACCTTATGTAAAGGGATCACTTTCTCCGTCACTGTCCCGCCCCCTCCTCCATTGGAAGAGTTTGCAACTTGCACTGTTTCATACCAAATAATATAGTTATTATTTATAACTGTACACACTGTATAAAACATTTCATATATACATCTCGAATTTCCCCCATTCTTTCAGAGTGTACATAGCACCAAGATGGCGCCATTGAAGAAAGACTTTCTTTATATGGCTCCATGTTTATTTTTAATTGCCATATGATAGATATGTTATAAGCCTTTTCAAATATATTATAAGGGTCCAGACCTGCTCTGCTCAGCTGGACTCCGGGTCTCAGGATGGAAGCCAGCACTCTGTACAGCTTCCGGATCTCCTGCTCCGAGCGCCTCCGTCTGCTCTCCCAGTTCACCACAGACAGTTCAAACTCTCTGTAAACGTCTCCTCCTGCCGCTATCACCTTGTCGCTCAGCGCGTCTCTCACTTCTTCTCCCACCTCCACCTTGTCGCACAGGAACAGAAGCTCTCCCACCGCCGCAGATATTCGCTCTCGTACTGAAAAGGTGGAGAGTTGAAGCCGCTCCGCCATTGTTGTTGTCGTCGTGGAGCTTCTGGTCACGTGTCTGTGTTGGAGGCGGTGGCAAAGTGAGCGGTGTGATCTACTTCCGGGTCAAAGAGCGCTGCTGGGAGCTTCTCCTTCTCTAGAATGACAAGAAAATGTAAATGCTTATTTTCTATTAGAAATGTTTTTTGTTTCATTTTATATATTGTCTTGAACTTAATTGAGGGATGGTATTTTATTTTAGATTCATCTTAATCACACATTTATATCACTATTTAATGTGGTGATCAATTCATATTAGTAAATGTTTATTTATTTGATCCGAAAAAATTTGCTTCTTTATTTTCATCTTTATTTCCCATTGAATTTAAAAAAATCAACTTTTGTCTATTGTATTGTCTCCGTGCACACACACACACACACACACACACACCAAGCAGGTCCTGAGTTCAATTCCCGCCTGGGGCGCTGTTGGCACCGTGCTCTGGTGGGTTATCTCCCAAGTAGGGTCCTTTCTGTGTGGAGTTTGCATGTTCTCCCCTTGCTTACATGGGGTTTCATGCATGTAACATCAGCAAGGACCCCCACCCAAAACACGCACAACATCATCGTCTGACAAGCTGGACATATGTAACCAGGTCCCCGGGCGTCGCCAAATGCTGCCCACTGCTCCTGGCTGCCCCCCCCTTGGAGGAAGGGGGGCACCGGCCACCATCCAAAGCATGTGTGTGTTGGTTGCTATAAATTCATGTGTTGTGGCAATTAAAGAGTCTTCTTCACACACACGGCCCCATATGAGCCACAGAAAGGCCCCTGAAGCTGATAATTGATTAGTCCTAATATGTCGTACATTTGATTCTCGATGAATAAGGCTCTGAAAAACAGGAAATAATTGATGAGAATCAAAATTCAGATGATGAACTGGACACAATGCACTTGAAATTATTATTATTATTTGACACAACAAGGAACGTTCAGTTCTGGCTTTTGGCAACAATGACCAAACCGTGTGAGACTGAGATGAACTAAAAGGAAATAGAATTGAGATAAATGACAGAATAGTTTGTAAACTGCCACCACCTTACTGTAAATATAATGACATCATGTAATAAACTAGTCCAAGTCCAAAACACTACATACTATGTGCTTCAATAATAATATGGACAATGTGTAAAACAATTATAGGATCATTCCATGAGTGACTGTCCCTTCTCATATCTGTGTGTGTGTGTGTGTGTGTGTGTGTGTGTGTATGTGTGTGTGTGTGTCTGATCAAACTGAGACTTTAAAGCTGAAAGTGTTGGTCGAAGGTGACATAATGTAAACGTGTAAAGCGCACTCCACTGCAAGAAAAGCCATAAAATCCGAATTAGAGCAATAAAAATTTAATAAAATCAGTGATCAAGACTGAGCTGAGATGATCAACAAGTGAATGAAGCTTTTGTAAACGTGTGTAAGCGTTTGAATGTTGGTAGAGATCAAAACAAACAAGGCTTGGGAGGCGTTTACATTCTCCAACTCTTACGACTCGTTGCTCCGCTCTTTGTCCCGTTGGGTCCCCGCTCGTTGTTTTCATTGGGAATTGTGCAAAGCGGGGTCCCGTCCTTGGCAAAGTGCTGCTCGAAGCCAAACAGTGAAGACACAAAGTACCGTGAAGGACTCTCACACATGTTGGTCAGTTGTGGTCAACGTCAAGAAACATTTTAATCATTACTATTGATGCATTTTAATATTTGTACTATAAATTCCAGAACTTATATATACTTCATATATTTATAATTCGATTTCTAATAGATTGTTTTCATAGAGTTATATTGAGTAAACTATACTTCCTACTACTACAATACATCCTCTGACCGGCGGGGCGGGGGCCACAGAACAGGGGCCTCAGGAGAGAGGTCCAGAAGGGTCCAGCTGCAGACCTCTCTCCTTATTCCAAAGTCTACACTTCAAACTAAAGTTGGACCGCGCCTTTTCTACCAGGGCCCCTGGGCGTTGGAACCACCTGCCTGAGGAGGTATGGAGAGCAGCATCAGTGACTTCTTTTAGATCACTTCTTGAAACACATTTTTATAGATCTGCTTTTATGTGATGTCGCCTCCACTTTTATTTGATTTTTAATTGTTTTTTTTCTTTATCTTTTGTTGTCTTTTTACTGTCTCTTCGTCGACATTTTTAATTTGACGAATTAATTAAATGTATTAATGTTGTTTTGTCTTTTAAATAATTCTGGTGAAATCTTTTGTCAAAGTACAATGTAAGAAAAATGTAAAGGAAAGCAGCTACAACATCTACTTTTATTTGGAAGGTAATAAAAAGACGTGTCAAAGGAACAGGATGTGGTTATGATATAGAATATAGAGAACACTGTCATTGAAAAGTCCTTATGCACAGTGGTAATAACAGGATGAGTGCACTTCCATGTTATTTCTTGTTTGCTCTTGTTCAACTCCATCATGTTTACAGTGTGATGGGCGCTACTCGCAGCCAGACGCCACCAATTACCATCATGGCCGAATAACATGGAAATCAACGGGGAAATTCAAGATTCAAGATTCAAGAGGTTTTATTTGTCACATACATATACATAGGTTCTCACACATATGCAGTGAAATGTCTTTGCAACACACCTGGAGATGCAAATATCATCATTGACCATCACTGTGTCCCTCCAAGGGTGTGTGGGGAAATGATGTTACACACCGAGAAAAAAGTATGTTGTGCTCTTTCCAACGTTTCAGTCACGTCATGATGTATGTTGTGGGACATAGGGATGTATCTTGTCATTACGGTCGTCGTTTAACTGAAATAACTTGAAATGATCAAATAGAACCACTGTGTACAGCTTTGTGACCTTTAACTTAACAGATGATTTCACCATTTACAAATATTTACACTTTACAGGGAGGTCTACTTATTGTCCCCTTCCAGTAATGACAGTGTTGTTTTAAGTCATTGTGCGCCACAGCTGAATATTCAGAGCAAATCCAGACATTGTCCATTTGTAAGTGCAAAGGCTTTTCTCGCGTTCAAAGACTCCCCAGAGTAGGGTGAGGCAAAGCTGACGAGGTAGTTAGGTGTCTGGCTCCTGGAGGTCTGGAACCGTCTCTCTTTCTGCGCTTCCAAGGCTTGTCTCAAGCACCGGGAGCATGATGAGCATATCTAATCTATTTCGCTTTTTTAACGTATCACTCCACGTCAGCTTAATTTAAATGTCCCGTGAGCACGAAAGGGTTTAAATTTAATACTAATATAAACTGAGGTTTCACAGCATATATGTGTGACCGTATGTATACGCATGTGACAAATAACCTCTTGAATCCTGAAAACTAACATGTGGAACCCATACGTCACCAAGGCTCTGCACAGAGGCTGGGAATCAGGACCAGGGACAGCAACCATCCAGAAACAGCCTGAAGTTGGGCCTCGTGTTGAGCAATCAGTCCTATGAGCAGCGGCTGAGGCAGACCTGCAGGTGAGGCAGCTGCGAGCAATCTCCCATCACTAAGCACTGCTTTTAAAGAGGGACGTTTCAGTCACTTCCACTCAGGCTGGGAGCAAAGCGACACTGGAGAAGACAAAAACAACTCAGAGCACTGCGGCTGCACAGTGAGAGGGAAGACTCTCAGTTTTTGGGGGAAGATATTCTGTTCTAGCTCGGCCCTCTCTGCCTCGCGGTTAAAGATGATCAGTGTTGTTGCGTTTCACTGGGTCTGGTCTCTTCATCACCAAGCCACCATTGCCTTGCACAGCTAATGAGTCCGCAATATGTCTGTTTCTTATGTATTATGTGTTATCGCTCGCTCTCTACAGAAATGTGGGGATTAAACCAAGTGATTTGACCTTCATGGAGGAACTGGGCAGCTGCCAGTTTGGACCGGTCATAGATTGTGGAAATCTCCTGCATCCTCTACCGGTTAACGGGACGAACCTGCCACCCGTGCCTTCTCCCTCGGACCCGCGGAGAAGCGCCGGCACTGCCTTCCTCCTGCTAAAAGGTGCAATGCATTCAAAGATTACTCATTCCAGCGATTAAATGTGTTGTATTTAAGCCGAAAGCGTTCCATTAGTGGTGGAGGTGAAACTGAATGAACGTGGCGCGTAGTCAGGGTGTAGGGAGTCCTCCCTCTTTTTTCCTGAAACAAAGTTACTGTGGGGACACACACAGTTATACCGTCCTGTTTTGGGGATCAGCCTCATCAGCAGAGGGATCCCCAGCAGCTGAGCGGCCCCGGGATGGGGGACTGCTGCTGTTGCAGCGGCCTGGCCCTGCCCCCCTGGTCCACCACAATTTGTATGGTCAATCTCACAACAGCTGTTTTCCATTTTAGAATGTTGTTGTTTTTTTTGGAGCCCTTTATTGTCACATAACTCGACCATGAAGGCCTGGAAAGATTAAAAGTGGTTTGGACTTATTTAATCCCGTATGTCGGACAGGGTCGTGCCTGGCACCGCTGGATTGGTCTCGGAGTAGATGCGATTTGGACACCTGTCACATTAAGGCAAAGGCCCCCAAAGCCAAGCAAAGTCCCAAAACTTAGCCCGAAACAGTGACCCACGATGCAGGCCTCTCCCGTGGACCAATACAGTCATAACTAAGACCGTTGGATTCATCTTAATGTTTTTTTAATTTTATTTAAAATTATTTTTTAACAAGGATCTATTAACCATCTCCAGATCAAGCAAAGGAAAAATGTGTATAACAAATATATACATTACATTTTGTTTAGCAGACGCTTTTATCCAAAGAGACTTACAATTGTTCAAACAGCGACGGACGCCAGTTTGTGCTTTGTTAATTGATTTTATCACAAAGCATTCAAAATTAATCAACTCAATTTTGGAAAAATTGCTTACTAAATATTAGGTGTGGAAATCTCCTGATGCGAGACATTGAGATGCATCGAGAGTCACTGAGAGGTGACTCTGTGTGTTTCTGTGTTCAAATCCTTACAGGCTACCTATTCAGGTAAAGCTGGTAATTCAAGCTGTTCAACCTCCCATCTATATGCAGACTGATGAGGCCAATGACTGTTGTCTGCAAACTTCAGGAGACTAACAGACAGGTCTCCTGAGGTGCAGTCGTTGGTTGGAGTGAGGAGGGGACAGCACACAACCCTCGGGGGTGCCAGTGATGATGGTCTGGGTGTGGTTGTTTTTTTTGTTTTTTTTGTGGAGGATTTCAGGGACGATGGTGTTGAATGCCAAGCTGAAATCCACAAACAGAACCCCTGCATACTGCATGTCCCTGGGGAGTCGAAGTATTGCAGGATGTAGTGCAGTCCCATGTTGATTGCATCATCAAATTACCTGTTTGTCCGGTTGGCAAACTACAGAGGGTCCAGCAGTGGGCTTGTAATGTCCTTCAGGTGGGCAAACACCAGTCTCTCACAAGGATTTCATGACGACAGATGTCAGGGCGACGGGCCTGTAGTCATTTAGTCTAGAGATGGGTATTTCTTAGGGACTGGGATGATTGGGGAGCGTTTGACGCACAGGGGGAGGTGGCACAGCTCCAGTGATGTGTTGAAGATGGGGTTTAGCTGGTCCGCACACCTTCAGGTTTCAGGACATCTGGGCCTGGTGCCTTCCTGATCTTCTGTCTCTGGATGCGCTGACTCACATATTCATAGATCCCGAGTGTAGGTGGCGGGTCAGTTGTGAGGGGATGGCAGGGGGAGCATAAACTGTAGGTATTGATGCTGAGCGTTCTACTGTTTGGACAACTGTTCTTCCTTTTCTTTTTTTCAGCTGCTCCCGTTGGGGCCCGCCACAGCTCATCTCCCTTCAATACCCTCTGTTCTGTGCATCTTCCTCTCTTACACCAACCGCCTGCATGTCCTCCCTCACCACATCCATAAACACCCTCTTTGGCTTTCTCTTTTCCTCTTGCCTGGGAGCTCCATCCTGAGCATCTTTCTCCCAATGTAACTCATCTCTCCTACGCACATGTCCAAACCATCTCAATCTCGCCTTACTTTCATCAAACTGTCCAACCTGAGCTGTCCCTCCCATGTACTCATTCTTAATCCTGTCCACCCTTGTCACTCACAATGAAAATCTCAACATCAACTCTGCCACCTCCAGTTCGCCAACTGCCTTTTTCTCAGTGCCACCACCTCTAAACTGTACAACATGGCTGGTCTCACAACTGTCGTGTAGACCTTCCCCTTCACTCTTGCTGGAACCCTTCTGTCACAAATCACTCAGGACACTCTTCTCTGCCCTGCCTGCACTGTCCTTCACCTCTCCCACACTCTCCGCTGCTTTGGATGGTCGACGTCAGTATTTGAACTCATCCGCCTTCTCCACCTCCACCCCTTTTCACCGCCCTACTTCTCATTCAGGCACATGTATTCTGTCTTACTTCTGACTTTCATTCCTCTTCTCTCTAATGCTGCCTCCACTTCCCCAGGCTCTCCTCAGTCTGCTCCCTACTCTCGCTACAGATCACAATGTCATCTGTGAACATCATAGTCCACGGAGACTCCTGCCTGATTTAATCTGTTAACCTGTCCATCACATTGCAAACAAGAAATGGCTCAGAGCTGATCCTTGATGCAATCCCACCTCCACTGAATGCCTTTGTCACACCTACTGCACACCTTACTACTCTCTGACTGCCTTCATACATATCCTGTACGCTTTCTCTGCTTTCTCTCTTACTGCTCATCCTATCACCACTACAAGCAACAGTTACAAGCTACGCTGAAAGCTACAAGCCACAAAGCTACAGAACACAAGAGAAAACATCATGCCTGGAGTTAGACACAAAAGTCGATGTCGGAAACGAGGAACCTCCTCAAGACCAGCAGTGACAGTCATATCTGAACATTGAAGGGTTCTCCTCTGCAAAACAAACCATCTTAGCCGACCTTTGCAGCAAGCAGCACTGTGATGTTCTCTGCTTGCAAGAGACTCACAGAGGGAGTGAAAATTGCCGCCCCACCATACCAGGAATGATCCTGACCACTGAGCGACCTCACCAGCAGTCCGGCAGTGCTAGATTTGTAAAAACAGGGTTAGCTATAGAAGATACAGATATGTCAGATGACCATGACATCAAAGTCCTATCCGTTGAACTAAGCAGTGCTGTAGTAACATCTGTCTATAAACCACCACCTGTAGACTTTATATTTTCCCAGCCAATCCCCAAAGTACACAGCAAACCAGAGATCATCATTGGGGACTTCAACAGCCACAGCACCCAGTGGGGCTACCCTGAAATGAACAAAGATGGAGAAGCAGTAGAGGACTGGATGGATACTAACCAACTAAGTCTTATCCATGACCCCAAGCTACCACACTCGTTTTTCAGTGCTCGCTGGAAATGTGGCTATAATCCAGACCTCATCATGGTCACAAGTAACCTCGCTGGACTGTGTAAAAAGACTGTGCTGGACCCTATTCCATCAAGCCAACACCGTCCCATTGGGATCCAAATTAATGCAGCTGTAGTCCCAAACACCGTGCCCTTTAAAAGGCGTTTCAACTACAAGAAAGCAGACTGGAAAGGCTTCACCAACGAGCTGGAAGAGAAAATCTAAAATATAATGCCAGTTAGCAAGAACTACGACCAATTTGCTAACCTGGTGTTGAAAACTGCTCGGAAACACATCCCATGAGGCTGTAGAGTTTAATACATACCTGGGCTTTCAAAGGACTGTGCTGGACTCTATGACAACTATGTCAGCATGTTTGAAGCAGATCCCGTCTCAGATGAAACATCTGCCCAAGCTGAGAAGGTGATGGGAAAACATTGCCCAAGAGTGAAGCAAGACCTGGAATGCTCTTATTGAGTCCACAGACATGTCAAAAAACCACAAGAAAGCATGGACACTTATTCACAAGCTAGGGGGTGATCCTAAAGCAGCTCCTCAGCACCCAAAAGTCACTGCCAACCATGTTGCCAACCAGTTGCTCTTGAGTGGAAAGAGAGGGGAAAAAGATCAAGCTGAAACACAAGAAATACATCGAGGACCCTGCTTTTACAAGACAGCTTACTATGGAAGAGCTGGAAGGGGGAATCTCTACCCTCAAACCAGGAAAAGCAATTGGATTGGATAACATCGCAACCGAACAGATCAGGCACTTCGGTCACAAGGCAAAGACATGGCTTCTACAGCTTTACAATGAGTCCTTAACAACACACAAACTCCCTAACATCTGGAAGAAAGCCCACATCATAGCACTGCTGAAACCTGGGAAAGATCCATCCGCTCCCAAGAACTTCAGACCAATCCCACTTTTGAGTCATACCTACAAAGCTTTTCGAACGTCTGATCCTCAACAGAATTGGCACCTTTTTGTTGACGAACACCTCATCCCTGAACCAGCAGGTTTCTGCCCTGGCAAGTTGACAACCAGCCAAGTACTCAACCTCACTCAGTACATCGAAGACGGCTATGAGGAAGGGATGGTAACTGGTGTGGTGTTTGTCGACCTCTCAGCTGCTTATGACACAGTCAACCACAGACGTCTCCTCAGCAAGATCCTGGAGACCACAAGGGACATCCGTCTGACAGAACTGATCGAAAGCTTGCTTGAAAACAGGAACTTTTTTTGTTGAGCTTGGAGGAAAGAAAAGCAGGTGGCGAAGACTCAAGAATGGCCTTCCACAGGGAAGTGTGCTTGCACCACTTCTCTTTAACATCTACACCAACGACCAACCAAAAAGTGCAGACACTCGCCGCTTCATCTATGCAGACGACCTGGGCATAGGTGCACAAGCCACTGACTTCAAAGTTGTGGAAGACAGACTCTCCAATGCTCTGGCAGAGCTAACACCTTACTATGAAGAGAACCACCTACATGTAAATCCATCTAAGACACAGGTGTGCGCCTTCCACCTGAGAAATCGTGAAGCCAAGCGCCAGCTGAAGGTCAACTAGTCAGGAACCCCCCTCAAACACTGAGCACCCGGTCTACCTAGAGGTAACCCTGGACAGATGCCTCTCTTAAGACCCACACTGAAAAGACCAAGTGTAAAGTGAGTGCGCGGAACAACATCATCCGCAAGCTCACTGGAACAACCTGGGGTGCTAACTCACAGACTCTGAAAGCAACCGCACTGGCTCTCTGCTACTCAGCTGCCGAGTATGCCTGCCCAGTATGGGAGCGAGCTGCCCATGCCAAGAAGTTGGACCCCGCCCTCAATGCTAGCTGCCGCCTTATCACTGGCTGCCTGCAACCAACACCTACAGACCGTCTATACATCCTGGCAGGCATAGCCCCACCAGAGATACGACGAAATGCAGCAAGCAAGAAAGAGCGGCAACAACAGTCCAATGATCAAAGACATCCTCTCTTCTGCCATGTGCCAGCCAAAAGCCGCCTTAAATCCAGAAAAAGTTTCCTGAAGAGCGTCCCACCTCTCAGAACGCAAGCAGTGAACGAGTCAATCGGTGGGAAGAAAGACTTGACAACCTCCCACCAGAAACAACAATGGAGCTAAAGGCGAGCGAGGCACTGCCCCCTGGAGCAGACACCAACTACACAGTGTGGAAAAGCCTTAACAGACTAAGATCTGGTGTTGGACGTGCAAAAGCCACTCTTGCCAAATGGGGACACCTGAATGACGGGGACGCTGTGTGTGTGACTGTGGAACTGGACCACAGACCATGGAGCACCTCCTGATATGTCCGCTGCTGGAACAACCCTGCACAGCATCGGACTTAGCAGAGTTTAACGAGAAGGGACAGCAATGTGTTCAGCTGTGGCTGAACCACATCTAGCCAAGCCCTGTAACTGACTGTTTTGTGGACACGACAAGAAGTCCCTGCTTTGTTTTTATCTCTTCCAACTTTAAAACGCTTACACACGTTTACAACAAGCTTCATTCACTTGTGGATCGTTTGGCTTAATTTCATTTTCCACGCAACAAGCAGCGCTATATTGCTTCCTTTAGCATTAGCTGCATGCTAGCAGGCTGCCACAGAGCCCCGACCTGTCCTGCAGAGGAAGACCGAGCAGGGCCACCAGAGAGCGGGGAGTCCCACAGCCAGACAGCGGAGCTTTGAGCCCACCTCAGGTCAGTCTTGATCACTGATTTTATTTCCTTTTTATTGCTCTTACTTGGGTTTACGGCTTTTCATGGAGTGCGCTTTACATGTTTATATTGTCACCTTCGATCAACACATTCAGCTTTAAAGTCTGTTTGATCACACACGAGAAGGGACAGTGACTCATGGAATGATCCTATGAGTGTTACACATTGTCCATATTATTGTTGAAGCACATAGTATGTAGTGTTTTGGACTTGGACTAGTTTATTACATGATGTCATTATATTTACAGTAAGGCGGTGGCAGTTTACAAACTATTCTGCCATTTATCTCAATTCTATTTCCTTTTAGTTCATCTCAGTCTCACACGGTTTAATATTGTTGCCAGAACTGTGTTCCTTGTTGTGTCAAATAATAAAGTTCATTGTGTCCAGTTCATCAGAATTTTGCTCCTCATCTATTATTCAGAGCCTTATTCATCAATCAAATGTACAACATATTAGGACTAAACTCAGCTTCAGGGGTGTGTACAAGATAATAGACAAAGAAAAGTGTTTATATTTTTCAAATTTGAAATAACAATGAAAATAAACAAGCAAATTGAAGCAATATACATTTACTCATTGATCACCTCATAAATAGGCATATTAACATATAATTAACCTGGTACCAGGTTTTTGGTGGGGGTTGTTACTGATTTTAGATGGCGGAAACCCCATGTGAGCACGGGGAGAACATGCAAACTTCACACAGGAAGGCTCCTATTTGGGGGAGAACCCACCGGAGCACGGTGCCAACAGCGCCCCAGGCAGGAATCTAACCCAGGCCTTTCTTGCTGTGAGGCAGCAGTGCACCACCGTGCCACAATTGATCACACCGCTCACTTTGCCACCGTCTCCAACACACACGTGACCAGAAGCTCCACAACAACAATGGCTGAGCGGCTCCAACTCTTCACCTTTTCGCGAATATCTGCGGCGGTGGGAGAGCTTCTGTTCCTGTGCGACAAGGTGAAGGTGGGAGAAGAAGTGAGAGACGCGCTGAGCGACAAGGTGATAGCGGCAGGAGGAGACGTTTACAGAGAGTTTGAACTGTCTGTGGTGAACTGGGAGAGCAGATGGAGGCGCTCGGAGCAGGAGATCCGGAGGCTGTACAGAGTGCTGGCTTCCATCCTGAGACCTGGAGTCCAGCTCAGCAGAGAAGGTCTGGACCCTTATATTAAGAGGCTTTTATCATATTTATCACATGACAAGTAAAAATAAATATGGCGATGTATAAACAAAGTCTTTGCTCAATGGCCGCAATCTTGGTGCTACGTAGACTCCTCACTCTGAAAGCATGGGGGTAATTCATTTAATTCCTTATGTATGAATGGTAGAAGATTGAAGACGTGTGATACCAACTAAAGAAAATAGTTAGTTTGATTATCACTATAATCCAATTATTTATAGTGTTTTCTATGGGGTACCAACAAATCTGTCCATTCCATTTTAGAATAGAATTCATATTTTTAGCATCCCTTTTCAGTTTCTTTGCTTTACTCTGACATACCAAAGGCATGCAGGTATACATGAGAAATGCTTTTAATTTCATTTTTCAGGAGAAATTAAGCATTGTTTTGTGTGTTAATTACCGAAATTAATCAAAACAATACAGTACATTTATTGGATTTTTAAACTAAATCCCTGGGATTGTACCAGATCCTATGACCTATTCTGTAACAGCTCCCTCTCACTCAACATCAACTGATACACAGCGCACTGAGCACAGCGATCCTTTATCTACGCTGCATTGCTGAGGTGAAGTAATGAGCACAAAAATGGGACTAATGTTAACATTACTATGTTGGAAATAGATGCACCAATGGATCGGCCGCTTTTCAGCTTGATTGGCCGTGACCGGCAAATCAAAGATTTTCTGATTCTGTGCACGCCAATACTGAGCATTTTTCGAGTATATACTCACAAAAATACTCAAACCCGACGCAAACCTAATGTAACTTAGTGGGTGGTCAAGAGAAAACGACAGCTGTTTATTGGATAAGCTTTCCATCATCTGACAATATTCCAAAATTGTGCTGACTGCGTTTATCATTGTCACTACAGCAGAGCATCTGCTCTGGTTGTTCATAGTGCACCAGCTGCAATGGAAAAAGTTAAACTACTTTTGAGACTCTTCTGAACGAGTCACTCAGTAAAATGAGTCGTTTGATTCATTTGGTTAAATGCAACGTGAGGGAAGTGAAGAGTGAACGAGGGTGAGAAGAGGCGGTCATTTATTATATACTTTTATTGCAATGATTATAAGTTATTTTGGAATGGCAAGTACCATATGAATACACTGGAAAGGTATATTTGCACTTAAAAGTTAGACTTTCATTTGAAGTTTGAATTGGACATTTCCATGTTAGTTGTGTTGTGTCCTATTAAAACTTAGTGAGATTCAAAGGTGGCATTGTACTTGAACTTGTTGACGGTCCCATTTTATTGGAAATCAATGATCATTCCATGTTATTAAATTGATTGTATCTCAGGGACAGTTTCATGTTCTATTATCGTTCCATAGTGAATAATGAACAATAATTAACCCAGTGTCCAAATAGCAATCTCACTATTGTGGTAACAGAAAATTGCTGTAGTAGTCAGTTTGCTCAGCTATTCTGTCACATGAGTGTGATAAGATCAGGCAATTGTATTTGTTATTGACATACAGCAGATATACCCAATGAGATCAAATTAAGAATTTTATTTCTGCAATGAGATATAAATGATCGTAAGTTAATGTAAAATTTATTTAAGTCAGTTTTATTATGAGCATACACTTGAATGAAACTCAGAATCAGCAGGTCAGAGCCACAGACTCCCTGTAGTCAAAATTTTCCCAAGGTTGGCAAGTCTGTTTCACTCATCTTTCTGTGTCTGTTTGTCAGTGTTGCCTCCAGAGCTCCAGCAGCTCTCTGTCTGTAAAGAGGAGCTTCCTCCTGAGCAGCAGGAGTGGAGCCCCAGTCTGGGCCAGGAGGAGCCAGGGCCACCACACATTAAAAAGGAAGAGGAGGAGTTCCCTGTCATTACATTACATTACATTTAGTCATTTAGCAGACGCTTTTATCCAAAGCGACTTACAATTGTTCAAAGACCGACGGACGCAGCCATCAGGAGCAATTAGGGGTTAAGTGTCTTGCTCAAGGACACTACAGCATGCTAGCAGGAGGAGCCTGGGATCGAACCAGCAACCTTTGGATTACTAGACCACCAGCTCTACCTCCTGAGCTACCACCCCCAATAAGACTGAACATGATGTAGAGTGCGCTCAGTGGTCCCAGCTTGATCAAAACCAAACTGAGGTGAAGAGAGAGGCAGAACCTGTTGCCTGCACCTCAACTGAACAGATGGAAACAGAAGCTGATGGAGAGGACTGTGGAGTGTCAGAAGCAGCCAGTAGCTCAGATCCAGCTGCTGCTTTAAAACCAGCTGGTGCTGAGCAGCGCTTCTCTTCTCAAACTGACACTGAAGACAGTGATGAAGATTGGAAGGAGACCAGAGAACCTCAGTCAAGTAAGTTTTTATTTTTTCTCCTACCAAGCTGTTGATTCCCCATTTAATTAAAATGAGCAGATATTCACAATGCTAATTGAACTTTATTGGCATTTATAGTTTGTTTAAATCATTGAGTGTTTAGTAAAACCTTGTTATAGAAATGTTTACCTCTGCTTTTTACTGTAACAATTGTGTGTGTGTGTGTGTGTGTGTGTGTGTGTGTGTGTGTGTGTGTGTGTGTGTGTGTGTGTGTGTGTGTGTGTGTGTGTGTGTATGTGTATGTGTATGTGTATATGTGTGTGTGTGTGTGTGTGTGTGTGTGTGTGTGTGTGTGTGTGTGTGTGTGTGTGTGTGTGTGTGTGTGTGTGTAAATATTATAAATAATTGGATTATAGTGATATTTCAAACTACTTTCTTTAATTGGTAGCACATGTCTTCAATCTTATCAGTCATTCAGCCATTTAAATGGAGAAAAGTAGTGACTCTGCTGTTTGGTATGATGGTGTGCACCACACTGAACATGGACCAGAGAAAGCAAAGGAGAGTTGTCTGAGGAGATCAGAAAAATTAGACAAGCGTGTTAAAGGCTATATAGACCATCTCCAAGCAACTTGTTCCTGTGACTACAGTTTCAAATATCATTAAGAAGTGTAAGTTCCATGGGACTGTAGCCAACCTCCCTGAATGTGGCTGCTACAGGAACATTTTCCCCAGATTGAACAGAAGGATAGTGCGGATGGTAGAAAAGGAGCCAAGTACAACTTCCAAAGAGGTACAAGCTGAACGTCAGGGTACATCAGTGTCGGATCGCACCATCTGTCTTTTTGAGTGACAGTGGGCTCCATGAAAGAAGACCCAAGGAGAACTCCACTTTTGAAAGAAACATAAAAAAGCCAGACTGGAATTTGCTAAAATGCCCTTTGGACAGATGAGTCAAAACTGTAGCTTTTTGGCAAGTCACATCAGTTCTATGTTCACAGACAAGTAAATTAAGCGTTCAACAAAAAGAACACCATACCTAACGTGAGAGACAGAGGAGGCTCAATTATGTTTTGGGGCTGCTTTGCTGCATCTGGCACGTGATGCCTTGAATCTGTGCTGGGCAAAACGATCTCAAGACTATCAAGGCATTCTGGAGCTAAATGTTCTGCCCAGTATCAGAAACCTATTCCTCAGTTGCAGGTCATGGGTCCTCCAACAGGATAATGACCCAAAACATATAGGCAAAAGCACCAAGAATGGATAACAACAAAACATTGGACTATTCTGAAGTGGCCTTCTATGCGCCCTGATCTGAATCCTATCGAACATCTATGGAAAGGGCTGAAACATGCAGTCTGGAGAAGGCACCCCTCAAACCGGAGACAGCTGGAGCAGTTTGCTGAGGAAGAGTGCCCAAACTACCTGAGAGGTGAAGAAATCTCATTGAGAGCTACAGAAATCGTGTGGTTGCCTCTAAAGGTTGTACAACAAAATATTAGGTTATGGGTCACATCATTTTTGTCCATGCCATTTTTATTTTGTAAAATATTCCGTTGAATCAAAAGCAGTCTGATTTCTATAAAATATGGAATAAACAATGATGGCTGCCAATTACTTTTGTGAGTTTCAAGTTATTTCAGAAAATTGTAGGTTCTTCTTCCATCGGTGTGTTATAAACATTTAATGGATATGGGACTTGGCAGAATGACGCAAAGTGCACACAATTACAGGGAGACGTTTTCAGATGGTACAAACATCCTAGGTCCCAAATTGAATTACTCAAATAGTCAACTTCATAACAACATAAGTCTACGATCCAGAGCTTTGTTCAGTGGTGTGTTGAACACTTTCTCACCCTCAACGTTATTAAAACAGAAGATAGCGTTTGACCCCAAATCCATTGGTGACCACTCCAGTGGTAATCCATGACCAGAGGATAGGACAGGTGAGCTCTTACAGATACCTGAGCATTCACTGAGATGACCAACTGGGGCCAGTGGGTGATCTAGTGATCAAAAGGTTGCCGGTTCAATCGCTGCTTCCTCCTTACATGCTGTAGTGTCCTTGAGCAAGACACTTTACCCCTCACTGAGCCTTGCATGGTTACCTCAAATTACATAAATGTAACTGACTTTGTCCAGGTGGAAAATGTCTGCTCCAGGGTTCAGCAGAGACTTTACTTCCTTTGAAGGCTCAGGATCTTTGGCACAAACCAGAGTGCTCGTTGTATTGAGCTCTCTGTGCTGTGGCATATCAGTATGGTTTGGCAACCTGTTTGTGCAGCTAAAGGCCCTGGTTACACTCCTCACACAGAGAGCCATGAAGATAATGGGAGTCGGGCATGACCCTCTTCAGGCTGTTCTTATTAGATAGGCACAGAAAATAACTTCAGACCCTGCACTTGTCCTCCACTCTGAGTACCAGCACCTCCTGTGAGGCAGGGTCCCCCAGTGTAGGGTCAACCGCTATAAGCACTTCTTTGTCCACCTGTCCATCAAAACACTAGACACCACATCAGATGTATATATGAATGTATTAACTGACTGTATCTTGTGGTTGATTGCATTTTACATGTTATTTTGACAGGGACAAATTTCCTTCAGAAAAATGTCTCTTATCTTACATACTGTACATTACCGTTCCATCATACATCTTTCTAACTATTCAACTGTTGTTGAATAGCAGCAGTATAGTAAATAAACTTGCTTTGCCTCTGGTTAATAAAACACGTCTCTGTTTTCTTACTTCTGTCCTAGGAGATTTAAATGTCCTGAACAAATATAATCTGTTTATTGAGTTTAAAAAACTATTGAAAGGTGGGCTATATGACATCATGAAGGTATGTTGATTTGTTTGTGTGGAATATTCAAAATAAAAAGTCCCCTCAGTTAATGCTTGTTTATGAATAAATATCAGTATTACTAATTCAAATCAAATTTCTGTTTGATCAGTAAATAAGTGCAGCTGCTTTAATTTTGATTAACAATTAAAATGGAAAGGTCTAAAACAATGTTTCACGTCTAGTTTTTGTATTTGACAACACAATGAATATTTAGCGTCTACTTTGGGGTCGGAACTTAAATATCCAAATAAACTATGGATGTGTCCCTGTTTTCAACGACACAGCATCTTTCTGCTTCTCCTCTCACGCTTTAGACGCTGCGCTCTGTCTTCGCTCCATGTGTACTGTGTTTATAAGCGCAACCTGTGGGCTGGGTTTATTTTTAAACTGAAAAATGTGATTTGAGGTGAAAAACAGCTTTAGATTGGCTTCCTGTGGCAACTTGCCTAATGATGAAACTAACAGATCTGCGGAATTATTTATCTAAATGATAAAGTATATTTTATTTTGACACGGAGGAAAAAATAATTAATTATCATTATCATTGTTTTATCGCCCAGCACTAATTCAGATTGTGCTTAAGCTACATATAAAACTATTGGTAATTGTTCAATTATACTTTTTTTTTTTTTTTTTTTAAATGTTGGATTTCTGGAGCAGGGAGGTTTTTTTTTTATTTGAAATCTTCCAGTATTGTCATAAAATGTGAGTAACTGATGCAGGTTCTGAATTACAACATTAATATAAAGGTGAATTATCTGGTAGAATTGTCAAATTTTGATTGCAGGGATAATTGTGCAATAACTTCGGGTGAACTTCTTTAACTGGGATAAGGAATTTGTTCGGGTCCAACCGAATTGTCTGCAATTTCAGGAGAAGTTCTCCTCCAAAAGGCAGGCGATTGGGGGAGGGGGGGGGGAGACTTTCACTTAGGCATCGCGTTTTTAATGAGGGTTATTACATTACACTCAAAATTTTTCCCGCCGGTTAAAAGACAGGGGATTTCACCAATCATTGGCTCATACAACATAGCTTTGAGAGGAAATAATACTTCAGGAGAAAATACCTTTTGTGGTCTGCCTCTGGATATCAAATTAAGGGGGTGTACCTGTAACTAAAGTGACTATTGCTATAGATGTTATGAACAAAACTGCTGAAATTTTCACCAATTCTAAAGTGCATCAGATTCATGTATAAAGGGGTGAGATTAATCTATAAAGGGGTGTTCTGATGTGTCAGAAGCTTTGTAGAAATCAAAAGAATAATTGCATCATTAATTATTTCGGAAGAGTCTAATCGATCTGGGACCAAGCTCAGAATCTACCTTTCATAAAACCTGATTGACAAGGTGAAATGTTGTTGATTTTCACATATTTTGTTAATAGCAGCGAGCAGAGTAGCATTGGTTATGGCATACTCACTCATCGGAGAAGTCTATAGGTGATTCTTTGGCGTAGTCATGAAGCTCGTTAATGTGTTCCATTCTCTCCACAGCTCCAGCAGCTTCAATCTCACTTTCTTTGTTCATCATTTAATGACGGAAGTTTTTAGATTATTAGTTTATTTGTTTAATTACTTTCCACCACATGGCAAGTAGTGTCATCGTATATCATGTGAAACACGAGGAGGGAGCCAAAATTGGTGTTAGGTAGTTGTAGGGAGAGCTGAGTGTTTTCCATACATTAATTTATTCGTGGCGAAATATCAACAATTACTGCCACATAGATTTTCTATATTTTTACTAGTTAAAATGGGTTGAATTTTATTGTACCACAGTGAGCTCAACCCCTTTTATCCTGCTCCTTCTCTCTCTGTGGTTAGGGTTAGCGCAGCCACTTTTCTCTCCCCTGCGAATCGGTTCTCGTCAATCTCACATTGTGGTCCCTTAGCCAATCAGAAGAGGAGTTTGCACTACCGCTAACATCCAGGTCTTATAAACTGTCAGCTGTTTAACATGCACAATGTGAAAAGTATCCTCTTTGGGCTGCTCCCGTTAGGGGTGGCCATAGGGGTTCATCTGCCTCCAATACATTCTGTTCTGTGCAGCTTCCTCCCTTACACCAACCACCTGCATGTCCTCCCTCACCACATAATAAAGCTTTTCTTTGGCTTCCTCTTTTCCTCTTGCCTTGCAGTGCCATCCTCAGCCTCCTTCTCCCAATGTTACTCTTTTCTCCTCCACACGTCTCCAAACCATCTCAATGTGGCCTCTCTCACTTTTCCACCAAACTGTCCAACCTGAGCTGTCCCTCTAATGTCCTCATTCTTAATCCTGTCCGTCCTTGTCACTCCCAATGAAAATCTCAACATCCTCAACTCTGCCACCTCCACTTCAGCCACCTGCCTTTTTTTTTCGGAGCCACCGCCTCTAAACCGTACAACATGGCTGCTCTCACTACCGTCCTGTACACCTTCCCCTTCACGTTTGCTGGAACCCTTCTGTCACACATCACATCCGGATACTCTTCTCCACCCTGCCTGTACTCTCTTCTTCACCTCTTTCCCGCGCTCTCCGATGCTTTGGATGGTCAACCCAAGTACTTGAACTCATCCGCCTTTTCCACCTCCACTCCTTGTATTCTCAGCTTTTCTCCGCCCTCCCTCCAATTCAGGCACATGTATTGTGTCTTACTCCTGCTGACTTTCATTCCTCTTCTCTCTAATGCTGCCTCCACTTCTCCAGGCTCTCCTCCACCTGCTCCCTACTCTCGCTACAGATCACAATGTCATCCGCGAACATCAGTCCACGGAGACTCCTGCCTGATTTCATATGTTAACCTGTCCATCACGATTGCAAACAAGAAAGGGCTCAGAGCTGATCCTTGATGTAATCCCACCTCCACTTTGAATGCCTTCATCACACCTTACTTCTGTCTGACTGCCCTGGAGAGCTCCTTCAGTGATAGGCTGCTTCACCCAAAAGTGTGGGAAGGAGCGCTATCGCAGGTCCTTCCTTCCTGTGGCTGTCAGACTGTATAACCAACAGCACAGCCAGTAGACCACACACATATACACAACTGTGAAAAATCCAAGCACAACTTTTTTTATTTTTTTTTATTAAAGTGCAATCCCTGATGTGCAATGTGTCAAGATACTGTGTGCGCAATAAACTTAGTACTCTGGTTCCTATTTATGTTCCTTTTTTAAAAATATTTGTATATATAGTGCCTACCTTTATGCACTCTGTTTTCTGTTGTCCCCTTTTTGCTGCAGTAACAAGGTAAATTTCCCCGTTAGGGGACTAATAAAGGTTTATCTTGTACAACTCTTACATTTTTACAGTTTGCCACCCCCGACCTCCGAATGCAATACCACACTTCCTCTCTCAGCACCCTATCATATGCATTCTCTAAATCCACAAAGATGCAGTGCAACTCCGTCTGCTCTTCCCTGTACTTTCCATCATTCTTAAAGCAAACATGGCATCTGTAGTACTCTTTTCTGGTATGAAACCATACTGCTGCTCGCTGATCCCCACCTCTCCTCTTAACCTAGCCTCCACTACCCTTTCCCATAGCTTCATTCTGTGGCTGATCAACTTTATTTCCCTGTAGTTACTACAGGGACTCTGTACGTCTCCCTTATTCTTGAATATGAGTACCAGTACACTTCTTCTCCACTCCTCCTGCATCCTCTCCCTTTCCAGGATTGTGTTAAATAGTATCGTTAGGAACACCACTGCCATCTCACCTAAACATTTCAGTGCTTTGCCAGGTATGTCATCTGGGCCAACTGCCTTTCCACTCCTTCTTTAATGCTGTTCTCACCTCATCCTTGCTAATTTGCTACACTTCCTGATCCACTGTCCCCACACCATCTACTCGTCTCTCCCTCATTTTCTTCAATCATCAACTCCTCAAAGTACTCCTTCCACCTTAACACGCTCCCCACTAGTCAGCACATTCCCATCATTATCCTTCATCACCCTAACCTGCTGTACATCCTTCCCAGCTTGGTCCCTTTGTCATGCCAATCGGTACAAGTCCTTTTCTCCTTCCTTAATGTTCAACCTCTCATACAACTTATCGTATTCCTTTTCCTTTGCCACTTCTCTCTTCCCCTTACACCACATCAGCTTGTACTCCTGTCTACTTTAATCTCTCTGACTATGCCATTTCTTCTTCGCCAACCTCTTCTGCTCTATGCTCTCCTGTACTCATTCCACCACCAAGAGTCCGTGGTCGTTTCTCAATACAAAGTACGCGAAGTCCGGACTTGCGGACTTGGTAGTTGACACTTGGCAAGTTCGACTCGGGGGTACAGACTCCCGGGGACGGGAGGACCCAGGATGGACATGGTGCAAAATGCATTCTGGGATACTTGGCTGTCCCAAGTCCAGACAAGTCACCACTGATGCATCCTCGATAAAATGTGCGGAGCAAGTCCACATCCGGGCATTTGGACTGGACTTGTCCGGGCATTTGGACTGGACTTGGCTTGATGCGGACTTTGAGTTGGAACAGTACTTGGGATGTGACGTCTTCTGACGTTTCACAAGTCCACAAGAACACAAGTTCAGACAAGAACGCAGATTGAGAAAGGCCTAATGTCTTCCTTCCTCTTCCCAATGATACATAGTACCTTCTTGGCCATCTCCCTTACCACTTCTGTAGTCGTTTTTCAGTTATTTGGTAACTGTTCATTTCCACCTATTGCCTGCCTTACCTCTTTTCTAAATTGCATGCAAAGCTCTTCTTTCACTCTTCCTCTTCTTGGCCTCCAGAGTCATCCTACAGACCACCATCCAATGCTGCCTAGCAACATACTCCCCTACCACCACTTTGCAGTCACTAATCTCTTTCAGATTGCACCTCCTGCATAAGATGTAGTCCACCTGTGTGCACCTTCCTCCACTCTTGTATGTCACCCTGTGTTCCCTAGTCTTGAAATACGTATTCACAACTGCCAATTCCAACCGTTTGCCCACATCCACCATCTGTCCTTCCACATTCCTTTCCTTGACACCATACCTACCCATTATCTTCTTGTCACCCATGTCTCTGATCCCTTTACCAACATGCCCATTGAGATCTGCTCCAATGACCACTCTCTCTCCCTTGGACGCTTTCCACCACTACATCCAATGCACTAAAGGATTGTTCTTTCTCTTCAATCTCACAGCCAACTTGGGGAGCATATGTACTGACCACATTTATTACCACCTCATCAATTTCCAGCTCCGAAATTCCTGGCCTTACTCCCTTTCCACCTGGTCTCTTGTACACATAGTAGATCTACCTTCCTTCTCTCCATGTCAGCCAGCGCTCTCTTTACCCTTCATAGTGCCAATGTTCAAAGCTCCTACTCAACTCTACTCTCCTACTCTTCTTCCTCTCCTGCTGTCTCCGGACACGCCTTCCCCCTCCTTTTTCGGCTGACAGTAGCGTCATTTCCACTAGCACAATTTCCCTGTTGGCTAACGGCACCAGTGGCAGTCGTTAACCTAGGCCTCGACCAATCTGTAATGGAAATCAGATTTGTTGTCCGCATGTTTGATTTGGCATGGCTTTTACACCGAATTCCCTTCCTGACGCAACCCTCTCTATTCATCGAGGCTTGGGACAGGCACTGATGATACACTGGCTTGTGCACCCCCAGTGGCTAGATTCAACATGTGAAAAGTAATTAGTAACAAATGGGTTTAGTTACAAAATAAATACAATTTTTAATAAATTATTTGTAGAACACCATACATCTTGTGCACATTATGCTTGTCCTCCTTGTGTCCTTTGCTGTGTATGAAAAGGGATTCTCAGCTCAGGATTAAATCTGATCTCAGGGTCACAGTGGAGGACCAGATTCGAATAAGTCTTGAGGGAACGAGCTTGGAGGGGTTTGATGCCCAGGAGCTTGTGCAGATGTGGTTCAGTCAGGGTAAAAAAAAATAAAAAGAGCTAGAACGCCCAAATACAAGGGTTGCTCTTCAGAGGTGCCCAACTCTAGTAGCTCTCAGGGGGCTGTGTGCAAAAGGGAGGGAAAGGAGAGGCATAATAACATAACAGCAAGTTACTTGTTGTGGTTGTTTAGTGACAGTAATATACTGACCACATACCTTACCTTATATTTACATTTGTTAATTTATTTGGTGTCCATGTTAAAAAAAAGCACAATTTGACCTAATTTCTGTTAAAGCGCTACTTCACTTTGAGTTGTTACTGTTAAATAAAACCTCACATTATTTCTGTAAATTGTACATATATTACCAAAGCTTTTAAGACAGTTAAGATGGGGAAAAATATGAATTTGTTGTGTTGCACGTCGATTTCAGTGGTGCTCCTTAAACATTCGGTAGGGACCACCACTGCAACTAGTTGAAAAAGTTCATGTGGACCCCTGAGTTTGTTAACGAACACGGGCAAATTGTATATAATTGTAAAGTGATAGTGTGGGGGTGGTGTGGATTGAGCAACCACACCTGTCATGGGTCTACGTAATTGGGGCCCGGATCAGTGTCTACGCCTCGTTAGACAAAAAGAGCAACTGGTTAAACCCCCATCTCCACACACGAGAGGGGCCCTTTTCATGACACGTCCATCTGCTCCTGGGCTTATTTTAACTAGCCCATTCTCTACGATGTTGAAAACCCTGTTGACTGTCTCTGTGCCAGAGGTACCTAAAAATGTCACTTGGGTGAGGTGTGGTAGGTGAAACTGCAACATGTGATTAGATTTGTGAATTGAAAACTTAAGGCAAACTATCAATCATTTTTATTGCCAAGTAAGTTTACACGTACAAGGAATTTGTCTTGGTGTATACAATACCAAGAAACAAATGCAAACTCGGGAAACAAGATTGAGACAAAAGTATATGTGAAATATGGCTGTTTATAAAATATGGCTATTAAAGTAGGATATGGCTGTTAAAAATATTGCTCTTTTTAAAATAAAGTGCTGTACAGTTTGCAAGAATGTGCAAAATATGGATACTTAACATTAATTTAACGTATAGTGATTAGTGACTATGGGGGCAGTGTTAGAGTGGGGTCAGTGTGGGGTGGGGGGCTTGTCAGCTCCGAGCCTTGTTGATGAGTCTGCCAGTCGCAGACAGGAACAAACTGTTCTTACGGTATATAGTAACATTCTGATGCCAATCTTGAGGTTTCACTCATCTTTCTGTGTCTCCAGAGCTCCAGCAGCTCTCTGTCTGTAAAGAGGAGCTTCCCCCGAACAGCAGGAGTGGAGCCCCAGTCTGGGCCAGGAGGAGCCAGGGCCCCCACACATTAAAGAGGAAGAGGAGGAGTTCCCTGTGAAGACTGAACATGATGTAAAGTGCGCTCAGTGGTCCCAGCTTCATCAAAACCAAACTGAGGTGAAGAGAGAGGCAGAACCTGTTGCCTGCACCTCAACTGAACAGATGGAAACAGAAGCTGATGGAGAGGACTGTGGAGTGTCAGAAGCAGCCGGTAGCTCAGATCCAGCTGCTGCTTTAGAACCAGCTGGTGCTGAGCAGCCCTTCTCTTCAGTCTTCTGAAACTGAGACTGAAGACAGTGAAGGTTGGAAGGAGACCAGACAACCTCAGTCAGGTAAGTTTTTATTTTTTCACCTACCAAGCTGTTGACCAGTTTAATGTCAGCAGGTAATAACTTCAATTGTTGATTCCCCTTTTAATAGAAAGAAACAAAATGGTATGAGCACTACTAGGGCTGTGTTGGAGAAAATCTCCTGTGTGGTAGGTGAGGTTAATTTGCCTGCTACAGGAAAACAAAACTGAATATCTAAGACATTTATTCTGCAGAATAAAGAGATTCAGAGCTGTGTCAAAGCAGTGTTCGGACCAGTCTGGCTAGGGCTTTTTACTGATGACAGGTTGTGTAACAATGATTAGCTTATGATTTACAGGACGATGCCAACTCAGTCATCAATTGATCAAATCAATTGGGAGCTCATACAATGGTTTAATAGTCAAACTCAGGTCACAGGTACAATCTGACAAAGACACAATGCTCTGTCAAGTTACCCTTAGCTCCACATAAGATTGAGTGAGGATGGAATGGTATCTGGTTTTTTTTAATACGACAATAGGCATTGTTTAGAAAACAACACTTAATATAAACTCTTGAGAGACTCATTCAAAACCCCAAGGCAATGTTTTTTTTAAAGTTACGTAACTTACAAAAGACTATTGTCCTATGTAAAACATCATTCACAAGAATGGTCATGTGCATTTTTCTCTCACAGCTGCCCCCTGAAAGTGCAGTCAAATCATCGTAGGAAATCTGTCAATTGACTTTGCATCCTTCAAGTCGAGCAATCAATTATTTAAATTTGTCAGTCAGTGTGCATTACAATAACAGGATAAAACAGATTGAAGCTTACAAAATGTGCGGGGATAACATTTTAATGGGGAATTATAATTAAGGGGAGCGTCAACTCGTAGTTAACATTATTTACTGTTCATAACGCTTGGAGAGGGTGCGATCAGGAGAGAATCAGTGTCCCCATTACACACAGTTGTCTCATGCCGTTTCATATGCACTTTCATTCCATAATCGAACATAATATGAATAACTTACATCTAAAGTAAAAATACACTGTTTTGTCTCACTGATCTCACTGAGAGGCGATAGTGGTGCCGCCCCTAGCGGTCGCCTGCGCCGGCGCTCTGGTTACTCTTTCACTTTTTAGTATTTTTTTCCTTTTTTTTATCATAATGTACGCCAAAAAAACATCGACAGTTACCTCAAACGACCGCGATACACTCATGGATATAAAAATGTCCCTAAACGAACAACTTTGGGACTTTTTATCCATGGAAGCAGAGTGGCCGGTGGAAAACCTACACGGGAACACGCTCAACAACAACAACAACAACAAAAATGGAGCCGCTGTTCCACGAGCGGGCCCACGGAGGAAGCACCGAGGTAAACGAGGCGGCATTCGGGCCAGAATGAGGACGCAACCTTACCATCCACCTCTGCCAAGCATCCTTCTCGCTAACGTCCAGTCCCTGGAGAACAAGATGGATGGACTTCGAGCGAGGATTAAATTCCAGCGAGACACGAGGAACTGTTCCGTCCTCTGTCTGACGGAAACGTGGCTGAATCCACTGGTGCTGGATGAAGCCATACGTCCAGCCGAGGCCTTCTCCGTGTTCCACGGCGACAGAACGGGAGAGTCGGGGAAATCCAAAGGTGGAGGCGTCTGCCTAATGGTAAACAACCGCTGGTGTAACGCCAACAACACCAAATTCCTCTCCCACTCCTGCTCGCCGAACCTGGAACAGCTGACCATACTATGCCGTCCATTTTATCTCCCCCGGGAATTTAGCAAGCGGACACCGACGCAGCTCTGTCGGTTCTGTACGATGTGTTGTGCGGATTTCAGAACAGACATCCCGACGCGGCTGTGGTGGTGACTGGGGACTTTAACAGGGCCAACCTTGAAAAAGTTCTGCCGAATTTCCACCAACACATCACGTGTGCCACCAGGGGAGATAGAACTTTGGACCATTGTTACACACCTTACAAGAACGGATACAAGCCCGTCTCACTACCTGCTTTCGGGAAATCAGATCACGCCGCGATCTCGCTGGTTCACGTTTACAGGCCTCTGATCGCGCGAGAACTGGTGGTGACGAGGGAAGTGAAGCGGTGGACGGACCAATCGGAGGCTGCGCTTCAGGATGCTCTGACTGACGTAGACTGGGACATGTTTCAATCAAGATCAAGTGACGTCAGCGAGTTTACGGAGGTTGTAGTAAGTTTTGTAACTACGCTAGCAGATAATATCGTTCCCACGGTAAAAGTTCGGATATTTCCGAACCAGAAACCGTGGGTTGATAAATCCATCCTTGGCGCTCTGATTGCTCGCACGGCCGCTTACAAAGACGGTCTTGTATTTGGTAATATGGACAATTACAAAGCGGCGTCGTACAATCTGCGGAGGGCGGTGAGGGACGCTAAACGGACATACAGGGAGACCGTGGAGCTACAGATGGAGCGGGGGGACACAAGACGCTGTGGCAGGGGCTGCGGACTATTACGAATTACAAGAGCAGCTCCCCCCCCAGCCACAAGTGTGGACGCCTCCCTTTCCAACCAACTGAACTCCTTTTTATAATTGGAGTTACACCGCTGGGGATGAGCGCGCACTCTCAGTGTTCCTGCACAAGGTCAGGAGGGCTCTGATGCGGGTGAAGACCAAGAAAGCTGCGGCCCAGATGGCATATCTGGCGAGTACTGAAGACCTGTGCTAACCAGCTAGCTCCGGCACTACAATATTCAACATCTCCCTGGCTGAATCAGTGGTCCCGTCCTGCTTCAAGAGGTCCACCGTCGTTCCTGTCCCGAAGATCGCCTCTCCTGCCTGCCTGAATGACTGCCGTCCGGTGGCCCTCACCTCGATGGTCATGAAGTGTTTTCGAGAGGCTGATTAAGGATTACATCTGCGCCTCCCTCCCCTGCACCTTGGACCCGTTGCAGGTCGCGTACCAGCAAAACAGATCCACGGATGACGTGGTCTCCCAGGTACTGCACACCACACTCACGCATCTGGATGGCCAGAAGGGGGCCTATGTGAGAATGCTGTTCATCGATTATAGTTCAGCTTTCAACACCATAGTCCCCACCAGACTGGCTGTCAAGCTGATGGAGCTCGGACTGAATGCTCCGCTGTGCGCCTGGATCCTGGACTTCCTCACAGCCCGCCCCCAGGTGGTCAGGGTGGGGAAGTACATGTCAAGCGCCCTCACCCTGAATACAGGATACCCCCAGGGCTGCGTCCTCAGCTCCTTACTGTACTCCCTGTACACACATGACTGTGAGGCCAGGTCCAGCTCCAACACCATCATCAAGTTTGCTGACAACACCATGGTCATGGGCCTGATCACCGACTGCGATGAGAAGGCCTACCGCGAGGAGGTGGCTGACCTGTCACTCTGGTGCCAGGACAACAGCCTCCACCTGAACGTCAGCAAAACCAAGGAGCTGATTGTGGACTTTAGGCGAGGATCACAATCGAGGACGCACGCGCCCTTGTTGATTAATGGGACTTCTGTCGACAGGGTGAGCAGCTTCAAATATCTGGGAGTCCACATCACAGAGGATTTAACATGGACTGTACATACAGACACTGAAGGTGAGAAAGGCGAGGCAGCGTCTTTACCAACTCAGGCAGCTGAGGAAATTCAGGGTCTCGGTGAGGATCCTCAAGTCCTTCTACTCTGGAGCAGTGGAGAGCATCCTGACAGGCAACATCACTGCCTGGTTTGGGAGCTGTACTGCCCAGGACAGGAGGGCCCTGCAGAGGGTGGTGCGCTCAGCTGAAGGTACCACTGGAACTACCCTCCCCCCCTTGCAGGAGTTATACACCAGGAGGTGTAGTAGCAGAGCCCGCAGGATCATGAAGGATCCTCATCACCCCAACAACGGACTGTTCCAGCTGCTGCGGTCAGGCAAGCGCCTCCGCAGTCACACAGCGAGAACAGAGAGACTGAGACAGAGTTTTTTCCCGCAAGCCATTAGAACTGTCAACGCTGACCTCACCAGGGGTCCTCACTGAGCCACACACATAGGCTCCACTGCCTCACTGTACTGTATGTAGCATACTGTACCGCATACTGTGTCACTGTTCAGGGTTGTTCGTGATGCCGTATTGCTGCGCCGTACTGTTGTATACTGTGCTGTATTATCCCAAACACTACCTCACTTTATTCACATGCCACTTTAATGCACATATCTGTATATACATAATTCCCTATTCCATCTACATAAGCATATTCCCTCTATCTATTCCATTTAATTTCATTTTATTTTTATTGTATTTTATTTTATTCTATATATTTTTATTTTATTCTATAAGTATTCGACTTACTGTATTACATTTTAGGAGTCAGTTTGTTGGGCTATTAGAAATTTTTCCTCTGACATATTGTGTGTGATCACTGGGTGCGTTGCATTACATTTCACTGCATATATGTATGAAAGTATGTATATGTAAGTGACAAATAAAAATCTTGAATCTTGAATCTATTTTCACCTGCCGGTTTTGTTGACTGGTTGTGTGGTCATGGAACTTGAATTTTAGGAAATGCAAACCTACTATGAAAGACTTTTCTTTCATGAACAAACAATTTATTGTTCAATAAACTGACTTCTAACACCAACCAATCACACTTATTTTACATATGCAAAACTAATCCACATGTCAGCACATCTTTGCATTAAGTACACACTTCATCATAAAACATAATTTAAAATGTATTTAGCTCCAGATTACACAAACATGAGGAGGAGAAATAGACGTTTCCACTGTGGAGGGCTCCCTCTGGTCATTCTCACTTCTCTTTCTGTAATTGGAAGATGTTGACAGCAACTTATAAGAGAAATGAGAGCTCCTTGTCAACACAAACAAGACGCTACAAAAACACTGCACCACGACTAGATATTCACACCACAGGACCAGCACATATACGCTGAAATTACCTTTTGTTTGACGCCGTCCGAGCCTGAATCAAACCAAACACAAAGTTAGATCCACGATGGCTTAAGAAAGAAGCATCTTATCTAGCAGACAGCACAGTGTTCATTGCGATATCCCATACGGTTTAAAATACCTTTATTTGGTACCTGAGCTGGTGCAGTTCCAAAATGCAAGTTTGAGAAGTCCCTACAGCAGCAGCACCACTCCAACCATCGCCATGGAGTCCTCAAAAAAAGTTGCACTAAACCCTAAAAGGGTAAATAACAAAGGGGTTACTAACAAATTCAATAAGGAAGGAAGGAGGGTTAGGGTTGGGGCCTCCTTCCACCCGATAGTGGATGGAGGCCGGTCCACCGTGCTGCCCACGGGACAAAGAAGGACACGCAAGCCCCAACACAAATTTAGAAAATGTGCAATAGAGGGATTTTGTGTAGCACCCCAGTAATTCAAAGGCGTATAATCTCTTACCCAAATATGGGCTGTATTATCGTAGGTAAAAGTCTATCAGTCCCTCCTAAGGTTGACACTCCACATACTGTATGACATGTTCGATCTGTTCCTGGCAAATTACACCTTCAATCACAGTAGAATATTGACTCATTGATTTATCTTCAAGCTGTGTAATTGTTAGAATCTGAAAATTAACATTGAAAGAAATAGATGCATTGTGTCAGCAGAAATGTTTTATTTTTTATAAAAAATGTCCATGTGCTCTGGGATGGCTTTATGCACATCAAATTAGAAAACAATAAAAAATGCTGGCATGCCCGTCGTAGCAACCGTTGGAGAAGGGGACAGGTGCACAAAATGTGCCCTGATGACTCCCTCTCCGTGCCTCCCCCTCCACCCCGCAGGACAGGCGGCCGCCTATCTGGCCCATAGGAAGAGAAAAACACTTTTCTTAAATCACAGGCTTTGCGATTTGAAAATTGCGATCTGTTGAATTCAGATGTCGGTTTCAAGTCCGTGAATTGTTCAGTCCTAGTGTTCAAAGCAAGTGCTGGTGGTGTGCGTGTGGCTGTGATTAGTCCACCTGTATACGTGTGTGTGTGTGTGTGTGTGTGTGTGTGTGTGTGTGTGTGTGTGTGTGTGTGTGTGTGCGTGTGTGTGATGTGTCCACCGGTGAGTGTACGGGACTCGTCCCAATTGGTTCTGGCGTATAAGGTCGGTATTATATCGTAGTGCCTCCAAGCAGTGGAAAAGCCACCCTTGGGTCCTGCAGCTGTGTAGACACCCCACCACCACAGGAAAGCCCCTAGACCCTGGCCTGCAGCCACAGAAGACCCCCCTGCTCCCAGAGAAGCTGGAAGCCCACGGAGCAACACCGACGCCCGGCCCCGAGAGGCATAACCCACATCCGGAGCGCCTGAGACCCTGCACCCCTGAGGTGCACAAATACAACCCACCCCCATGTGCAGGAACCCAGGCCACGGACGCCAGGCACGGACAGCAGGCCACGAGCCAGGTCCCGTGCCGACAGACCAACACCCCACCAGAAGCGCCCACCCCACAGGCGAGCTGGTGGGGCCACCACGCCCACCAACGCACCGCGTAAAGGTGATACTGCAACTTGCCAGATGCCCCTCCTGGCCACAAGCCCCAAGTGTCCAGCCAGATAGCCGAGTGCGCTCAGTACAGGACACCCAGACGTCAGCCTCCCCCCGACAGCTATTTTTCCAGGTTAGCCTCGTTGAGATTAAAAATCTCTTTTACAAGAGAGACCTGACCAAGAAAGCAGCAGACACTGTTACTGAATACATGAGTGGGAAGTAGAGTATGCTCCTTGTCATAATGGTCAAATTTGTTTTGACTAATTGGAGTATGAGATAGAATGTGCCAAACAGAGACAGCAGCACATCCCAGGACAGACACCATCAAACAGTGTGTGTGTTGTATCGATTAAATAAAGAAAAAAAAATATCCTAAATGCTCTAAGGGTAAGAGGTCAATTTGCATTCCAAAAACTTTTCACAGTTAAATGCTTTACTTTGATAATGATTCATTTACTCAAATGCTGAAAAGGAAAGTTGGTGCTCGACATGCCCCAGGTGACAGTATTTTCCTTAAATTAATGACTCATGAAGAAACAGTGATAGCCTACACATCTATTAATCATGTATTAGTCTGTCCTTCGCACAGAAGCCTGTTCCTCAGAATCGGTTGACAGCACATAGTTGGTGAGGGGATGGATTGAGGGTGAATCCCACTGCTGGAGTCAGATCCAGTTCATCCTCTTTCACTCCAGGTGGTGGAGTAAAACGAAAGCGCTGGAGGAGGGAGGTGAAGAAGAGGAAGACTTCCATCCTGGCCAGACTCTCCCCTGGACACGCCCTGCGACCTTAGACAGAGACCACATCAACGAAAGAGATTTAGGAGATGCAAAATCTGGTGACGAAGGGTTGGCTATAGAACTTGGGATGTTTTAACTCATTTTTATCAAACAAACATTTGACATGAAGGATTATACTCAACGCTGACATGAATCAGTTTGCCGTACCAGCAGAGAAAGGCATGTATGCATCTCTTTTCACAAATGTTCCATGCTCATCCAAAAAATGTGCTGGGTTGAATGTGTTGGGGCTTTCCCATTCGCTTTCATCATAAAGCACTGACATCAGCAGCGGATACACGGTGGTCCCCTGTTATCATAGAAAGAAGAGTTTGATGAAGAACAGAGACTCGTGTGACACAATTCTGAAACATATGAAACAGGACGTTAAATAGTACATTTAATTTGACATTATTGATCCTCAGCGTCTGTTGGTACAAGCTATCTGACCTTGTTGATAAAATATCCCTGGAATGTAACATCCTGACTGGTGATGTGAGGAAGGGACATTGGGACGACGTTGGCCAGTCTCTGGGTCTCATGGATGACGGCGTCAGTGTAGGGCAGCTTCTTCCTGTCTTCTCCTCGGACCTGAGGACTTCCTATCACTCTGCTCAGCTCCTCCTGGACCTGGTCTGTAGATTAAATATAGGAAATCAAATAAACTGGCCAAGGGCCCCGAGCCTTCATCAATGAGTGAGTTCTCTTCATGTTTCTTTCAACGTAGTATGAAATCAAAGAGACGGAGGTCAGAAGTGTACACACACATACGCACTTATAAGAGTCTGGTGTTTTGGATCCAAACTAGGAAAAGGTTTTTTTACAGTTTCAGGGTTTTACATATTATTAAAGTGCAGATGGCACACTTTCAAATTATGTCATATATTGAGATCCGAAAATACTTGAAGAAGATGTGTTTATTTGAAAGTTAGTACTGTCATGATCTCCGCCTTCTTCTACCTTCCCCTCCCTCTCCTCACCTGTCCCATTAGCCCAACTCCATTCACCTGCGCACACAGCTGTTCCCGATCAGCAATCTAACCGCTATATATGCCTCTCTCACCAGTCACCCATTGCCAGATTGTCTTCAATGCTTGCACCAGACTCTCCAGCGTTCTCCAGATCGACTCCCCGCTACCGACTCTGCCTCACCCCACCACGTATCCTGCCTGCCACTCCGCCTGCCTTCTGTCTGCACTCCCCGTTATCGAACCTGCCTGTCCCCGACGACGTATCCTGCCTGCCCCCTGCCTGTCTTCCGCCCGCTCTACAAATAAAAGACCAAATATCCCTGCCTGTCTTTGTGCTGCAATTGGGTCCTAACTACACCCGTTACAGTACAATCTGGCCAACAATGGACCCAACACACAACCCAGAGTTGCTGGCATGCCTGGGAAGGGTGGAGTCACAGCTCCAACACCAGGAGGCTGTCCTAGCCTCCACCTCAGTGGACATTCCGCTAGCAGTGGCTAGCCAGGAGCAAGGGCTCGCCACGCTAGCCGCCCAGGTCCAGCAGCTCGCCATCGCTCTTGGTCAGTTCATCCCGCCGCCTGCTTCCCCGGACCCACCTCCACCAGCACCGGACCAGCCTGGGTACTCCCTGGAGCCCTGGGTGGGGGTTCCAGAACGCTACGCCGGAGGCGCAGATGGCTGTAGTCCGTTCATGACGAACTGTTCCATCCTCTTCGCTCTGCAGCCCCACATCTTCGCCTCCGATGATGCCAGGGTGGCGTTCACCGTAAATCACCTGACGGGCCGCGCTCGGCTATGGGGAACAGCCAAGTGGGAAAGACGCACACCAGCCTGCTCCTCCTTCCACGCCTTCACCGCCGAGCTCCGAAAGGTGTTCGGCTACGGCAAGCTTCCTTTCATTAATATAGCCCTTAAGCTCTTTAGACACCCAGGATTTATTATTTTGGAATATTCTGACAGTTTTCTTTTCAGACGTAGTGTCTTCACAGAATGGTACATAGGACGTGATAATGTCTGTCAGTTCATGAACATCCTGGCAGGACTCAAAGAAAATGTCCCAAGTAGTGTCTTCGAGTCCATCCCTGAGTTGCTCTCTACTCCTATCAGACCTCACATGTATCTCCTTGGAGACAGGTTTTGTTCTCCTCACCACAGTTCTGTACTTGGGAAGTAGATGAATGATGTTATGATCCGATTTTCTGAGCTGGGGTCTGCATACGCTTTTATAAGCATTGGGGACATTTTTATTTGATTATTTTCTGATTTTACATAGCACTCAATGTTACAGTTTATTTTCCTTCTGATACCTTTACCTTCCACCACCCCCTGTCTTTGGAAATATTAGTCGTAACACTAATCATAACGTTTTTTCTGTGTTTTGTCTGTTTATGTCTGTCTTATAGAGTTCCTACTCAAAATAACTTCATATTATACACGTCATGGCTTAGTCTAAAGCATCAACAGCTTACATCAGTCATCTGTTTCTGTGTGCAAAACCCCAACACATTCATCCATATCCAGCCCAGTTGTTAGGCCTTCTCTTCAGGCTGAATCCCTAAGTTTCTCATGTCTCCTTGTGCGGTGGAAGGGGGTTAGGATACGGGACAAAGTGGATAAAGGGCTCTTGCATGATGCAGATGATCACTACTGGATGCAACTTGCATTTAAAGCCGCAAAAATCTATCTCCCACTAGTATTTTAAAAATCAAATCTCCAGACTAACGTAAACTCCCACCACGAGGCTATCTTTATTGGAGTCGAGTCATTTGGTGGGGCATGGCCCCCGGTGCCCATGCCATGAACCGGCCCCGATATCTACATGGACTTTATCCACTATATGGATATTGTCTACAGTGTAGACTGAAAACCCTGATGGAGACTCCTTCCACACTATGGAACAGCAACTAAGATTGTCACCTTGATTAGGAAGTCCTATAAAGGAACATCATGTACGATCATATATGGAGGTCAGCTCACCCCAAGTTTCCAAGTAAAAAAGGAGTTGGTCAGGGGTCCCTACTGTCTCCACTCTCTTCCCTTTGGCCATCAATCGAGGAGAGAATAGGAGAACCATTTTTTTTTGTGTTACTGTCCTCACAGATGCAGGACAAAACCACCAAGATGGTATATACCTCTTAAGGAATTGGACCCAACATCAACAAAAAGACTAAAATAATTAAGATTAATAATCCTAGTCACAACCCACTTACACTGGATAGGGACTCACTGGAAGAGCTGGTGAACAGAACCTTCCTTTATCATGAGGTGTCTGAATGAGGGCCCCGGGCTCTCAAGAGTCAGAGCCCATTGTATAGTGATTGTATTGAATAATCACTAACGTATGTTACTTTTAATTTATTGCTTCCATGTCATACGGAGAAGGACAATAACAATGTGTCTATATAGAGGCCCGTATGAGAAAGGATGTGGGGAGGGCTCCAGCTTGGCCAGAGGAGGAAATGTGTAGATTTACGTCGGACAAGTGCTGAACTGTGACCTATGCATTGTGACCAGATGGGCTACATGATCCCCGTACTAGTATAAAGGACAAGTCTTTTACTTCTTTCGGGAGAGAATACTTCCAGCTTTGTTCTCTCCTGGACGTTCCATGGCAAGTCCGATTTGATGCTGATTTGTGTATTAAAACTATTATTTTAATCAAGTCAGCGTCAGCGGAGACTCCTTCTTCATCAACACATCAAAATCATCCAGAAACTACAATCATAATTTCATAGACAAGCAGGGAGGCACTGAAGCAGATGTCAAGGCCTGAATCGGCAAAGCAACAACAGCATTTGGAGAGCTCAACAACATCTGGAGTCTCCACACAAGAAGGCCAGGCTGTTCAAGTTCACTGTAAAGTCAGTCCTGCTCTATGAAAGGAAGAGCAAACACCACCATTGTGAAAGTGCAGGAATTCATAAATAGCTGCTTAAGAATAATTATAAAAATCAGTTTGTCAAATATTATCAGCAACAAGGATTCATGGGAGAGAAATCATCCGGCACTGTTGGAAGAGATGAGGACAAGAGGATGAAAATGGATCAGGCATACATAATGAAAGCCAACAACCAACATCACCAAATGTACACTGACATGGAACCCCCAAGGAAGGAGGAAGAAGGGTAGAGTGACAGAGAACTGTGGCAGATTTTAGTTGGTGTCCTAAGCTCCAGAGAGAGTGAGGGGCCTAAGTACACTGTAAGTAAGTATATTTGGTGGCGATTTAATGACAGGCAACAGATCTGGATTCTGAGGGTAAACCAATTGATTTCACTTATCCAGAGTTGACAATCAAAGCTTGGCTTTGGATATGGTGATGTCTCTTTGATGATGTCTCTTCATTTCCTTACCCTGAATTTGACCATATCTGGCCGTGAGCAGCAGACACCATCTTAATGTTCCTCCTGTGGTGTCCGTACCAGCAGCAAATAGATTATTGACTGAAAATGTTAGATTTTTCTCATGGTAGTGAGAGTCCTTGACACAAGAATCTTGTGAGAACAGACCCTCGGTGTTTAAAAATGGACACATACACTGCCTGGATACATTTATTTGGATTCATGTGTGTTGAAATGAGAGACATCTTACCTCTTCTTTTTGCTTACGGATCAAAAAGGAGTCAACAAAACACCTGCTCATCTGAGGGTTTAAAGTCTCACTCAGACCACTCACTAAGTCCTTGATATCCTTGATGTTCATTTCGATATTTTTTATCATCACTTCACGAGTCTTAATCCAATTACACAGCGAGGGAAACATGTTGTACACCTGTCACAATATCACAATAAACCAAAGATATAATTCATGAGGATGCAACTTACAATCGTTCAAGCACTAAATCAGAACATATTTTTTTCATTTGCTGAGACAGTAGTTGAATTTAAAGTAAAAAACATAGAATCTGTTAGCAATTATTATGATTACCTGAATTGGTGCCGAACCTCCAAGGTGCATGTTTTTATTTACCCGAGCCACCATTCCATTAAACTGTGGGTCAGTGTATTCAAACCTGCTGCCGTACACAATGGATGAGATAACATTGGAAACAGCGTAGTTCACTGGATGCATCATGTCCAAGGGTTTTCCTGTAAAACATGACGGTATTAATTTAGAGTATATTTATAGTATTTACACAATGGAAGTTCAAACATCACAGTACAACATGTACAGAACATTATACAGTTTTCAAACCTTCATGTGGTTGAAACTCCTTGATCAAATAGTGACATTCCTCGCTGACTTTTTCCTCAGCGCCTTTCCTTCCCATCCCAAAATTTCTGAGGGTTGCCAGAGCGAAACGCCTCATCTCTTTCCATGACTCCCCATTTGCAAACGCAAATCCTGTCGAATGTCACAGAGAAGTCAAGAGAAGTTACTTTCTCCAGAGTATTCCTTCTTCTGATCAATTGATATGTTGGATTTATCTTGGTCACTTGACGTGTTGGGGATATTTTTTCATCCGTTCTTTTTTGTGAATGTTCATTCACATCAACAGTTTACTGACCACAAGCAGCATGCTTTATCAAATTCACCCAGGCTGCCTTTCACCTCTTGCATATGCCCGATTGTTGCATTCTTGCCGGGAAAGGCCACCAACAATGGAAAGACCATATAGGGGAGTACATACATAGCACCAACATTGGATGGCTGTTTCTTTAAAAGTGACTGCTAAAATAATTAACAAATATTGGATGTTGTTTAATAAAATGATTTTATAGATAACCAATTTAGTGTCAAACCAATGACAGTTGTCAAACCTCCTTGTGTCCGGCCTTGGTTAACGTAAACAGGTTATAATATCTTCTGAAACAACTGTTTATATTTTAAATGCTTAACCGTGTCCTTGATTGAGGTCTCTCAAGATAGGAGATATTTCTCTATCACCAAACTCCTCTGCATAGTGGACCAGGGCTTCTTTAACTGTCTTGTGTCCCTACTGTCTTGTAGGACCACTACTTTCTTGAGTCCAAAATAGACAGTGTACACAGATCCATATTTCTTGGAAAGCTAGAAGTTAAAAAAATTATATTATTACATTTTAACTTTAATTTTAATTTAATTTAACAATTTATTGAATTATTTCTTGCAGCTCACAATCACCAAATTATACGCACCACAAGAATGACCACAAGCAATAGAAATGAAAGTATAGGTAGACTTACCTCACAAAGGGTGTAATGAGGCCTGCTGAGATCCAGCTGCAGTAAGTTACCAAGCAGGGGCAGTGGCCTGGGACCAGGAGGCTCCTTTTGCTGTTTTGGAAAGCTGTAACATTTAGACCAGATGTTGACAACCAGGAGCAGAACCAACGTGGCTGACATAGTGATGGAAACAGAGGACTGGAGGAAGACAAACACTTCAACAGGAGACATTCTTGAAGTACTCTTTTGCCAGAGAGGGAATATCTGGTCCTGTTGGGGAGCCATTCAACAAGGTAGACCCAAGGAGAGCACACAGTGGGTGAGGGGGCGGGGAGGAGTCGAGAAGAAGAGACGGAAGTGCACCGGAGCAGCAGCCAGAACCACATGCAACACGACAACAACATGGCTACGATATTCTACAAATACACAGTGATCAATATTTTCACCATTTTATGGACCAAACAACTAGTTAATTATTAATAATAAACAGATTTCCATGATTAATAATGATTATCACCTGAGCATGCATTAAAAATTGCCTGGAGTAGAACTTGTTTTTGTTTGTTTTGTTACAATTTGATGTTTTATTACTGCCACCTGAGCATGCATGTGACAACAGTAAAACATGAAACTGTAATTAATTAAACAAAAACAAGTTCCACTACAGGCAATTATTAAAACAATGAAAACATGGGGAGTGGGGAAACAAACAACAGCAAAATCCAGACTCCCCCCCCCCCCGTGAACGCCTCAATGCTGTCAAAACAAAGTTTAAAGAGTTTAACACCAACACTAAAAAGAGACAAATATAAACATTTGATCTATTATTTTTCCAAAACCTGGATGGGCAGAGGACACATTTTCTCTCTTCAATAGTGTGTGATAAGTTCAAAAGTAGTGATTGCTGGCTACACCGGCTGATGTATGGAGCTTTTCCCATACTGCATGTCAAATTAGGACCATATTCTACTCACTACACCCCAAAAATAACAGCGTGCCCAACCAAGAAACCAGTCTAACCTATTTGACTGCATGTATTAATTGATAGCCACATGCCATGTGCCATGTGGCACAGTACATTGCACTGCTGCCTCGTAGCAAGAAGGTCCTGGGTTGGATTCCCACCCGGGGCACTGTGCTCCAGCAGTTCACCTCCCAATAAGGGTCCTTTCTGTGTGGAGTTTGCATGTTCTCTTGTGCTCACATGGGGTTTCTTCCATGTAACATAAGTAAGGACCCCCACCCGAAACATGCACAAATCATTGTCTGACCAGCAATGGACAGATGGAACCAGGTCCCCAGGCACATCATTGATTGCTGCCCCACCAAGAGTCAGGACAAGCCAGGATGCATCAAATGCAGAGGAGCCTTTTAATTGGCCACCATCCAAAAGCACAAGCTTCTCATCAAAATGTACAGTTTTAATTGGTTTCAACAGGACATGGTTGCCAAAATGAATTAAAAAACAAGCATTAACTTAAGTTATGTTGAAGTTACATCACTGTTAGGAAATTACAATTTGGGACGAGTAGGTGAAATTTCATGAAATTTGGATAAGCACAGCCTGAATGAGATGGATAGATGGATAGATAGGTAGGTAGGTAGGTAGGCAGGTTCAAGTTCAAGTTCAAGAGATTATTTGTCACATACATATACATACGGTCATACATATATGCAGTGAAATGTCATGACACCCGGTGATTACGCACAAAAAGCTCTATAAATACTAAAAAATACCAAAATGTGCGTAATCGACACAAGGTGCTCGCGCAGGCAGCCGCAAGGGGAGGCGCCACAATCGCGATTCTGGGTCCTATAATTATATAATAGAATTAATTGACTGTGTTGTATTAAATATACATTTAAATCCTCCTAAAAGGTCACCCAACTTTCACAGAGACATGTCTTAAAGTAATGTCTATTTTATTTTTGTTTTAATCCTTTAAAGCAAAGGACAGGGCAGAGACTTCTGGTCTAAAATGCTGCCTCACATCCAAAGCTGCAAACCCATGTCTGATCTATGTTGGCAGTGTCAGAAAAACAACTTTGAGGTATGGATTCTTTGTACAAAATTAAACTGCATATTATTTTGTCTCATCAAATGCTCTTAGTCCTCTGCTGGGAACAAAAGTGTAGCCTTTTTTTTAAATATGTAATAATAGTAACGTTTACTGTTCTTTCCAAGGTCTACAGATGTGCCAATCTGCCAGAGGCTGTGAAATGTGCCAAGTTGAGGAAGCAGGAGCAACATCTGCAGCTTTTGCACTCAGAAAGGGAGCTGTACAACTCCATGATCAAGGACTCCAAGTACACCTGTGAGCACTTCAACCTCTCTTTGGGTGGTCGTGTTCAACCTGTGAGCAGCCACATCAAGATGCATTACAGTTTGAGTTTGCTCAACAAGTTAGTACTAAATTAGAATTATGTAAACTTTGGCTATTCATGGTGGAGAGAGTTCCATGAAAGGGGTTGACAAAAGGCTACAGCCAAAATTAAAAATGGGTTCGTCAACTATTAACAATCCTAGGCGAAGGCATTCAATGGTGCCAAGTACCTCACACGCAAACTACATTGCCGAACCCGATAGATCTGTTAGGCCCACGGCCTCCGAGCGCCACTAGAGGCCTCTCTTGCCCCATCTGCAGCTCCCCACTTGAGCCCAATTGCACACACCTGGGATCAATTACCTGCATCACTCACAGTATTAAGTCTCAGCTTCCCAGTCATTCCTTGCCAAACCGTCAACTAGCTTTCCTGAGTTGTACAGCTACTGGCTCCCTTCCAAGTTCCTAAGCTCCTATCGCTTGTTTCAAGTTCCTAGTTTATGTCTCGTTGTCTCGTCCTCCCCTTACCTGCTTGTCTCCTCTCGTCGTCCCAGCCTGTCTGTCCAACTCCAGCCAGCCCGGTTTACCTGCTTGTCTCCGCTCGTCGACCAAGGATGTCCAGCCTGGTTCCCAGTCTCTCCACCCGGATCCTGGACCCTTCCTCCTGGTCATCATCATCCCTGCCCAGTCTGGCGCCATCCCTTCCTTTGCCTGCCTCCCGTCTCCCTGTGTCGTGCGTTTGGGTCTCTCCTAGCTCTGGTCGTGACAAGATCAAACACTGCTTTTGCACTTTGTCTGTTGCTCATGTAATTTTTCTTTTCAGGCTCAATATCCATCAGATCCACTTCAGCCAGAACCAATGTACTTCCTGACTCCTCGAAAGTGTGGCCTTTTTGGTGGATGCTGTGAGGGAATACCACAGCAAGTCAACTACTTGGTGGACGAAGGTATGTCTTCCAGCAAAGGCAGCAACGCCGTGAACACTTGCCTGCACCACTTCTTCCAAGACTACGGTCTTGGGGAGACCGAGGTAGACCTTCACTGTGACAACTGTAGTGGACAAAACAAAATTCATGCTGTGGTACTGTGCTTGATGTACACTGCATAAGCTGCACCATGGCATGGATCTACACTTCCTGATAGCAGGCCGCACTAAGTTTTCACCAGACTGGTGCTTTTGGACTTATCAAGCAGCATTTCAGGCAGACGTGGGTGAACACTCTTGGGGAAATTGCAGTAGTTGTTCAAAACAGCACGGTGAAGACAATAAACATCCCTCAGCTAGTGGGAAAAGAAGATGGCACAGTGCTGGTGCAAAGCTTCAACTGGCAAGAACACCTGAGCCTATACTTCAGACCATTGCCACAGATCAAACAGTACCAGCACTTTCGGTGGCTAGTGCATCACTGTCTTGTGCAAAAACTGCAAGGAATTATTCTATAAAGCGTAAATTAATGTAATGGTGAAACAAATGTGTAAATAATATTTTTGGATTGAGGTTCTGTTACATGTCTTCCAGCTTTGTTGCTGAGGATCCTGGTGTGGTTGCGGCCAAGGTGTCTTCTGGAGGTGAGGAGACAAGATTCCAGCTGCTCCATGACATCCATGCCCTGCCCCCCAGAGATGCACTTCCTGTTATGCCACCACCTGGACTGGAGAGAGCCAGACAGAGCTACCTCTTCCACAAGATCAGAGAGTTCTGTGATGATGATGCCCAGGACATCACCTGCCCAGCACCACCAGTAGGAAGAGGCAGCCAAAACCAGGTTCTCAGGGTGTAGCTGGGGTAGGACTTGGGTTAGCCCACATAATAACTCCAAGAACTTTGTAGATATTTGGCATGCCCACATTTATGTATTAAATGACACACCAGGGTTGATATACAGAGACTTAGATGTTAATAGACTGTACATTTTGTTGTTTTGTTTAAAACCTGTATATTCTTACTGTTAAATGAAAGCGGTTTTTTTTAAACAAGATTTTATCGATTACGCTGTTCAACATTCTCTCAAAGCACAACAACATTGCAGAGATGTCCCCATACAGCAAGGTGTCAAGTCCCCTTTCAACAGGCCATGTGGCAATGATAGTCCTCCAGCCCCATTTGCATTCTGGGAGCTGGCTGAATGAAGCCAAGTGTGGGGGGGAAACCTTTTGGCTGATCTCAGAATCAGTTTGCCACACCCTTGTCATTAACAAGTCATAGCTTTAAAAATATTTGCTTGATTTGCACAAGCGTCATTTTGTTTTGAAGCTCTGATTCTTCACTGATGTGGGGGGAAAAAAGTTAAATGCCACTAAATTACCCTGAGTACGCGATGGGTCACATATTCTATTTGTATTGTTCTGATACAGACACAAGATAGGAATTAACCTAGTGTCATATCTTATCTTTCGAATATTAGGTCAACACAAGGCCTGGCCTGTGATATGTCACTAAATATCATCTGAGATGTTGGCTACAGTGATACACTGATTAGCCACCACATTAAAACCATTGACAGGTGAAGTGAAAAACCTTGATCATCTCGTTCCAATGCACCTCAAGGGGTGGGTTCAATTAGGCAGTAGGTGAACGGTCAATTCTTCAAGTTGTGTTGGAAGCAGGAAAAATGAGCAAGCATAAGGATCTGAGCAACTTTGACAAGGACCAAACTGTGATGGCTAGACGACTGGGTCAGAGCATCGCAAAAACGACAGGTCTTGTGGGGTGTTCCCGGTATGCAGTGGTAAATACTTACCAAAAGTGACCAAGGAACGTAAACCAGTGAACCCGCGACAGGGTCATGGATGCCCAAGGCTCATTGATGCCTGTGGGGAACGAGGTGTGAGAGAAAAATGCTTGTTTCACATGTTTTATATCAAACAAGAGCCTTTTCGTATATTAAGTAGCCGTTAAAACACATTGCGTTCGGGATTAATGAGTCTCTCAGAGTTCACTTGCAGACAGTTTTTTCATATGCTATACTGTATTGTAAAGACCAGATCACATTCCATCTTCACTCAACCTTGTTTGAAGATAAGGATAACCCCAGGGGGCTTGACAGAGCATTGTGGGTTGTTTTATAGCACAGTAAGATTGTATCTGTGACTGGAGTTTGACAGTTGAAGCATTGTATGAGAGAAACACCCGGTGATATGATTGGGGGCCATAATCTTGTAAATGACACCTGACCAATGGCACCAAACCTTTCATCTGTATAGCAGCAGACTGATCAGACCACTGTTTTGAAGCAGCTCTGTATATTTCTCTTTATTCTGCAGAAATAAAATATTTAATATTCTCAGCTTGTTTTCCTGTAAAAGGTTAACTTCATTGAGCAGTGATAAATTCTCCAACAATTTGGCGATGGCGATGAGATTTTCTGATTGACTCTGTTGGACCTGGGTCCAGTTTGAGTGCACAAAGGCAGTAAGGAATCGTCCGGACATGACGGCAGATCCAGAAGAGGCAACACAAGATCCCAAACAAATTAAGGGTGAGGACTTACTGAGATATTTTACCAATCAGATGTTCATAGGAAAAAGCTTTGAATAAGTTAAGATATTGTGCTGATCAGGGAAGATCACAGGAAATAGCTTTGAGTAAACGTAAAAGTTGTATTGATCTAGAGCAGGGGTGCCCACACTTTTTCGGCTTGCGAGCTACTTTTAAAATGACCTGGTCAAAATTATCTACCTGCACTAAAAATGCTTAATATATTTATTTAGAGCCGAATAATGCAGTGAAGGAACTCGTCTGCAGTGGAGGATGAGATGTTGACATTACAGGCATTCAAGGAGGTAGCACATTTCCTCATGTTTGGGTACTTTTCCTCTGTGAGTAAATTCCAAAACTGTCCATGAGCCCTAGACTTGGGCTGAATGTCAGCCTGTAGTGTTAACATCTCATATGTATAGGAATTTGCCAGAAGTCACTGAGCCCTCCAGAGGCATTGTGGGCTCATCAACGAAACGTTAAGGAAGGAGGGTGCCCACTTGAAAACCCCACTGTGTCAACCTTCCATCGTCAATATACCCTCTTGCCAAGTGCTTGCACATAAAGGATATTTACTTCTTGTTCTGTGCTTTTGAAATCTGGATATCTGGATGCGTCCAGTGACTGCTAAGAAAGATCAGCTGACGATAGGGGAAAGTCCTTGTGACAGTATGGAGAGACAGCTGACAGGAGGGAACAGACCCCAATGGGACGGGCATGGATCTAGCTCCCCATGTCTGTAGTTTCCCAGGCTCTACAGCATGTTGGAAACACCCGCTATTGCTACGAATAGACAACAAAAGAGAATACCCCCAGAGTCTGTGAGAGTGGGGGCGGATGGAGACTCATCGGCTGACATTATGGTAATGGACCCTGGACCAGAAAGAAGACTACGAGAAACAAGAGCACAGATCAAGAGAGCACCACAGCAATTTTCGTAGCTACAACTGCAGCACCGGGCCACAAACTACAGATATGTGCTTGTGGGTGGAGGAAAGTTACATCATATTTGGGACTGAGGATTCATCAGGGAAAGAAAGTGTGTTTGAGAGAAGAGAGACAGAGGCCTCGCATTGACTACTTTCTGCGAAAGGGTCAAACAGTTGGAGTACAAGAAGGCAAAGGCGGGAAGAAGGCTCCAACTGCAGCAACTTCCAGGAAGCAACAGGAGATCAAGCACCTCATCCAAGAAAGGAGACAACTTAGGAAACAGTGGAACAAAGCCTCTGAGGTGGAAGAGGAAGGTATTAATGCGCCTCAAGCTGATATTAAAACCCGATTGGCATCCCTCGGCAGAGCAGAGAACCTACGGAAATGCAGAAGGAAGAAAGAACAAACAAGAACATGGTTCTATAAAGACCCCTTCAAGTTTCTAAAAAGTCTCTTCACAAGGGAAAAAAATGGAGCTCTAAAAAGAACAAAGAAAGACCTGGAGGATCACTTGAAGACAACACACTCTGACCCAATACGGCACGAACAGCTGATCATTCCAACTGACATTCCACCAACTGACCCACCAGAACATCAGATCAAGACTGGCCCTCCAACTTGGAAAGAGGTGGAAAATGCAGTCCGACGGGCAAAAACAGCATCAGCCCCAGGGCCAAATGGAGTTACATACAAGGTGTAAAAGAATGCACCAGATGTCCTAAGGTGTCTCTGGAGGCTCATGAGAACAGCATGGCAGAGGAGGAGTATACCCAAAGTGTGGCATAGAGCAGGAGGGCTCCTGATCCCAAAGGAGAAGGAGGCAGTGAACATCAGCCAGTTTCGATCAATCTCCCTGCTAAACGTAGAGGGTAAAGTCTTCTTCAGTGTCATAGCTCAGAGGATGTTCGAATACCTGCGAAGGAATAAGTACATCGATACATCTGTACATAAGGCAGGAATATCAAGGTTATCTGGGTGCTTAGAACATTCCAGCACGATCTGGCACCAGATCCAATTGGCGAAGGTGGAGAAAAGGTACCTTCACGTAGTGTTTCTGGACCTCGCCAATGCCTTTGGGTCAATGCCCCACGAACTCCTCTGGTCTGCCTTCAGCTTCTTCCATATCCCAGGCCCCATCACGGCCCTGGTTAAATCCTATTTCCAGGATCTGCAGTTCTGCTTTACAACCTCTGAGTTCACCACCTCCTGGCAACGCCTGGAAGTTGGCATCATGGCGGGATGCACCATCTCACCCCTGGCCTTCACAATGGCAATGGAGGTCATTATCCGAGCCACAAGATGGGTGGTGGGCGGCAACAGCTTTACTTGGACCTGCACCTCCCTCCTCTTAGAGCTTACATGGATGACATTACTACTCTGACCACCACTGCCCCATGCACTAGGAGGCTGCTCGGAAAACTGAAGGAGAACATCAGCTGGGTCCACATGAAGATAAAACCATCCAAGTCACGCAGCATTTCCATCATCAAGGGAGTGCTCTCTGATCTTAAATCCTTCATCGGAGATGACCCAATCTCAACAGTATCCGAGCAGCCTGTCAAAAGCCTTGGGAGATGGTATGATGCAAGCGTGAAAGACAAAGACCAGGTACAGCAACTGCAGAAGGAGATTAGTAATGGGCTACCGGCCATCAACAACACCCGGCTTCTTGGAAGATTAAAGACCTGGTGCTTGCAGTTTGGCCTCCTACCCCGGGTGCTGTGGCCCCTCACAGTTTATGAGGTCCCAGTCTCAACTGTGGAGAAGCTGGAAAGAGGAGTCACAGGCTACATCAAGAAGTGGCTCGGAGTCCCACGGTGCCTTTCTCTCGGAGTCCTCTACGGAGATTGTGCCCTCAAACTGCCTCTCACTAGTCTCACGGAGGAGTTTCAGTGCGCTAAAGGAAGACTTCAGATGACACTGAATGAATCCCAAGTGGTGAGCAACAACGCACCGACCTCGGCAGCAGTACGCCAATGGACACCAGCCAGAGCAGTGGAGGAGGCAGCAACAGCTCTCAGACATGCAGACATTGTGGGACATGTTCTGCAAGGAAGAGGTGGCTTTGGGTTAACAACCAACCACCCAGCTTGGAACAGAGCCACAACTCCAGAATGGAGGAAGATGGTGGAGGAGGAAGTACGCCACAAGGAGGAAGCTGCAAGGTGGGCCAAAGCGGTCTCCCTTGCTAAACAGGCACAGTGGACACGGTGGTATAGTGTGGTGAGGATGAAGATCAGCTGGAAGAACTTGTGGAGCATGGAAGTGAGGCGGCTTAGCTTTATCATAAGAGCTACATATGACGTCCTTCCACCACCAATTTAATGTTCATCAGTGGTTGGGAGAAGAACCAGGATGTGCCTTCTGCTCTAGGCCATTCTCCCTCAAGCACATACTCACAGGGTGTAAAGTCAGCCTCACCCAGGGACGTTACACTTGGCGTCACAACCAAGTCTTAAAGAGCCTTGCCTCCACCCTGGAAAACAAACAAGCTGCCACCAACTCCGTACCACCATTAGCATCCAACCACCCGCAAACAACAACCATCTTTGTCCGTGAGTGGGGCTAAGGTAACCAGGAGCGACCCCACACCACTGGAGCAAGGCCAGCTTCGCTTAGCCTGCAACTGGAAGATGCTGGTTGATGTTGGCCGGCAACTTGTATTTCCTCCAGAGATTGCAACCACCACCCTAAGGCCTGATGTGGTACTGTGGTCCCCTTCTCTCAGGAAGGTCTTCATCATCGAGCTTACCATACCCTGGGAGGAGTCAGTTGACGAGGCTTATGAGCGAAAACATCTACGCTATGTTGAATTAGCTGCTGCAGCACAACATCGCGGCTGGAACATTGAAGTCCGCCCTGTGGAAGTGGGGTGCAGAGGGTTCATGGCAACATCTACCACCAGATTAAAGACTTGGGAATCATAGGCCAGAGCCAGCGCCTAGCCATCAAAGCTGTGTCAGAGGCAGCAGAGAGAAGCAGCCAATGGCTTTGGATGAAGAGGCAAGACCCTTGCTGGGCCCTGAAGTAGCAGGCCAGGTTGACACAAAGGGAGGTGCTTCTGGGACGCCAGAAGTCACTGTTGAGCCCTCCAGAGGCGTTGTGGGCTCATCAACGAAACATTAAGGAAGAGGGTGCCCACTTGAAAACCCCGCTCTGTCAACCTTCCATCGTCAATAAACCCTCTTGGCAAGTGCTTGTACATAAAGGATATTTACATCTTGTCCTGTGTTTTTGAAATCATCCTCCACTACAGACGAGTTCAGGTGAAACAGTGTCGCAATTTTTGATGCGAGTGAATAAACATCAATATGTTCCCTAAATGGGTAGCACACAAATATAGCGATTGGCTGGAGTAAAGAAAAGTTTTGAAACCGTTTGTCAAAGTCTGACAGACAATTTTCAATCTGCTCTGTGTAGCGCTCAGTCAATTTGCGCACACGCCTTCACTTGGGTCTCCAGCTCTGATGCAAGGCTTTGAAAGTTCCGCAAATCATTGCGCTGCAGCTTTGAGTACAGAAGTTGCATTTTTCATTTGAAAACATTAACTGAACTGATCATGTTGACCATGGTTTTGTCTTTTCCTTGCAGCTCTAAATTGAGCTCATTCAACATGTTGGGCTCCTCGACATATTGGGCACCCCTGATCTAGAGGATCATTGAAAGAGCTTTTTATAAGTATAGAAACCCCCCCCCCCCAACAGACGTGTCCCCAACTGCGTGCTGCGCATGTTAGGAAGGGCAGTGGATATATGGGTCTGGAGAACTGTGGATGAAGTGACCAATTTTGCATCGATAAAGAGAAATTGTGGTTTTTGGTCCTTTATTTTTTTTATGTTAATAAATAAAGTCGACATTATTGAATACATAATTATTAAACTATGGGTATATAGATTACTCTTGACCCCTCTGTTGCAAAGTGTTGAGGGCAAGAAAGCAGAATAGTACTCTTGTTCCCTCTGTAGCAAAGTGTTGAGGGCTATTCAACATAGCTGTTTTGGAATCACAGAATTATTCCATGTACCCCACCTTTACAGTCGTGGACCTAGACTAAACAATGTTGTCATAATGTGTGTCTCTCACCCAAGTGTTTCAGTCTATGTGACCAGGTTAAAGCAACCTTACCTGTCCCACTTGAAGGACCACTACACGACCAGGTAACTAGGTGTTGATCCACGACTTCCGAAGGAAAAGATGGAACTCTGCCAGATTCCTGGGACCATTCTAGATCCTCCTCATCCTCCTCTTCTTTGTCATTGCCATCATCCTGTTGATCACCCAACCCTGGAACACAGTTCCACAGGAGGACATAAATAACAGCTGCTCCCCGAACCCACTCTCACTAACATCAGATCTAGTAGAGGAGCCCCAAGTGAGAAATGAACAGTCTCTCACTAATGTAGTAACCACCCATGGTTAAATGTTGACTCCACTAGATGATGGGAAACCTTATGATGATGACAGAGATGTTGAGATATTGAGATGTGAAGATGTTTGTCTAATGATTGATCTCCTGGTTCCAATCCTACCTCACCAACATGAAGCAGTTTGTCTCTATCTGAGACTCCTGCTCCTCCCCTGGCCCATTTGACCAAGGCGTGCCTCAAGACTCCGTGCTTGGGCCCCTCCTTTTCACCATTTACATGCTGTGCTTCCACCACCCCCCTCAGTCTCTTCTAAACTACATGGCAATTATTTTGCTTCTAATTCTAATGGGTAATCTTGCTGGTTTTTCCACCCCTCCCAACATCACATTGGCCCTGGACTCCCTTCCTTGTTTCCATCCATTATAATAAAGATAATAGACATAAAGTATGCACAGTATTAAAAATGTTGTATTGGTCATAGTAAAAGATTTTCAGTTCTATGTGGAGCATGGCAGCCAAGCCACATGTCCATATCTTCAGGGTCAAATCCACTTTCATTTGCAGCAACGTCAACACATATAATTGCAGGTGTCTCTGTGTGACCCCTGACCCAGAAGGAACTTTAATTTGTTCACCACATTAAAACAAGGCTTTAAGCTGACTTAACTTTGGATGTCACCATTTCCAGGATCAATAAATCACAAGTTAATTTTGTCTGTATGTGTTTTTTCTTCTACTGCACTTTGCAAACTCTCGTCCTCATACGATTATTTAATTTGAATGGAAACGTGTTGTTTGGAACCTCAACACGGAGTGATTTCCTTCCAAAGAGACACCGTGAGGCAGGATTCTGTGCACTACAGGAAGTAGACAGGGACCTGACAGGAAGTAGACAGGAACCTGACAGGAAGTAGACAGACACCTTCTAATTTTTAGGATAAAGTCACAACACGCAACAAGTGTATCAGCTCGTGTTAGTAATCCATTTTTTAATTGTGGTATTTACATGTAATACCATATAATTACTTTAGATACTTAAGTATATTTAATATCATATAATTACTTTTTTAATCAAAGTCTGTTTATTTTGTTTCTCACATTATATCACAGGTCCAGACACGACCAACAGAAAAATAAACTTAAACAAATCCCCTACCCCCCACTCTCCAGATACCAGACATAAACATATGAACATCATACATGACCAGACAACAACCTAAAGACAGACAGAGGGAGCCAGAGAGGGACCTAGAGACAGACAACATGCAAGAGCAGGACAGGATCCTGACACCATCGCTTTGTTCGCGTCAGTGAACTCCTTTTCCTTTCTGTTGTGCGTGATGTTGAGTCGGGCTGCAAACAGGACGCAAAACCAGACGCCCTGGCGGTTACTGAGCAGCTTCCTAACTTCCGTGAACTCAGCTGTGACCCTGGCGACGCTTGCGGTGTCGTCTGGAAAGATAACAACTGTCTCCCCACGGACCTGGAGCGAAGCACGGCTCAGCTCCTCAACACCGTCTTGGTAGTAGTGGAGTTGAGCTGTGATGACACGTGTTTTCCCGTCTGCTCTTCCTGGAGCCAGGCTGCTGTGCGAGCGTTCCACAAGCACATCTTTATTCAGCACTTCTCTCAGGGGCTTGGACACTGACGCAGGAGAGCTGGATCCATCTCAGCTACCCCCAGCATCCTGCTGTTGCATCTCCTCATTCTTCCCTCCACATCGGCACATTTCGCTCTGAGCTCTGTCGTCTGTGTTTCCAAGTCAGTCCGGCTCGTCTGACCTTTGATTGACGTCTTCATTTTGTTAATCTCAGAGCGGATTGCCGGCGTATTGTTTGTTCTTTCAAATTTTACTGCTTGAGGAATTCCAAGTCCAGTCAGTTCTGATTTTATCACCACCGAAATGTTTGCTTTTGGCGAAAGAAAGATTTGTGATGGACTTCAGCGTCCATCTCTAGGATGTCTAGCGGGTGCAGGGTCTTTTGACCGGGGGTGTCTGTGGAACAAGGGCCTAGTACTGGATGGTCCAGTGGATTTATATTTGCGCAAATCTGACACCATCAATCCACACTATCATCCAACTTAGAAATATGCTTATTAACTTAAAATAAAACACAAGTTCCGCGGGAGCGCAAACCAAACGCGTCCTACTTTATTACCAGCTCAGCAGCGTCCCCCACGTCTGTGCGGACATAATTACTTTTGATACTTCAATACATTTAATACCATATAATTACTTTTAATAGTTAAATACATCAAATATACATATATATACATACATATACTATCTTTCATGGATACAGGACTTTGCAGAATGATGCAAAGTGCAGTGCATCTCCAGTGGTAATCCATGACCAGAGGATAGGACAGGTGAGCTCTTACAGATACCTGGGCATTCACTGAGATGACCAACTGGGGCCAGTGGCTCAATAGGAAGAGTGTGTAGTCCTCCACTCTGAGGACCAGCTCCTCCTGTCAGGCAGATGTTTCAGGGTGCCCCAGTGTGGACTCACCCACTATAAGCACACCTTGCCCCCCTGTCCATCAAAGCACTGAACACCACATCAGAGAACTTTTATTCTATATGAATGTATTGATGAAGTGTATGTTGTGTTTTTATATGTGACCCACTGGAGCAAAACCCGCCATCTTGCGCATTTCTAAAACCGGCAGGAGCAGTTAAATAAGTTGAAAAAACCTTTCCAGAAGGAAAATTAGATTTTTCCGGAATCTGTTCCTTTGTGTCTTTTTTTTTATCACTCAGCGTATTTTCAAAACCAAGTTTGATTTATAAATAGTAGAAAAATGTTGAACCGTGGAGTTAAAAATTCCTGTTAGATTACATAGGTAAACACAGTTCACTTACCGAGACGCTGAACAGTGCTGAACAACGCAGATCGATCGTTTCCTTTAAAGCGACCATCCAGGTGATGATCATTCCTCCATATTCAATGTGAAATCACAATGTGAAAACGTTTTGATAGAGTTCAACCTTTAAATCGTACTACTTTTACACACACACATGGAGACATCATTGTATAGGGGCTTGTATACCAATGTGTACCAACAAAGAAGAAATGCTGATGTCACTTCCATAAACAAGACGTGGCTCCTTCGTTTTCACTTTTCTGTGAAAACTTTCATCTCTGTGTTGTTTTGGATAACGAGAAGTGGGTGGTGGATCTCAATCATATCACAGACCTTAATCCAACCAGTTTGATAGATCCAAGTCAATGTAAGCAGCTCGTACTGGACTTGATTTTCCACGATGATAGTCAGTTCTCCGACAGCGACGCTGAGAACAACAGCGAGGCTGAAACTGATATCATTCCAGGCTTGGAGAACATTTCAAACAGCAGATTTTCAACCTGAATCTGACGATGAAAGGGAATATTTTCTAGATCCGCCGGAGGAGACCGACGACACGCCCGTTGTTGTCACAATGGAAGAAGTTGATGATGTAATGAAGTCCTTTGAGGTTGGTGATGCAGATTATGAACAAGTAGCAACAAGTTTCTTAAGTTTACCTGCAAATGCAGCCAGGGGCGAAAAGAAAATGAAAATAGGTGATAAACAGGCTCTACATTTTGCTGTGTTGTCCGTACTTTTAAACTCCTAAATAATTCTACTTTTATAAAACATGTATATTCTGAGATAAAAAAAAAATGTAAGCAAAAGATGTTGTGTGTCAATGATGCTGTTCAACATTCCCTCAAAACACAAGAACAATGCAGAGATTGTTCCATTCAGCAGGGTGTCAAGTAGCCATGTGACAACTAGCCAGGCTCTGTTGGTCCTCCAATCATTTGCATTCTGGGAGCTGGCTGAATGAACGAAGTGTGGGGAAAACTTTGAAGGTGATTATCTCAGAATCACAGTTTGCCACACCCTTGTCATTAACAAGTCATAGCTTTGAAAATATTTACTTGATTTGCACAAGTGACACCTTGTTTGGAAGCTCTGATTCTTCACTTTCAAATTATGTGAAAATCACATTCACAATCACAATATTTAGGGTATTTCTGTAATGTTATTCTTGACAATATGACAAAAGAAAAAAGCATACAATTGCAACAAAATCACTGTTATAGTTTTATATGTCGGCCATTAAACCATAAATTCACAGTTAACGTAAATAAGAAAAATCGATTAAAATTTTAACAATTTTTAAATGTACATGTAATATTGTGTACATAAAACAGAAATCTTCAAATAAATTCAATAGTTGACCCTCACATTGCCTACTGGCATCCCTCACACTACTTGTAGGTAATGTTGGTTTTATCATCTGGGATGTCAGGACCCAGCTTCCGAGATGAGCAACATGGCAGTTTTCAAATCCCCTGTCAATCAGTTTGACTACTCACAGCTGAGCCATCGCTCCCTCCCCCATCTGCAGCAGAGTAAAAGCCACACCCTCTACCAAACACCCCTGCTAGCCCCCATACCACCGCTGCCCGAGGAGCTTTTGTGCTGACTACCAGCTCCCCCTTCACACCATCTGTAGAAGGCGGCCTTTCCCAAGGACCTCCCCACCTGCTTTGCCGCCACTGTGTTGTCCAGCCATTGGCCCAAGTGAGACCCCAGATACCGCACCCCCCTCCACCCAACCGCACCCTTCTTGGGCTTGGTGTTGCACCGCAGCGACCTCCGCAATCTGGCATGGTGACAGATGTCTGTCACAAGGAAGGGCGGATTTTGAAATATTAGAATTTGGAATCTTCAAACCCAATTCATCTCTCTAAATAACTGTTGTCACCAAGGGACCGGAACCTCCCATCAAGGCTTCTGGGAGGTTGTGGAGTTATGCACCCATCAGCCAGTGCTGTAAACATTTCCATAGTATCAGTGAGCTCCACCAATCAGAGACGTTGTTGTTACACTGAGGATTATTGGTCGTGTCGTACTCCTTGCATTGTTCATAAAACATGTTTTTCTGAAAACAAGATTGAAATATTACGGAATTGGCTTCGAAAGGAGCCAAATACAAATTATAATAAACATTGTGTAATAATATGCAATTATTTATAAATGTTTTCACACCCCAGCGTTAACCCTAATCCTGCGCCATTTTGTTCTGCATCTTGTTGCAATTGCCTCATGGGTGAAGTAGATGTATTCTTCTTATAAGTAGATGTATTCTTCTTGAAAATGTAACGAATTCATGCAATAAAAACTACATGCATGTGTTACTGGGGGTTGATTTGGTCGCTGATTATACCTGCATTGTCAGAATTTACATGTCATTTGGAAAGCCCTGAATTATATGTGAGGCCATTTGAAGTAGTGCCACCTATTTACACTACAACCCCTCTAAAAGTACATGTCCAGAGCTGTCCAAAAAAGTTGACCTTATTTTGGTAGCTCTTTTAATTACTAAGATATAGGGCTTCAAATGTGACCTCTGGTCAGGGTTCAAAGGTGAGAATCTCCAATTTTGATCCGTTGAAATCTCTCAAACTTACATACAGTATGTTAACCTCCAAGATGAGACCTTTCCAAAAATATATTTGGTTTTGTTCTCCGATAAGGTAAAAATCCAACCTTGCCATTGCAGTGGGATGCTGACTGTGGGAGCAAAGGCTGACAGCCGCCCCCCGCACCCAAAACCCACACCGGCCCCCCCAGGGGCCCCGGAAGGCACGCGGCGGTGCGCTCTGGATGAGGCCAAAAGCATGTTGTGTGACAGGCAAGTTCGCAGCTGCCCGCCACATCCCCACCCACATAGATCACACACCACTAGTCCCGTAAACCCTTGGCCTATGTTGTGGTGTATGTGCTGAGTATGAGTTTTGACACTAGGAGAGATAGGCGAAGCACAACGCAGGGGCGCAGCCCCCCGGACTCGACCATGCAATAGTACGCCTACCTCCCATACCCAGAGGCACCCAACCCACAGTGACCACTCACGGGCGCAGAGCTGCCCCCATCAGGTCCCTGGTCAGCCCACGGCCACCGCACATGCGAACCACAGAACAGAGGGTGGCAGATGCCCCCCCCCACACAGCCTACCTGCCCCAGCGACAAGTGCCCCCACACCGAGAGTGCCAGAGGACAGGTACCCAGGCTACCCAGTGCTATGACAGGAGTGCACCCTCCACCGAAGGAGACCACATGGTTGGCCCCACGCCATCCACACCTGCCCAGGCCTTGGTCCACGCTTGGGTCACAGGACAGACGGAAGATCCAACCAGCCTCGGCATGACGGGCTGGCCGGACTTGGCTGCTGCAGGGGGTGCTTGGAGGGATGGCCCTTCCAGCCGCGAGTGACACATAAGCCCCAACACCCCGCCCATGGGGCGGGTGACCGCAGCGGCACGGCGACTCAAGACCCGAACTCGCTCCAGAAGGAAGGAGGAGGCAGTCTGTCGTCTACCGGGTGGAAGGAGGCCAGTCCACCGTGCTGCCCACTGGACACAGAAGGACACGCAAGCCCCAACACAAATTTAGAAAATGTGCAATAGAGGGATTTTGTGTAGCGCCCCAATAATTCAAAGGCGTATAATCTGTTATCCAAATATGGGCTGTATTATCGTAGGTAAAAGTCTATCAGTCCCTCCTAAGGTTGACACTCCACATATGACATGTTTGATCTGCTCCTGGCTAATTCCACCTAGCCTCCTCTCTACAATAAACCGATTTCTATAACCCATCGTCGTCTGTGTCTCTGTACTAGAGGGGCCGGAAAACCCCACTTGCCGGTGTGTGGAAGGAACTGCCACAGTGGCGCCTGAACAGGGACTGGGGATGGGACACAGAAGGGCCGCCCGAAGATGCCTTGGCGGCCCCTGCACCAATCCTCTTCCGACTGGCAGCAGCAGCACCTAGGGGTCCAGTGGAGGACCAGTGGAGAAGCAGCTAAAGCAACCACAATGGCTCCTCCACCCAGCAGCTAGGCCACCCCTCCAAGCAGCCCACGCAGCAGCCAAGCCGGCCATGTCGTCACCAGCCACCCAGCAGCCCGAGGCCCCACACTCTGGAAGGAGCGTGGGGCCTCGGGCAGTCTGTCGTTGACCGTGGGGAAGGAGGACGGTCCACCGTGCTGCTCCAGGGACCCAGATCCTCAGGAGGGGGGGGCTTTGTCCAGGAATTCTTCCTGGCCTCAGTTTGGTGTTGGGGGTATGTGATGTGGGGATAGGATGGTTTGAGCAGCCACACCTGACCTGGACCTAGGTGATTGGGTCAAGGTGGTGGCATACCGGTTGCTTATTGGTTGGGCTAACGGGCAACATGTTAAAACCCCTATCCTCACGCACACTCAGGATAGGAGCCCTGTCATGACATGTTCGATCTGCTCCTGGCTAATTCCACCTAGCCTCCTTTCTACAATAAACTGATGTCTACAACCCATCATCATCTGTGTCTCTGTTCTATCTGTGGCAGACAGAAATGGTACAATGAACAACACAACATTGCATAGAATCAACATATGAACTGCTCTTTCCTGTAGGCCAGGCCTACATGTTATGATGATGTGAATTAATATGGATCATATATCTTTATTTAACTTTTTAACTGTAAAAAGAAAAACCTTCAATCACAGTAGAATATTGACTCATTGGTTTAGGAAGAGCCGGCCCTGCACAGCCGTATTGGTTAGTCACAAAAAAACCCACTTTCTTAAATCACAGGCTTTGCGATTTGAAAATTGTGTTAAAAGTTAAATTCAGATGTTGGTTTCAATTCCATGAATTGTTCAGTCCTAGTGTTCAAAGCAAGTGCTGGTGGTGTGTGTGTGGCTGTGATTAGTCCACCTGTATACGTGTGTGTGTGCGTGTGTGTGTGCGTGTGTGTGTGCGTGTGTGTGTGCGTGTGTGTGTGTGTGTGTGATGTGTCCACCGGTGAGTGTACGGGACTCGTCCCAATTGGTTCTGGTGTATGAGGTCAGTATTATATCGTAGTGCCTCAAAGCAGTGGAAAAGGCCCCGAAGCCAACGTTGGCCCCGCAGCCGTGTAGACACCCCACCACCACAGGAAATCCCAGAGACCCTGGCCTCCAGCCACAGAGGACCCCCCAGCTCCCAGAGAAATTGGAAGGCCATGGAGTAACACCCACGCCCGGCCACGAGAAGCATAACCCATTCCCGGAGCGCGTGAGACCCTGCACCCCTAAGGCGCACTAATACAACCCACCCCCATGTGCAGGCACAAGCCGCAGGCGCGGAACCCAGGCCACGAACGCCCCACCAGAAGCCCCCACCCCACAGGCGAGCTGGCGGGGCCACCAAGCCCACCAATGCCCCTCGTAAAGGTGATACTGCAACTGGCCAGATGCCCCTCCTGGCCACAAGCAACGAGTGTCCAGCCAGATAGCCGAGTGCGCTCAGTGCAGGACACCCAAATGTCAGCCTCCCCCCGACAGCTATTTTAACAGGTTAGCCTCGCTGAGATTAAAAATGTCTTTTACAAGAGAGACCTGACCAAGAAAGCAGCAGACACTGTTACTGAATACATGAGTGGGAAGTAGAGTATGCTCCTTGTCATAATGGTCAAATTTGTTTTGACTAATTGGAGTATGAGATAGAATGTGCCAGACAGAGACAGCAGCACATCCCAGGACAGACACCATCAAACAGTGTGTGTGTTGTATCGATTAAATAAAGAAAATAAAATATCCTAAATGCTCTAAGGGTAAGAGGTCAATTTGCATTCCAAATACTTTTCACGTTTAAATGGTTTACTCTGATAATGATTCATTTACTCAAATGCTGAAAAGGAAAGTTGGTGCTCGACATGCCCCAGGTGACAGTATTTTTCTTAAATTAATGACTCATGAAGAAACACAGTGATAGCCTACACATCTATTTATCGTGTATTAGTCTGTCCTTCGCACAGAAGCCTGTTCCTCAGAATCGGTTGACAGCACATAGTTGGTGAGGGGATGGATTGAGGGTGAATCCCACTGCTGGAGTCAGATCCAGTTCATCCTCTTTCACTCCAGGTGGTGGAGTAAAACGAAAGCGCTGGAGGAGGGAGGTGAAGAAGAGGAAGACTTCCATCCTGGCCAGACTCTCCCCTGGACACGCCCTGCGACCTTAGAGAGAGACCACATCAACGAAAGAGATTTAGGAGATCAAAATCTGGTGACGAAGGGTTGGCTATAGAACTTGAGATGTTTTAGCTCATATTTATCCAACAAACATTTGACATGAAGGATTATATTCAACGCTGACATGAATCATTTTGCCGTACCAGCAGAGAAAGGCATGTATGCATCTCTTATCACAAATGTTCCATGCTCATCCAAAAAATGTGCTGGGTTGAATGTGTTGGGGCTTTCCCATTCGCTTTCATCATAAAGCACTGACATCAGCAGCGGATACACGGTCGTCCCCTGTTATCATAGAAAGAAGAGTTTGATGAAGAACAGAGACTCGTGTGACACAGTTCTGAAACATATGAAACAGGACGTTAAATAGTGCATTTAATTTGACATTATTGATCCTCAGCGTCTGTTGGTACAAGCTATCTGACCTTGTTGATAAAATATCCCTGGAATGTAACATCCTGACTGGTGATGTGAGGAAGGGACATTGGGACGACGTTGGCCAGTCTCTGGGTCTCATGGATGACGGCGTCAGTGTAGGGCAGCTTCTTCCTGTCTTCTCCTCGGACCTGAGGACTTCCTATCACTCTGCTCAGCTCCTCCTGGACCTGGTCTGTAGATTAAATATAGGAAATCAAATCAACTGGCGAAGGGCCCCGAGCCTTCATCAATGAGTGAGTTCTCTTCATGTTTCTTTCAACGTAGTATGAAATCAAAGAGACGGAGGTCAGAAGTGCACACACACATACGCACTTATAAGAGTCTGGTGTTTTGAATCCAAAGTAGGGAGAGATTTTTTACAGTTTCAGGGTTTTACACATTATTAAAGTGCAGATGGCACACTTTCAAATGATGTGTCATGCATTGAGATCCGAAAATACTTGAAGAAGATATGCTTATTTGAAAGTTGGTACATCTAAAGTCCTGTAGCAGAGAAAATCTCCCTCAAAGATCCTCAACGTTTTCACACTTTGGAGAAAAACATTATGAATTCCCAATTCTATTTAATTATTTTCTGATTTTACATAGTGCTCAATGTTACAGTTTATTTTCCTTCTGATACCTTTACCTTCCACCACCCCCTGTCTTTGAAAATATTAGTCGTTACACTATTTATAACGTTTTTTCTGTGTTTTATGTCTGTTTATGTCTGTCTTATAGAGTTCCTACTCAAAATAACTTCATATTATACACGTAATGGCTGAGTCTTAAGCATCAACAGCCTGTTCTAGAATCAGTCGTCTGTTTCTGTGTGCACACCCCAACACATTCATCCATATCCAGCCCAGTTTTTATGGCCTTCTCTTCAGGCTGAATCCCTAAGTTTCTCATGTCTTCTTGTGCGATGGAAGGGGGTTAGGATACGGGACAAAGTGGATAAAGGGCTCTTGCATGATGCAGATGATCACTACTGGATGCAACTTGCATTTATAGCCGAATAAATCTCCCACCAGTATTTTAAAAATCAAATCTCCAGACTGACGTAAACTCCCACCACTAGGCTATCTTTATTGGAGTCGAGTCATTTGGTGGGGCATGGCCCCCGGTGCCCATGCCATGAACGGGCCCCGATATCTACATGGACTCAATCTACTATATGGATATTGTCTACAGTGTAGACTGAAAAACCTGATGGAAACTCCTTCCACACTATGGAACAGCAACTAAGATTGTCACCTTGATTAGAAAGTCCTATAAAGGAACATCATGTACGATCATATATGGAGGTCAGCTCACCCCAAGTTTCCAAGTAAAAAAGGAGTTGGTCAGGGGTGCCTACTGTCTCCACTCTCTTCCCTTTGGCCATCAATCGAGGAGAGAATTGGAGAACCATTTTTTTTATTTTGTGCTATTGTCCTCACAGATGCAGCACATAACCACAAACCTGGTATATACCGTTTAAGAAATTGGACCCGACATCAACAAAAAGACAAAAATAATTAAGATTAATAATCCTAGTCACAACCCACTTACACTGGGTGGGGACTCACTGGAAGAGCTGGAGAACAAAACCTTCCTTTATCATAATGTCCAGCGATGGACATTTATCACCTGGTCCCCGGGCGCGTCCAGGTATGCTGCCCACTGCTCCTGGCTGTGCCCCCAGAGGAAGGACAAGCCAGGATGGGTCAAAAGCAGAGGATCCATTTCACCGGCCACCATCAACGCATGTGTGTGTGTGTGTGTGCAAGCATGTGTTGTAGTGTGGTGTGTTGCGTGACGAATAAAGACTGTTTCTTCTTTTCATTCTTCATAGACAAGCAGGGAGGCACTGAAGCAGATGTCAAGGCCTGAATCGGCAAAGCACAAACAGCATTTGGAGACCTCAACAACATCTGGAGTCTCCACACAAGAAGACCAGGCTGTTCAAGTTCACTGTAAAGTCAGTCCTGCTCTATGGAAGGAAGAGCAAAGACCACCATTGTGAAAGTGCAGAAATTCATAAATTGCTGCTTCAGAATAATTATAAAAATCAGTTCGTCAAATATTATCAGCAACAAGGATTCATGGGAGAGAACTCATCCGGCACTGTTGGAAGAGATGAGGACAAGAGGGTGAAAATGGATCAGGCATACATAATGAAAGCCAACAACCAACATCACCAAATGTACACTGACATGGAACCCCCAAGGAAGGAGGAAGAAGGGCAGAGCGACAGAGAACTGTAGCAGACTTTAGTTGTTGACCTAAGCTCCAGAGAGAGTGAGGGGCATAAGTACACTGTAAGTTCAAGTTCAAGTTCAAGTTCAAGAGATTATTTGTCGCATTAGAAAGTATATTTGGTGGCGATTTAATGACAGGCAACAAATCTGGACTCTCAGGGTAAACCAATTGATTTCACTTATCCAGAGTTGACAATCAAATCTTGGTTTTAGATATGGTGATGTCTCTTTGATCACGTCCCTTCATTTCCTTACCCTGAATTTGATCATATCTGGCCGTGAGCAGCAGACCCCATCTTAATGTTCCTCCTGTGGTGTCCGTACCAGCAGCAAATAGATTACCGAACGGTAATTATTAGATTTTTCTCATGGTAGTGAGAGTCCCTGACACAAGAATCCTTTGAGAACAGACCCTCGATGTTTAAAAATGGATTAATACATTTAATTGGATTCATGTGTGTTGAGCAGTGAGAGACAACATCTTACCTCTTCTTTTTGCTTACGGATCAGAAACGAGTCAACAAAACACCTGCTCATCTGAGGGTTCAAAGGCTCACTCAGACCACTCACTAAGTCCTTGATATCCTTGATGTTCATTTCAATATTTTTCATTGTCACTTCATGAGTCTTAATCCAATTACCCAGCCAGGGAAACATGTTGTACACCTGTCACAATATCACAATAAACCAACGATATAATTCAAGAGGATGTAATCAAACTAACAATATTTCAAGCACTAAATCAGTACATATCTTTTTCATTTGCTGAGAAAGTTGTTGAATTAAAATCAAAAAACATAGTATCAGTTAGCAATTCTCATGATTACCTGAATTGGTGCCGAACCTCCGAGGCATATTGTCTCATTTGCCCGAACCACCATTCCATTAAACTGTGGGTCAGTGTATTTAAACCTACTGCCGTACACAATGGATGAGATAACATTGGAAACAGCGTAGTTCACTGGACGCATCATGTCCAAGGGTTTTCCTGTAGAACATGATGGTATCTATTTAGAGTATATTTATAGTATTTACACAATGGAAGTTCAAACATCACAGCACAACATGTACAGAACATTATACCGTTTTCAAACCTTCATGTTGTTGAAACTCCTTGATCAAATAGTGACATTCCTCGCTGACTTTCTCCTCAGCAGCTTTCCTTCCCATCCCAAATTCACTGAGGGTTGTCAGAGCAAAACGCCTCATCTCTTTCCATGACTCCCCATTCGCAAACGCAATTCCTGTCAAACGTCACAGAGAAGTCAAGAGAAGTTCCTTTCTCCTGATCAAGTATTCCTTCTTCTGATTAATTGATATGTTGGATTTTTCCTGGTCATTTGACGTGGTGGGGATATTTCTTCATCCGTTCTTTTTTGTGAATGTTCATCCACATCAACAGTTTACTGACCACAAGCAGCATGCTTTATCAAATTCACCCAGGCTGCCTTTCACCTCTTGCATATGCCCGATCGTCGCATTCTTGCCGGGAAAGGCCACCAACAATGGAAATAACATTTAGGGGAGTACATACATAGCACCAACATTGAATGGCTGTTTCTTTAAAAGTGACAGCTAAAATAATTAACAAATATGAGATGTTGTTTAACAAAACTATTTCATAGATAACCAATTTAATGTCTGTATCACATTGTGATAAATGACAGTTGTCAAACCTCCTTGCGTCCGGCCTTGGTTAACGTAAACAGGCTCTAATAACTTATGAAACAACTGTTTATATTTTAAATGCTTTACCGTGTCCTTGATTAATGTCTCTCAAGATCGGAGATATTTCTCTATCACCAAACTCCTCTGCATGGTGGACCAGGGCTTCTTTAACTGTCTTGTATCCCGCCAGGACCACTACCTTCTTGAGTCCAAAATAGACAGTGTACACAGATCCATATTTCTTGGAAAGCTAGAAGTTAAATAATAATATTATTTAATTTTTGATCTAAATTAACTATTCATTGAATTAATTTTTGAAACTCACAATCACCAAATAATACGGACAACAAGAATAGCCACAAGCAATACAAATGAATGAGATCCATATTTCTTGGAAAGCTAGAAGTTAAATAATAGTATTATTACATTTAACTTTAATTTAAATTTCATTTAACAATTTATTAAATTATTTTTTGCAACTCACAATCACCAAATAATACGCACAACAAGAATGGCCACAAGCAATACAAATGAAACTGAAGTATAGGTAGACTTACCTCACAAAGGGTGTAATGAGGCCTGCTGAGATCCAGCTGCAGTAAGTTACCAAGCAGGGGCAGTGGCCTGGGACCAGGAGGCTGCTTTCGCTGTTTTGGAAAGCTGTAACATTTAGACCAGAGGTTGACAACCAGGAGCAAAACCAAAGTGGCTGACAGAGTGATGGAAACAGAGGACTGGAGGAAGACAAACACTTCAACAGGAGACATTCTTAAAGTACTCTTTTGCCAGAGAGGGAATATCTGGTCCTGTTGGGGAGCCATCCAACAAGGTAGACCCAAGGAGAGCACACAGTGGGTGAGGGGGCGGGGAGGAGTCGAGAAGGAGAGACAGAAGTGCACCGGAGCAGCAGCCAGAACCACATGCAACACGACAACAACTACAACATGGCTACAAGATATTTTACAAATGCACAGTGATCAACATTTTTCACGATATTTTGACATTTTCTGGACCAAACAACTAATCGATTATTAATAATAGACAGATTTCCAATATAGTGGTTCCTCGACTTATGACTGTAATTCGTTCTATAAGAGCAGTCGTATGTTAAAACAGTCGTATCTCAAAGCAATTTTTTTTCCTAAATTAATCATGAAATCATGAAGCGTGAAAATAAACAAAATACACAGCACAAACACAGTAAATATGAAAGACATATCGATAAGCCACGAACTACGTGCACACACAATGTAGGTCGTCCGCTGACGGACTCCTGACTGACTGACTGCTGACTGACTGCTGACTGACTGACTGCTGACTGACCGCTGACTGACTGCTGACTGACTGACTGCTGACTGACTGCTGACTGGCCGCCGACGAGCCAACTGCAAATTTCCCCGGTCGTATCTTGGAGCAGTCGGTCGCAAGATGATACAAATTTTGGTGACTATCGCTCCTCGTATCTTGGATAAGTCGTAAGTAGATGCAGTCGTAAGTCGAGGTACCACTGTATTACTAATGATTATCACCTGAGCAGGCATTAATAACTGCCTGGAGTAGAACTTGTTTTTGTTTGTTTTGTTACAGTTTGATGTTTCACTGTTACCGAGTGGGCATGCAGGTGACAACAGTAAACATGAAACTGTAATAAATTTGACAAAAACAAGTTCCACTCCGGGCAATTATTAAAACATTGGAAACATGGGGAGTGGGAAAACAAACAGCTTAATCCTGACTTACCCCCTCTATGAACGCCTGAATGCTGTTAAAACAAAGTTTATACTGTTTAACACCAACACTAAAATGAGACAAATATAAAATAAAACTTTGATTTACAATTTGTCCAAAACCTGGATGGGCAGAGGACACGTTTTCTCTCTTGAATAGTGTGTGGCAAGTTCAAAAGTAGCAGCGTGCCCAACCAAGAAACCTGTCTCACCAATTTGACCGCATGTTTAAATGATAGAGTGAGGTTTTCATCAAATTTACGGTTTTAATGGGTTTCAACAGGACATGTTTGTTCACTGGATGGAAAAGAGGCACAAAAATGAATTAAAAGACAAGCATTAACTTAAGTTATGTTGAAGTTACATCACTGTTGGGAAATTACAATTTAGGACTAGTAGGTGAAATTTCATGAAATTTGGATAAGCACAGCCTGAATTAGATAGATAGATAGATAGATAGATAGACAGATAGATAGATAGATAGATAGATAGATAGATAGATAGATAGATAGATAGATAGATTGATTGATTGATTGATTGATTGATAGACAGACAGACAGACAGATAGACAGACAGACAGACAGACAGATAGACAGATAGACAGATAGATAGATAGATAGATAGATAGATAGATAGATAGATAGATAGATAGATAGATAGATAGGTGCAAAGTGCACACATTTACATGGTGATGTTCCTAGGTCTCAAATAGCAGGGTGTCATGACCTTTTACTGCATATATATATGACCATATGTATATGACAAATAATCTCTTGAACTTGAACTACTCTGATAGTCAACTTCATGAGTCTATGATGCAGAGCTTTGTTCAGTGGTGTGATGAACACTTTCTCATCCTCAACGTTAATAAAACAGAAGATAGTGATTGACCATAATTCCATTGGTGACCGCTCTCCAGTGGTAATCCATGACCAGAGGACAGGACAGGTGAGCTCTTACAGATACCTGGGCATTCACTGAGATGACCAACTGGAGCCAGTGGCTCAATAGGAAGAGTGTGTAGTCCTCTACTCTGAGTACCAGCTCCTCCCGTCAGGCAGGCATTCCAGGGTCCCCCAGTGTAGGCTCAACCGCTATAAGCACTCTTTTGTACCCCTGTCCATCTAAGCATTGAACACCACATCAGACAACTTTTATTCTATATGAAAGTATTCATGTACTGTATGTTGTGGTTATATATGTTTAGTTTAGGTTTAGGTTAGGTTTAGGGGTTGGTGATATGGCCTTAAAATAATATCACAATATTTTTTATATAATTGAATTTCTCTTTTTTATTCTTGACAATATGACAAAATACTCAATTTTTTTAATTATTTTCAAGAGCATACAATTGTAACAAAATCAATATTAAAATTTTATATTTCGGCCATTAAACCATAAATTCAAAGTTAACATAAATATGAAAAATCCATCAAAAATGTAACAATATTTAAATGTACATGTAATATTGGGTACATAAAACAGAATTCTTTAAATAAATGAAATAGTTGACACTCGCTTTGCCGACTAGGGTCCCTCACACTACTTGTCAGTATTGATGGTTTTGTCATCTGGGATGTCAGGACCAGGCTTCGCTGTGAGACAGAAGAGACAGAGATGAGCAAAATGGCAGTTTTCACATCCCCTGTCAATCAGTTTGACCAATCACGGCTGAGCCACCGCTCCCTCCCCCACCTGCAGCAAATTAAAAGCCACACCCTCTACCACACACCCCCGATACCCCCCCATACCACCACTGCCCGAGGAGCTGTCCGGCTGACTGCCAACTCCCCCTTCACACCGTGTGTAGAAGCTGGACTTCCCCAAGGACCTCCCCACCTGCTTTGTTGTCTTGGGCCTTGGACAGGCTGAAGCCACCACTGTGTTGTCCAGCCATTGGCCCAAGTGGTACCACAGATGCCGCAGCTCCCTCCACCCACCCGCACCCTTTTTGGGCTGGCTGTTGCACCGCAGCGACCTCCGCTATCTGGCACGGAGACAGATGTCTTTCACAAGGAATGGTGGATTTTGAAAAATTAGAATTTGAGATCTCCGGACCCAATTCATCTCTCTCAACCACTGTCACCAAGGGACTGGGACCTCCCATCAAGGCTTTTAGGAGGTTGGAAATTTGTGTACCCATCAGCCAGTGCTGTAAACATTTCCATGGTAAGAGTGAGCTCCACCAATCAGAGACGTCTCTGTTTCACTGAGGATTATTGGTAGTGTAGTACTCCTTTTTGATATATACATTGTGTAATATTATGGAATTATTTGCAAAACTTTCAACACCCTGATGCTAACCCTGCTCCTTTTTGTTTTGCATCTTGTTACAATTGCCTCATGGGTAAAGTAGTTACTTTTTTTTTAACTTGAAAATGAAACCAATTTATGGCTGAAAAACCACATGCATGTGTTACTACGGGTTAATTTGGTCGCGGAATATACCTGCGTTGTCAGAATTTACATGTCACTTGTAAAGCCCTGAATTATATGTGAGGCCATTTGAAGTCGTGTCCCCTATTTACATTACCACCCCTCTAAAAGTACATGTCCAGAGCTGTCCAAAACAGTTGACCTAATTTTGGTAGCTCTTTTAATTACTAAGATATAGGGTTTCCAATTTGACCTCTGGTCACGTTTCAAAGGTTAGTATCTCCAATTAGGATCCACTGTAATCTCTCAAACTTACATACAGTATGTTAACCTCCAAGATGAGACCTTTCCAAAAATATGTTTGATTTTGTTCTACGATAAAGTAAAAATCCAACCTTGCCATTGCAGTGGGATGCTGACTGTGGATTTCATCACCATTCACAATCAAAATAAATTCAGATTTTTTTAATTTATTTACCCCCCGCTTCTAAAGACTGTGAAAATCTCCCCATTAAAATAAATTAGTTTAAATAACACTATTTGTAACACAAAAAAAGTCGTACAATTCAGTCCAATGATTCAATAGATTTATTACCGTGACTATGAGCACAAAAAAGCATGATACTGTGTTGGACCAAATCAATGACTGAAGAAACCTGGACTGATCCTCCTGTAGTTCTTGCATGGAGGCACAAGACAGGGCTGTGTCTTAACTCCACTTTTATTTGCATTTGCGATGGAACCACTTACAGTCAATTGGAGATTGATGGATATAATACGGATCATATAACTAACTAAATCTCCTTGTAGGTGGATGATATCTTGTTTATTTCAATTCCAAAAAACAGAATCCCAAATGTTCTTAGCTGAATTAACCTTTTTGGAACTTCTCTAGATATAGAATTAACTGGCTTTAAGTGTGTTCATGCCAATTTTTATAAAGGTTCCACCACTCTTAAAAGAACATGTCCAGAGCTGTCCAAAACAGTTGACCTTATTATGGTATCTCTTTTAATTACTAAGCTATAGGGTTCCAAATGTGACGTCTGGTCAGGGTTTAAAGCAGTTGTGGCCAAACTACAGCGTTGTATAATCCAGCCCGCAAGGCATTTACATTAACAACAATCCTATTTTGAACAGGAGTGCACCCCCCACCGAAGGAGACTACATGGTGGGCCCCGCGCCATGCACACGTGGCCAGGAAGATCCAACGAGCCCCGGCACGACGGGCTGGCCGGACTTGGCTACTGCGAGGGCTGCTTGGAGGGATGGCCCTTCCAGCCGCGAGGGACCCGCAAGTCCCAACACTCCACCCATTGGGCGGGCAACCGCAGCGGCATGGTGCCACCGTGCTGCCCACGGGACACAGAAGGACACGCAAGCCCCAACACAAATTTTGAAAATGTGCAATAAAGGGATTTTGTGTAACGCCCGAATAATTCAAAGGCGTATAATGTCTTATCCAAATATGGGCTGTATTATCGTAGATAAAAGTCTATCAGTCCCTCCTAAGGTTGACACTCCACATGACATGTTTGATCTGCTCCTGGCTAATTCCACCTAGCCTCCTCTCTACAATAAACTGATCTCTATAACCCATCGTCGTCTGTTTCTCTGTGGTAGAGGGGCCGGAAAACCCCACTTGGTGGTGTGTGGAAGGCGGAATTGCCACAGTGGCGCCTGAACAGGGGCTGGGGATGGGACACAGAAGGGCCGTCCAAAGATGCCCTTATTTAAGGTATTGGAACCCTGTGTCAGAGTTTGTCATTTTATATACAGTAACCCTGTGTCAGAGTCTGCTTGAAATATTTTTTTCATTCTTGTTCTCTGCTTGGTGGTTTGGGGGGGGGGGGGCGGTAGGCTTTGTGCAGGAATTCTTCCCGGCCTCAGTTTGGTGTTGGGGGTATGTGATGTGGGGATGGGAAGGTTTGAGCAGCCACACCTGACCTGAACCTAGGTCATTGGGTCAAGGTGGTGGCATACCTGTTGCTTATTGGTTGGGCTAACGGGCAACATGTTAAAACCCCTATCCTCACGCACACTCAGGATAGGAGCCCTGTCATGACATGTTCGATCTGCTCCTGCATAATTCCACCTAGCCTCCTTTCTACAATAAACTAATGTCTACTACCCATCATCATCTGTGTCTCTGTTCTATCTGTGGCAGACAGAAATGGTACAATGACCAACACAATATAGCATAGAGTCAACATATGAACTGCTCTTTCCTGTAGGCCAGGCCTACATGTTATGATGAGATGAACTGATATGGATAATATATATTTATTTAATTATTTAACTGTAAAAAGAAAAAGCTTCAATCACAGTATAATATTGAATCATTGATTTAACTTCAAGCTGTGTAATTGTTAGAATCTGTAAATGAACATTGAAAAAATATATGCGGTGTGTCAGCAGAAATGTTTTATTTTTCATAAAAATTTTGCGCACATACTTCCACATACATGGAGGGCCGCATCATGTGCTCTGGAACAGCTTTATGCACATCAAATTAAAAAACAATAAAAAATGCTGGCATGCCCGTCGTCGCAACCGTTGGAGAGGGGGACAGGTGCACAAAATGTGCCCCGATCACTCCCTCTCCGCGCCTCCCCCTCCACCCCCAGGGACAGGCGGCCGCCTATCTGGCCGATAGGAAGAGCCGGCCCTGCACAGCCCTATTGGTTAGACCGTGTAACAAAAGAAAAACACTTTTCTTAAATCACAGGCTTTGCGATTTGAAAATTGTGTTCTGTTAAATTCAGATGTTGGTTTCAATTCCATGAATCGTTCAGTCCTAGTGTTCAAAGCAAGTGCTGGTGGTGTGCGTGTGGCTGTGATTTGTCCACCTGTATATGTGTGTGTGTGTGTGTGTGTGTTTGTCTGTGTGTGTGTGTGTGTCTGTGTGTTGGTGTGTGTGTGATGGGTGAGTGTACGGGACTCGTCCCAATTGGTTCTGGTGTATAAGGTCGGTATTATATCGTAGTGCCTCCAAGCAGTGGAAAAGACCCCGAAGCCTCCCCTTGGATCCCGCAGCCGTGTAGACACCCCACCACCACAGGAACGGCCGCAGATGCGGAACCCGGGCCACAGACGCCTGGCCCAGAGCCAGGTCCCGCGCGGACAGACCAACACCCCACCAGAAGAGCCCACCCCACAGCGAGCTGGCAGGGCCACCACGCCCACCAACCCTTACCCTAACCCTAACCCCCCGTAAAGGTGATACTTCAACCGGCCAGATGCACCTCATCTGGTCAAATTTGTTTAGACTAATTGGAGTATGAGATAGAATGTGCCAGACAGAGACAGCAGCACATCCCAGGACAGACACCATCAAACTGTGTGTGTTGTATTGATTAAATAAAGAAAAGAAAATATCCTAAATGCTCTAAGGGTAAGAGGTCAATTTGCATTCCAAATACTTTTCAAGTTCAAATGGTTTACTCTGATAATGATTCATTTACTCAAATGCTAAAAAGGAAAGTTGGTGCTCGACATGCCCCAGGTGACAGTATTTTTCTTAAATTAATGACTCATGAAGAAACACAGTGATAGCCTACACATCTATTAATCGTGTATTAGTCTGTCCTTCACACAGAAGCCTGTTCCTCAGAACCGGCTGACAGCACATAGTTGGTGAGGGGATGGATTGAGTGTGAATCCCACTGCTGGAGTCAGATCCAGTTCATCCTCTTTCACTCCAGGTGGTGGAGTAAAACGAAAGCGCTGGAGGAGGGAGGTGAAGAAGAGGAAGACTTCCATCCTGGCCAGACTCTCCCCTGGACACGCCCTGCGACCTTAGAGAGAGACCACATCAACGAAAGAGATTAAGGAGATGCAAAATCTGGTGACGAAGGGTTGGCTATAGAACTTGAGATGTTTTAGCTCATATTTATCAAACAAACATTTGACATGAAGGATTATACTCAACGCTGACATGAATCAGTTTGCCGTACCAGCAGAGAAAGGCATGTATGCATCTCTTTTCATAAATTTTCCATTCTCATCCAAAAAATGTGCTGGGTTGAATGTGTTGGGGCTTTCCCATTCGCTTTCATCATAAAGCACTGACATCAGCAGCGGATACACGGTGGTCCCCTGTTATCATAGAAAGAAGAGTTTGATGAAGAACAGAGACTCGTGCGACACAATTCTGAAACATATGAAACAGGACGTTAAATAGTACATTTAATTTGACATTATTACTCCTCAGCGTCTGTTGGTACAAGCTATCTGACCTTGTTGATAAAATATCCCTGGAATGTAACGTCCTGACTGGTGATGTGAGGAAGGGACATTGGGAAGACGTTTGCCAGTCTCTGGGTCTCATGGATGACGGCGTCAGTGTAGGGCAGCTTCTTCCTGTCTTCTCCTCGGACCTGACGACTTCCTATCACTCTGCTAAGCTCCTCCTGGACCTGGTCTGTAGATTAAATATAGGAAATCAAATCAACTGGCGAAGGGCCCCGAGCCTTCATCAATGAGTGTGTTCTCTTCATGTTTCTTTCAACATAGTATGAAATCAAAGAGACGGAGGTCAGAAGTGTACACACACATACGCACTTATAAGAGTTTGGTGTTTTGGATCCAAAGTAGGGAGAGATTTTTTACAGTTTCAGGGTTTTACACATTATTAAAGTGCAGATGGCACACTTTCAAATAATGTGTCATGCATTGAGAACCAATAATACTTGAAGAAGATTTGCTTATTTGAAAGTTGGTACATCTAAAGTCCTGTAGCAGAGAAAATCTCCTTCAAAGATCCTCAACTTTTTCACACTTCGGAGAAAAACGTTATGAATGCCTGATTCTATCTGATTATTTTCTGATTTTACATAGTGCTCAATGTTACAGTTTATTTTACTTCTGATACCTTTACCTTCCACTACCCCCTGTCTTTGGAAATATTAGTCGTTACACTAATTATAACTGTATACAACTAATATAACTAATTTTTTCCTGTGTTTTATATCTGTTTATGTCTGTCTTATAGAGTTCCTACTCAAAATAACTTCATATTATACACGTCATGGCTGAGTCTAAAGCATCAACAGCCTGTTCCAGCATCAGTCGTCTGTTTCTGTGTGCAAAACCCCAACACATTCATCCATATCCAGCCCAGTTGTTATGGCCTTCTCTTCAGGCTGAATCCCTAAGTTTCTCATGTCTCCTTGTGCGGTGGAAGGGGGCTAGGATACGGGACAAAGTGGATAAAGGGCTCTTGCATGATGCAGATGATCACTACTGGATGCAACTTGCATTTATAGCCGAATAAATCTATCTCCCACTATTATTTTCAAAATCAAATCTCCAGACTGACATAAACTCCCACCACTAGGCTATCTTTATTGGAGTCGAGTCATTTGGTGGGGCATGGCCCCCGGTGCCCATGCCATGAACGGGCCCCGATATCTACATGGACTCAATCTACTATATGGATATTGTCTACAGTGTAGACTGAAAAACCTGATGGAAACTCCTTCCACACTATGGAACAGCAACTAAGATTGCCACCTTGATTAGGAAGTCCTATAAAGGAACATCATGTACTATCATATATGGAGGTCAGCTCACCCCAAGTTTCCAAGTAAAAAAGGAGTTGGTCAGGGGTGCCTACTGTCTCCACTCTCTTCCCTTTGGCCATCAATCGAGGAGAGAATTGGAGAACCATTCTTTTGATTTAGTGCTACTGTCTTCACAGATGCAGCACATAACCACAAACCTGGTTTATACCGTTTAAGAAATTGGACCCGACATCAACAAAAAGACAAAAATAATTAAGATTAATAATCCTAGTCACAACCCACATACACTGGATAGGGAATCACTGGAAGAGCTGGAGAACAAAACCTTCCTTTATCATAGTATCATAGACAAGCAGGGAGGCACCGAAGCAGATGTCAAGGCCTGAATCGGCAAAGCAAGAACAGCATTTGGAGAGCTCAACAACATCTGGAGTCTCCACACAAGAAGACCAGGCTGTTCAAGTTCACTGTAAAGTCAGTCCTGCTCTATGGAAGGAAGAGCAAAGACCACCGTTGTGAATGTGCAGAAATTCATAAATAGCTGCTTAAGAATAATTATAAAAATCCGTTCGTCAAATATTATCAGCAACAAGGATTCATGGGAGAGAACTCATTCTGCACTGTTGGAAGAGATGAGGACAAGAGGATGAAAATGGATCAGGCATACATAATGAAAGCCAACAACCAACATCACCAGACGTGCACTGACATGGAACCCCCAAGGGAGGAGGAAGAAAGGCATAGCGACAGAGAACTGTGGCAGACTTTAGTTTGTGGCCTAAGCTCCAGAGAGAGTGAGGGGCATAAGTACACTGTAAGTAAATATATTTGGTGGCGATTTAATGACAGGCAACAGATCTGGATTCTGAGGGTAAACCAATTGATTTCACTTATCCAGAGTTGACAATCAAAGCTTGGAGTTAGATGTGGTGATGTCTATTTGATCACTTCCTTTCATTTCCTTACCCTGAATTTCACCATATCTGGCCATGAGCAGCAGACCCCATCTTAATGTTCCTCCTGTGGTGTCCGTACCAGCAGCAAATAGATTCCCGACTGTAACTATGAGATTTTTCTCATGGTAGTGAGAGTCCCTGACACAAGAATCCTGTGAGAACAGACCCTCGGTGTTTAAAAATGGACACATATACTGCTCGCATACATTTAATTGGATTCATGTGTGTTGAAATGAGAGACAACATCTTACCTCTTCTTTTTGCTTACGGATCAAAAAGGAGTCAACAAAACACCTGCTCATCTGAGGGTTCAAAGTCTCACTCAGACCACTCACTAAGTCCTTGATATCCTTGATGTTCATTTCAATATTTTTCATTATCACTTCACGAGTCTTAATCCAATTACACAGCCAGGGAAACATGTTGTACACCTGTCACAATATCACAATAAACCAAAGATATAATTCATGAGGATGCAACTTACAATCGTTCAAGCACTAAATCAGAACATATTTTTTTCATTTGCTGAGACAGTAGTTGAATTTAAAGTAAAAAACATAGAATCTGTTAGCAATTATTATGATTACCTGAATTGGTGCCGAACCTCCAAGGTGCATGTTTTTATTTACCCGAGCCACCATTCCATTAAACTGTGGGTCAGTGTATTCAAACCTGCTGCCGTACACAATGGATGAGATAACATTGGAAACAGTGTAGTTCACTGGACGCATCACATCCAAGGGTTTTCCTGTAAAACATGACGGTATTTATTGAGAGTATATTTATAGTATTTACTCAATGGAAGTTCAAACATCACAGCACAACATGTACAGAACATTATACCGTTTTCAAACCTTCATGTTGTTGAAACTCCTTGATTAAATAGTGACATTCCTCGATGATTTTCTCCTCAGCAGCTTTCCTTCCCATCCCAAATTCTCTGAGGGTTGTCATAGCAAAACTCCTCATCTCTTTCCATGACTCCCCATTCGCAAACGCAATTCCTGTCCAAAGTCACAGAGAAGTCAAGAGAAGTTACTTTCTCCAGAGTATTCCTTCTTCTGATCAATTGATATGTTGGATTTATCCTGGTCATTTGACGTGGTGGGGATATTTTTTCATCCGTTCTTTTTTGTGAATGTTCATCCACATCAACAGTTTACTGACCACAAGCAGCATGCTTTTTCAAATTCACCCAGGCTGCCTTTCACCTCTTGCATATGCCCGATTGTTGCATTCTTGCCGGGAAAGGCCACCAACAATGGAAAGAGCATATAGGGGAGTACATACATAGCACCAACATTGGATGGCTGTTTCTTTAAAAGTGACAGCTAAAATAATTAACAAATATGGGATGTTGTTTAATAAAAGGATTTTATAGATTACCAATTTAGTGTCTTTATCACATTGTGATAAATGACAGTTGTCAAACCTCCTTGTGTCCGGCCTTGGTTAACTTTAAAAGGTTATAATAACTTGTGAAACAACTGTTTATATTTTAAATGCTTTACCGTGTCCTTGATTAATGTCTCTCAAGATCGGAGATATTTCTCTATCACCAAACTCCTCTGCATGGTGGACCAGGGCTTCTTTAACTGTCTTGTATCCCGCCAGGACCACTACCTTCTTGAGTCCAAAATAGACAGTGTACACAGATCCATATTTCTTGGAAAGCTAGAAAAATTAGAAGTTAAATAATAATATTATTTAATTTTTTATCTAAATTAACAATTCATTCAGTTAATTTTTGAAACTCAAAATCACCAAATAATATGCACAAACTAGAACGGCCTCCAGCAAAACAAATGAAACTGAAGTATAGGTAGACTTACCTCACAAAGGGTGTAATGAGGCCTGCTGAGATCCAGCTGCAGTAAGTTACCAAGCAGGGGCAGTGGCCTGGGACCAGGAGGCTCCTTTCGCTGTTTTGGAAAGCTGTAACATTTAGACCAGAGGTAGACAACCAGGAGCAAAACCAAAGTGGCTGACAGAGTGATGGAAACAGAGGACTGGAGGAAGACAAACACTTCAACAGGAGACATTCTTAAAGTACTCTTTTGCCAGAGAGTGAATATCTGGTCCTGTTGGGGAGCCATCCAATAAGGTAGACCCAAGGAGAGCACACAGTGGGTGAAGGGGGAGGGGAGGAGTCGAGAAGGAGGGACGGAAGTGCACCGGACCAGAAGCCAGAACCACATGCAACACAACAACAACTACAACTTGGCTACAACATTTTTCACGATATTTTGACATTTTATGGACCAAACAACTCATCGATTATTAAAAATAAACAGATTTCCAATATAGTGGTTCCTCAACTTACGACTGTAATTGGTTCTATAAGAACAGTCGTATGTTAAAACAATTGTATGTCAAAGCAATTTTTTCCATATGAATTATGAAATCATGAAGGGTGAAAATAAACGAAATACACAGCACAAACACAGTAAATATGAAAGACATATCGATAAGCCACAAACTACGTACACACTCAATGTAGGTCGCCCACTGACTGACTGCTGACTGACTTCTGACTGACTGCTGACTGACTGGCCGCCGACGCGCCAACTGCAAATTTCCACGGTCGTATCTTGGAGCAGTCCGTCACAAGTTGATACAAATCTTGGATAAGTCGTAAGTAGATGCAGTCGTAAGTCGAGGTACCACTGTATTAATAATGATTATCACCTGAGCAGGCATTAAAAATTGCCTGGAGTAGAACTTGTTTTTGTTTGTTTTGTTACAGTTGGATGTTTCACTGTTGTCGAGTGGGCATGCAGGTGACAACAGTAAAGCATGAAGCTGGAATAAATTTAACAAAAACAAGTTTCACTCCAGGCAATTATTAAAACATTGGAAACATGGGGAGTGGGAAAACAAACAGCTTAATCCTGACTTTCCCCCCTCTATGAACGCCTGAATGCGGTTAAAACAACATTTATACTGTTTTACACCAACACTAAAATGAGACAAATATAAAACAAAACTTCGATTTACTATTTGTCCAAAACCTGGATGGGCAGAGGACACGTTTTCTCTCTTGAATAGTGTGTGGCAAGTTCAAAAGTAGCAGCGTGCCCAACCAAGAAACCTGTCTCACCAATTTGACTGCATTTTTAAATGATAGAGTGAGGTTTTCATCAAATTGACGGTTTTAATTGGACATGTTTGTTCACTGGAAGGAAAAGAGGCACAAAGATGAATTAAAAGACAAGCATTAACTTAAGTTATGTTGAAGTTACATCACTGTTGGGAAATTACAATTTAGGACTAGTAGGTGAAATTTGGATAAGCACAGCCTGAATAAGATAGATAGACAGACAGATAGATAGATAGATAGATAGATAGATAGATAGATAGATAGATAGATAGATAGATAGATAGATAGATAGATAGATAGATAGATAGATAGATAGATAGATAGATAGATAGATAGATAGATAGATAGATAGATAGATAGATAGATAATTTCATGGATACAGTACTTTGCTGAATGATGCAAAGTGCACACAATTACATGGTGATGTTCTCAGATGATACAACCATCCTAGGTCTCAAGTTGCAGGGTGTCATGACCTTTTACTGCATATATATATGACCATATGTATATGACAAATAATCTCTTGAACTTGAACTACTCTGATAGTCAACTTCATAAGTCTATGATCCAGAGCCTTGTTCAGTGGTGTGGTGAACACTTTCTCACCCTCAACGTTAATAAAACAGAAGAAAGTGTTTGACCCCAATTCCATTGGTGACCGCTCTCCAGTGGTGATCCATGACCAGAGGATACGACAGGTGTGCTCTTACAGATACCTGGGCATTCACTGAGGTGACTCACTGGGGGCAGTGGCTCAGTAGGTAGAGTGGGTCGTCCTCCACGCTGGGTACCAACTCCTCCCATCAGGCAGGCGTTCCAGGGTCCCCCAGTGTAGGCTCAAACGCTATAAGCACTCCTTTGTCCCCCTGTCCATCTAAGCATTGAACACCACATCAGACAACTTTTATTCTATATGAAAGTATTCATGTACTGTATCTTGTGGTTATATATGTGGTTTAGGGGTTGGTGATATGGCCTTCAAATAATATAACAATATTTATTATATTATTGTATTTCTCTTTTTTGTTATTGACAACATGACAAAATTCTCAATTTTTTTAAATTATTTTCAAGAGCATACAATTGTAACAAAATCAGTATTAAACCTTTATATGTCGGCCATTAAACCATAAATTCAAAGTTAACATAAATATGAAAAATCTATCAAAAATGTAACAATATTTAAATTAACATGTAATATTGTGTACATAAAACAGAATTCTTTAAATAAATGTAATAATTGACACCCGCTTTTCCCACTGGCGTCCCTCACGCTACTTGTCAGTAGTGTTGGTTTTGTCATCTGGGATGTCAGGACCCAGCTTTGCTGTGAGACAGAAGAGACAGAGATGAGCAAAATGGCAGTTTTCACATCCCCTGTCAATCAGTTTGACCATTCACAGCTGAGCCACCGCTCCCTCCCCCACCTGCAGCAGATTAAAAGCCACGCCCTCTACCACACACCCCCGCTACCCCCCCATACCACCACTGCCCGAGGAGCTGTCCGGCCGACTGCCAACTGCCCCTTCACACCGTCTGTAGAAGCTGGACTTCCACAAGGACCTCCCCACCTGCTTTGTTGTCTTGGGCCTTGGACAGGCTGAAGCCACCACTGTGTTGTCCAGCCATTGGCTCAAGTGGTACCACAGATGCCGCACCTCCCTCCACCCAACCGCACCCTTTTTGGGCTGGCTGTTGCACCGCAGTAACCTCCGCTATCTGGCACGGAGACAGATGTCTTTCACAAGGAAGGGCGGATTTTGAAATATTAGAATTTAAGATCTCCGGACCCAATTCATCTCTCTCAACCACTGTTGTCACCAAGGGACTGGGACCTCCCATCAAGGCTTTTAGGAGGTTGGAAATTTGGGTACCCATCAGCCAGTGCTGTAAACATTTCCATGGTAAGAGTGAGCTCCACCAATCACAGACATCTCTGTTTCACTGAGGATTATTGGTAGTGTAGTACTCCTTTTTGATATATACATTGTGTAATATTATGCAATTATTTATAAAACATTCGACACCCTGATGTTAACCCTAATCCTGCACTTTTTGTTTTGCATCTTGTTACAATTGCCTCATGGGTAAAGTAATTACTTTTTTAAAAACTTTAAAATTAAACCAATTTATGGCTGAAAAACCACATGCATGTGTTACTACGGGTTAATTTGGTTGCGTTGTAAATTCTGCGTTGTCAGAATTTACATGTCACTTGCAAAGCCCTGAATTATATATGAGGCCATTTGTAGTAGTGCCCCCTATTTTAACTACCACCCCTTTAGAAGTACATGTCCAGAGCTTTCCAAAACAGTTGGCCGTATGTTGGTCACTCTTTTAATTACTGAGATATAGGGTTTCCAATTTGACCTCTGGTCACGTTTCAAAGGTTAGTATCTCCAATTAGGATCCACTGTAACCTCTCAAACTTAGATACAGTATGTAAACCTCCAAGATGAGACCTTTACAAAAATATGTTTGGTTTTGTTCTACGATAAAGTAAAAATCCAACCTTGCCATTGCAGTGGGATGCTGACTGTGGATTTCATCACCATTCACAATCAAAATGGAATCGATTCAGATTTTTTTTATTTATTTGCCCCCCGCTTCTAAAGACTGTGAAAATCTCCACATTCAATTGAATTAGTTTAAATATTATTTGTAACAAAAAAAAGTCATCCAATCATATGATTCAATATATTTATTACCGTGACTATGAGCACAAAAAAGCATGATACCGTGTTGGACCAAATCATTGACTGAAGAAACCTGGACTCGACTGATCCTCCTGTAGTTCTTGCATGGAGGCACAAGACAGGGCTGCGTCTTAACTCCACTTGTATTTGCATTAGCGATGGAGCCACTTACAGTCTATTGGAGATAACCCGGGGATTGATGGATATAATACTGATCATATAACTAACTAAATCTCCTTGTATGTGGATGATATCTTATTTATTTAAATTCCAAAAAACAGTATCCCAAATGTTCTTAGCTGAGTAAACCTTTTTGGAACTTCTCTGGGTGTAGAATTAACTGGCTTTAAGTAACAACAATCATATTTTGAACAGGAGTGCACTCCCCACCGAAGGAGACCAGATGGTGGGCCCCGCGCCATGCACACGTGGCCAGGAAGATCCAACCAACCCCAGCACGACGGGCTGGCCGGACTTGGCTGCTGCGGGGGCTGCTTGGAGGGATAGCCCTTCCAACCATGAGGGACACGCAGGTCCCAACCCCCCACCCATGGGGCGGGTGACCGCAGCGGCACGGCGACCCAAGTTCAGAACTCGCTCCGGAAGGAAGGAGGGGGCAGTCTGTCGTCAACCGGGTGGAAGGAAGCCAGTCCACTGTGCTGCCCATGGGACACAGAAGGACACGCAAGCCCCAACACAAATTTAGAAAATGTGCAATAGAGGGATTTTGTGTAGCGCCCCAATAATTCAAAAGCGTATAATCTCTTACTCAATTATGGGCTGTATTATCGTAGGTAAAAGTCTATCAGTCTCTCCTAAGGTTGACACTCCACATATGACATGTTTGATCTGCTCCTGGCTAATTCCACTTAGCCTCCTCTCTACAATAAATTGATCTCTATAACCCATCGTCGTCTGTGTCTCTGTGCTAGAGGGGCCGGAAAACCCCACTTGGTGGTGTGTGGAAGGCGGAACTGCCACAGGCGGAACTGAAGTTTTGCGCACATACTTCCACATACATGGAGATACTTCCACATACATGGAGGGCCGCTTCGTGTGCTCTGGGACAGCTTTATGCAAATCAAATTAAAAAAACAATAAAAAATGCTGGCATGCCCGTCGTCGCAACCGTTGGAGAGGGGGACAGGTGCACAAAATGTGCCCCGATCACTCCCTCTCCGTGCCTCCCCCTCCATCCCCCAGGACAGGTGGCCGCCTATCGGGCCGATAGGAAGAGCCGGCCCTGCACAGCCGTATTGGTAAGCGTGTAACAAAAAAAAAACACTTTTCTTAAATCACAAGCTTTGCGATTCCGATTCAGATGTCGGTTTCGATTCCATTTAATCGTTCAGCCCTAGTGTTCAAAGCAAGTGCTGGTGGTGTGCGTGTGGCTGTGATTAGTCCACCTGTATATGTGTGTGTGTGTGTGTGTGTGTCTGTGTGTTGGTGTGTGTGTGATGGGTGAGTGTACTGGACTCGTTACAATTAGTTCTGGTGTATAAGGTCGATATTATATAGTAGTGCCTCCAAGCAGTGGACCCCACCCCACCACCACAGGAAAGCCCCGAGACCCTTGTCTGCAGTCACAGAAGACCCCCCAGCTCCCAGAGAAGCTGGAAACTCATGCAGCAACACCCACGCCCGGCCCCGAGAGGCATAACCCATTCCCGGAGCGCATGAGACCCTGCACCCATGAGGCGCACAAATACAACCCAACCCCATGTGTAGGCACAAGCCGCAGGCGCGGAACCCGGGCCACGGACACAAGGCCCAGAGCCAGGTCCTGCCCCGACAGAACAACACCCCACCAGAAGCGCCCACCCCACATGAGTGCTGGCGGGGCCACCATGCATGCAGTCCAAATACTTTTCAAGTTAAAATGGTTGATAATGATAATGATTCATTTACTCAAATGCTGAAAAGGAAAGGTGGTGCTCGACATGCCCCAGGTGACAGTATTTTTCTTAAATTAATGACTCATGAAGAAACAGTGATAGCCTACACATCTATTAATCATGTATTAGTCTGTCCTTCGCACAGAAGCCTGTTCCTCAGAACCGGTTGACAGCACATAGTTGGTGAGGGGATGGATTGATGGTGAATCCCACTGCTGGAGTCAGATCCAGTTCATCCTCTTTCACTCCAGGTGGTGGAGTAAAACGAAAGCGCTGGAGGAGGGAGGTGAAGAAGAGGAAGACTTCCATCCTGGCCAGACTCTCCCCTGGACACGCTCTGCGACCTTAGAGAGAGACCACATTAACGAATGAGATTTAGGAGATGCAAAATCTGGTCACCAAAATCTGGTGACGAAGGGTTGGCTATAGATCTTGTGATGTTTAACTCATATTTATCAAACAAACATTTGACATGAAGGATTATAGTCAACGCTGACATGAATCATTTTGCCGTACCAGCAGAGAAAGGCATGTATGCATCTCTTTTCACAAATGTTCCATTCTCATCCAAAAAATGTGCTGGGTTGAATGTGTTGGGGCTTTCCCATTCGCTTTCATCATAAAGCACTGACATCAGCAGCGGATACACGGTGGTCCCCTGTTATCATAGAAAGAAGAGTTTGATGAAGAACAGAGACTCGTGTGACACAGTTCTGAAACATATGAAACAGGACGTTAAATAGTGCATTTAATTTGACATTATTGATCCTCAGCGTCTGTTGGTACAAGCTATCTGACCTTGTTGATAAAATATCCCTGGAATGTAACATCCTGACTGGTGATGTGAGGAAGGGACATTGGGACGACGTTGGCCAGTCTCTGGGTCTCATGGACGACGGCGTCAGTGTAGGGCAGCTTCTTCCTGTCTTCTCCTCGGACCTGAGGACTTCCTATCACTCTGCTCAGCTCCTCCTGGACCTGGTCTGTAGATTAAATATAGGAAATCAAATCAACTGGCGAAGGGCCCCGAGCCTTCATCAATGGATGAGTTCTCTTCATGTTTCTTTCAACGTAGTATGAAATCAGAGAGACGGAGGTCAGAAGTGTACACACACATACGCACTTATAAGAGTCTGGTGTTTTGGATCCAAAGTAGGGAGAGATTTTTTACAGTTTCAGGGTTTAACACATTATTAAAGTGCAGATGGCACACTTTCAAATGATGTGTCATGCATTGAGATCCGAAAATACTTGAAGAAGATGTGCTTATTTGAAAGTTGGTACATCTAAAGTCCTGTAGCAGAGAAAATCTCCCTCAAAGATCCTCAACTTTTTCACACTTTGGAGAAAAATGTTATGAATGCCTGATTCTATTTAATTATTTTCTGATTTTACATAGTGCTCAATGTTACAGTTTATTTTCCTTCTGATACCTTTACCTTCCACCACCCCCTGTCTTTGAAAATATTAGTCGTTACACTATTTATAACGTTTTTTCTGTGTTTTATGTCTGTTTATGTCTGTCTTATAGAGTTCCTACTCAAAATAACTTCATATTATACACGTAATGGCTGAGTCTTAAGCATCAACAGCCTGTTCTAGAATCAGTCGTCTGTTTCTGTGTGCACACCCCAACACATTCATCCATATCCAGCCCAGTTTTTATGGCCTTCAGTTCAGGCTGAATCCCTAAGTTTCTCATGTCTTCTTGTGCGATGGAAGGGGGTTAGGATACGGGACAAAGTGGATAAAGGGCTCTTGCATGGTGCAGATGATCACTACTGGATGCAACTTGCATTTATAGCCGAATAAATCTCCCACCAGTATTTTAAAAATCAAATCTCCAGACTGACGTAAACTCCCACCACGAGGCTATCTTTATTGGAGTCGAGTCATTTGGTGGGGCATGGCCCCCGGTGCCCATGCCATGGACGGGCCCCGATATCTACATGGACTCAATCTACTATATGGATATTGTCTACAGTGTAGACTGAAAAACCTGATGGAAACTCCTTCCACACTATGGAACAGCAACTAAGATTTTCACCTTGATTAGAAAGTCCTATAAAGGAACATCATGTACGATCATATATGGAGGTCAGCTCACCCCAAGTTTCCAAGTAAAAAAGGAGTTGGTCAGGGGTGCCTACTGTCTCCACTCTCTTCCCTTTGGCCATCAATCGAGGAGAGAATTGGAGAACCATTTTTTTTATTTTGTGCTACTGTCCTCACAGATGCAGCACATAACCACAAACCTGGTATATACCGTTTAAGAAATTGGACCCGACATCAACAAAAAGACAAAAACAATTAAGATTAATAATCCTAGTCACAACCCACTTACACTGGGTGGGGACTCACTGGAAGAGCTGGAGAACAGAACCTTCCTTTATCATAATGTCCAGCGATGGACATTTATCACCTGGTCCCCGGGCGCGTCCACGTATGCTGCCCACTGCTCCTGGCTGTGCCCCCGGAGGAAGGACAAGCCAGGATGAGTCAAAAGCAGAGGATCCATTTCACCGGCCACCATCAACGCATGTGTGTGTGTGTGTGTGCAAGCATGTGTTGTAGTGTGGTGTGTTGCGTGACGAATAAAGACTGTTTCTTCTTTTCATTCTTCATAGACAAGCAGGGAGGCACTGAAGCAGATGTCAAGGCCTGAATCGGCAAAGCACAAACAGCATTTGGAGACCTCAACAACATCTGGAGTCTCCACACAAGAAGACCAGGCTGTTCAAGTTCACTGTAAAGTCAGTCCTGCTCTATGGAAGGAAGAGCAAAGACCACCATTGTGAAAGTGCAGAAATTCATAAATTGCTGCTTCAGAATAATTATAAAAATCAGTTCGTCAAATATTATCAGCAACAAGGATTCATGGGAGAGAACTCATCCGGCACTGTTGGAAGAGATGAGGACAAGAGGGTGAAAATGGATCAGGCATACATAATGAAAGCCAACAACCAACATCACCAAATGTACACTGACATGGAACCCCCAAGGAAGGAGGAAGAAGGGCAGAGCGACAGAGAACTGTAGCAGACTTTAGTTGTTGACCTAAGCTCCAGAGAGAGTGAGGGGCATAAGTACACTGTAAGTTCAAGTTCAAGTTCAAGTTCAAGAGATTATTTGTCGCATTAGAAAGTATATTTGGTGGCGATTTAATGACAGGCAACAAATCTGGATTCTCAGGGTAAACCAATTGATTTCACTTATCCAGAGTTGACAATCAAAGCTTGGTTTTAGATATGGTGATGTCTCTTTGATCACGTCCCTTCATTTCCTTACCCTGAATTTGATCATATCTGGCCGTGAGCAGCAGACCCCATCTTAATGTTCCTCCTGTGGTGTCCGTACCAGCAGCAAATAGATTACCGAACGGTAATTATTAGATTTTTCTCATGGTAGTGAGAGTCCCTGACACAAGAATCCTGTGAGAACAGACCCTCGGTGTTTAAAAATGGACACATACACTGCCTGGATACATTTATTTGGATTCTTGTGTGTTTAAATGAGAGACAACATCTTACCTCTTCTTTTTGCTTACGGATCAGAAACGAGTCAACAAAACACCTGCTCATCTGAGGGTTCAAAGGCTCACTCAGACCGCTGACTAAGTCCTTGATATCCTTGATGTTCATTTCAATATTTTTCATTGTCACTTCATGAGTCTTAATCCAATTACCCAGCCAGGGAAACATGTTGTACACCTGTTACAATATCACAATAAACCAACGATATAATTCAAGAGGATGTAATCAAACTAACAATATTTCAAGCACTAAATCAGTACATATCTTTTTCATTTGCTGAGAAAGTTGTTGAATTAAAATCAAAAAACATAGTATCAGTTAGCAATTCTCATGATTACCTGAATTGGTGCCGAACCTCCGAGGCATATTGTCTCATTTGCCCGAACCACCATTCCATTAAACTGTGGGTCAGTGTATTTAAACCTACTGCCGTACACATGGATGAGATAACATTGGAAACAGCGTAGTTCACTGGACGCATCATGTCCAAGGGTTTTCCTGTAGAACATGATGGTATCTATTTAGAGAATATTTATAGTATTTACACAATGGAAGTTCAAACATCACAGCACAACATGTACAGAACATTATACCGTTTTCAAACCTTCATGTTGTTGAAACTCCTTGATCAAATAGTGACATTCCTCGCTGACTTTCTCCTCAGCAGCTTTCCTTCCCATCCCAAATTCTCTGAGGGTTGTCAGAGCAAAACGCCTCATCTCTTTCCATGACTCCCCATTCGCAAACGCAATTCCTGTCAAACGTCACAGAGAAGTCAAGAGAAGTTCCTTTCTCCTGATCAAGTATTCCTTCTTCTGATTAATTGATATGTTGGATTTTTCCTGGTCATTTGACGTGGTGGGGATAGTTCTTCATCTGTTCTTTTTTGTGAATGTTCATCCACATCAACAGTTTACTGACCACAAGCAGCATGCTTTATCAAATTCACCCAGGCTGCCTTTCACCTCTTGCATATGCCCGATCGTCGCATTCTTGCCGGGAAAGGCCACCAACAATGGAAATAGCATTTAGGGGAGTACATACATAGCACCAACATTGAATGGCTGTTTCTTTAAAAGTGACAGCTAAAATAATTAACAAATATGAGATGTTGTTTAACAAAACTATTTCATAGATAACCAATTTAATGTCTGTATCACATTGTGATAAATGACAGTTGTCAAACCTCCTTGTGTCCGGCCTTGGTTAACGTAAACAGGCTCTAATAACTTATGAAACAACTGTTTATATTTTAAATGCTTTACCGTGTCCTTGATTAATGTCTCTCAAGATCGGAGATATTTCTCTATCACCAAACTCCTCTGCATGGTGGACCAGGGCTTCTTTAACTGTCTTGTATCCCGCCAGGACCACTACCTTCTTGAGTCCAAAATAGACAGTGTACACAGATCCATATTTCTTGGACAGCTAGAAAGATTAGAAGTTAAATAATAATATTATTTAATTTTTGATCTAAATTAACTATTCATTCAATTAATTTTTGAAACTCACAATCACCAAATAATACGGACAACAAGAATAGCCACAAGCAATACAAATGAATGAGATCCATATTTCTTGGAAAGCTAGAAGTTAAATAATAGTATTATTACATTTAACTTTAATTTAAATTTCATTTAACAATTTATTAAATTATTTTCTGCAACTCACAATCACCAAATAATACGCACAACAAGAATGGCCACAAGCAATACAAATGAAACTGAAGTATAGGTAGACTTACCTCACAAAGGGTGTAATGTGGCCTGCTGAGATCCAGCTGCAGTAAGTTACCAAGCAGGGGCAGTGGCCTGGGACCAGGAGGCTGCTTTCGCTGTTTTGGAAAGCTGTAACATTTAGACCAGAGGTTGACAACCAGGAGCAAAACCAAAGTGGCTGACAGAGTGATGGAAACAGAGGACTGGAGGAAGACAAACACTTCAACAGGAGACATTCTTAAAGTACTCTTTTGCCAGAGAGGGAATATCTGGTCCTGTTGGGGAGCCATCCAACAAGGTAGACCCAAGGAGAGCACACAGTGGGTGAGGGGGCGGGGAGGAGTCGAGAAGGAGGGACGGAAGTGCACCGGAGCAGCAGCCAGAACCACATGCAACACAACAACAACTACAACATGGCTCCTAGATATTTTACAAATGCACATTGATCAACATTTTTCATGATTTTTTGAAATTTTTTGGACCAAACAACTCATCGATTATTAATAATAAACAGATTTCCAATACAGTGGTACCTCAACTTACGGCTGTAATTGGTTCTATAAGAACAGTCGTATGTTAAAACATTCGTATGTACAAGGAATTTTTTCCATATGAATTATGATATCATGAAGGGTCAAAATACACAAAATACACAGCACAAACACAGTAAATATGAAAGAAATATCCATACGCCACCAACTACGTGCACACGCGATGTAGGTCGCCCGCTAACTGACTGCTGACTGACTGACTGCTGACTGACTGGTGACTGACTGCTGACTGATTGGCCACCGTTGGCCAACTGCAAATTTCCACGGTCGTATCTTGGAGCAGTCCGTCACAAGTTGATACAAATTTTGGTGACTATCGCTCCTCGTATCTTGGATAAGTCGTAAGTAGATGCAGTCGTAAGTCGAGGTACCACTGTATTAATAATGATTATCACCTGAGCAGGCATTAATAACTGCCTGGAGTAGAACTTGTTTTTGTTTGTTTTGTTACAGTTGGATGTTTCACTGTTGTCGAGTGGGCATGCAGGTGACAACAGTAAACATGAAACTGGAATAAATTTAACAAAAACAAGCTCCACTCCAGGCAATTATTAAAACATTGGAAACATGGGGAGTGGGAAAACAAACAGCTTAATCCTGACTTTCCCCCCTCTATGAACGCCTGAATGCGGTTAAAACAACATTTATACTGTTTAACACCAACACTAAAATGAGACAAATATAAAACAAAACTTCGATTTACTATTTGTCCAAAACCTGGATGGGCAGAGGACACGTTTTCTCTCTTGAATAGTGTGTGGCAAGTTCAAAAGTAGCAGCGTGCCCAACCAAGAAACCTGTCTCACCAATTTGACTGCATGTTTAAATGATAGAGTGAGGTTTTCATCAAATTGACGGTTTTAATGGGACATGTTTGTTCACTGGAAGGAAAAGAGGCACAAAGATGAATTAAAAGACAAGCATTAACTTAAGTTATGTTGAAGTTACATCACTGTTGGAAAATTTCAATTTAGGCCTTGGATATTTCATGAAATTTGGATAAGCACAGCCTGAATTAGATAGATAGACAGATAGATAGATAGATAGATCGATAGATGGATAGATGCAAAGTGCACACAATTACATGGAGATGTTCCTAGGTCTCAAGTTTCAGGGTGTCATGACCTTTTACTGCATATATATATGACCATATGTATATGGCAAATAATCTCTTGAACTTGAACTACTCTGATAGTCAACTTCATAAGTCTATGATGCAGAGCTTCATTCAGTGGTGTGGTGAACACTTTCTCATCCTCAACGTTAATAAAACAGAAGATAGTGTTTGACCTCAATTCCATTGGTGACCAATCTCCAATGGTAATCCATGACCAGAGGATACGACAGGTGAGATCTTACAGATACCTGGGCATTTACTGAGATGACCAACTGGGGCAGTGGCTCAGTAGGTAGAGTGGGCCGTCCTCCACTCTGAGTACCAGCTCCTCCCGTCAGGCAGGCGTTCCAGGGTCCCCCAGTGTAGGCTCAACCGCTATAAGCACTCCTTTGTCCCCCTGTCCATCTAAGCACTGAACACCACATCAGACAACTTTTATTCTATTTGAAAGTATTCATGTACTGTATGTTGTGGTTATATATGTGGTTTAGGGGTTGGTGATTTGGCCTTAAAATAAAATCACAATATTTATTATATAATTGAATTTCTCTTTTTTATTCTTGACAATATGACAAAATACTCAAATTATCTAAATTATTTTCAAGAGCATACAATTGTAACAAAATCAATATTAAAATTTTATATTTCGGCCATTAAACCATAAATTCAAAGTTAACATAAATATGAAAAATCCATCAAAAATGTAACAATATTTAAATGTACATGTAATATTGGGTACATAAAACAGAATTCTTTAAATAAATGAAATAGTTGACACTCGCTTTGCCGACTAGGGTCCCTCACACTACTTGTCAGTATTGATGGTTTTGTCATCTGGGATGTCAGGACCAGGCTTCGCTGTGAGACAGAAGAGACAGAGATGAGCAACATGACAGTTTTCAAATCCCCTGTCAATCAGTTTGACTACTCACAGCTGAGCCACCGCTCCCTCCCCACCCTCTACCACACACCCCCGCTACCCCCCTGTACCACCACTGCCCGAGGAGCCGTCACACCATCTGTAGAAGCTGGACTTCCACAAGGACCTCCCCACCTGCTTTGTTGTCTTGGGCCTTGGACAGGCCGAAGCCACCACTGTGTTGTCCAGCCATTGGCCCAAGTGGGACCACAGATGCAGCACCTCACTCCACCCAACCACACCCTTTTTTGGCTCGCTGTTGCACCGCAGTAACCTCCGCTATCTGGCACGGCGACAGATGTCTGTCACAAGGAAGGGCGGATTTTGAAATATTAGAATTTGAGATCTCCGGACCCAATTCATCTCTCTCAACCACTGTCACCAAGGGACTGGGACCTCCCATCAAGGCTTTTAGGAGGTTGGAAATTTGTGTACCCATCAGCCAGTGCTGTAAACATTTCCATGGTAAGAGTGAGCTCCAGCAATCAGAGACGTCTCTGTTTCACTGAGGATTATTGGTAGTGTAGTACTCCTTTTTGATATATACATTGTGTCCCTGCACCATTTTGTGAGGCCATTTTGAGTGGTGCCCCCTATTTACACTACCACCCCTCTAAAAGTACATGTCCAGAGCTGTCCAAAACAGTTGACCTAATTTTGGTAGCTCTTTTAATTACTAAGATATAGGGTTTCCAATTTGACCTCTGGTCACGGTTCAAAGGTAAGTATCTCCAATTAGGATCCACTGTAATCTCTCAAACTTAGATACAGTATGTTAACCTCCAAGATGAGACCTTTCCAAAAATATGTTTGGTATTGTTCTACAATAAAGTAAAAATCCAACCTTGCCATTGCAGTGGGATGCTGACTGTGGATTTCATCACCATTCACAATCTAAATGGAATAGATTCAGATTTTATTTATTTATTTACCCCCCGCTTCTAAAGACTGTGAAAATCTCCCCATTCAAATAATTTAGTTTAAATATTATTTGCAACAAAAAAAAGTCATATAATCATATGATTCAATAGATTTATTACCGTGACTATGAGCACAAAAAAGCATGATACCCTGTTGGACCCAATCATTGACTGAAGAAACCTGGACTCGACTGATCCTCCTGTAGTTCTTGCATGGAGGCACCAGACAGGGCTGTGTCTTAACACCACTTTTATTTGCATTAGCGATGGAGCCACTTACAGTCTATTGGAGATAACCCGGGGATTGATGGACATAATTCTGATCATATATCTAACTAAATCTTCTTGTAGGTGGATGATATCTTATTTATTTCAATTCCAAAAAACAGTATCCCAAAGGTTCTTAGCTGAAATAACCTTTTAGGAACTTCTCTGGGTATAGAATTAATTGGCTTTAAGTGAGTTCATGCCAATTTATATAAAGGCTCCACCACTCTTAAAAGAACATGTCCAGAGCTGTCCAAAACAGTTGACCTTATTATGGTATCTCTTTTAATTACTAAGCTATAGGGTTCCAAATGTGACGTCTGGTCAGGGTTTAAAGCAGTTGTGGCCAAACTACGGCATTGTATAATCTGGCCCGCAAGGCATTTATATTAACAACAATCCTATGATATTTTTAAATTCGCAGAAATCATTTCACTGTTATTTTCCTGTTGTACTTAATGGAAGCACCACATGGCCCATTGCCAGGCCTTCTCTGATGTCAAGTCACTCTTCTTTACTTTTCCTGATCATCACATATCCATCACCCATAACAAAATGAGCGGAAAACAAAAGCCCAAAATTGGCAGTGAGTGTCGGGTTTTCAACAAAGATTGCATTGCAACATTTTTTTTTAGTAAAGTAAAGTGAAAAAGAGTTCAAAGCTAAAGGCTTAAAAGAGGAAATCAGATGAAAGTAAAGTGAAAAAGAGTTAAAAGTTAAAGGCATCAAAGAGGAAATAAGATGAAACATAAAGTTTGAAATAGTGGGAAAAACAGGGCTGGACCTGCCCAGGAGAATTAGTGAACATGCATGACAAGAAAATCTGATTATAAAGATAATTTGTTAAAAGTTTGGCCAAAGTGAAAAATTTGATGAAATTAGAAAAGTATAAATGAGTCGACATTAAAACATAAAGCTAAGTGCTGTTGAAGTCTTTGGAGGATCAGATGTGTTGCTGGACACATCTTTTTCTTTTTTTTTTTGTGTGTGAGTGTGTGATTGCCGCGGCTAGAAATGTGAGATCTGTGCAATGTTTTGTGTATGTGTAAATGATATATAGAGTATATGTGTTATTAAATAGGTATACATATGTGGTGAGCAGTTGAATAATACATAAAGAGAAACTATTCTTGCCCCTTTAGTGATAAACATATATGAGCCTGTTTACGGACTTTGTAAAGATGATAATAAAGATAAGAGCCTTTCTTTAAGGACGTTTGATGGATATATATGAGCCTTTTTTCCAAGGACGTTTGTACATTTGATGTAGGATATGAACCTTTACAGGACTTTATATATTTGATAACAAAATGCGCCTTCTGAAGGACTAAAGCCACAGTCTGCCTAACATGCATGTACACCGTTAGGCCCACGGCCTCCCAGCGCCACTAGAGGCCGCTCTTGCCCCATCTGCAGCTCCCTCCTTGAGCCGATTGCACACACCTGGGATCTATTACCTGCATCACTCCACACAGTATTTAGTCTGCAGCTTCCCAGTCATTCTTTGCCAGACCGTCAACTAGCTTACCCGAGTTGTACAGCTACTGGCTCCATTCCTAGTTCCAAGTTCCTAGCTCCTAGTGCTTGTTCAAATCCCTAGTTTATGTCTCTTTGTTTCGTCTTCCCCTTACCTGCTTGTCTCCTCTGGTCGACCAAGTCTGTCCGTCCATCTCCAGTCAGCCCGGTTTACCTGCTTGTCTCCACTCGTCGACCAAGGCTGTCCGTCCTTCTCCATCCAGCCCGGTTCCCCGTCTCTCCACCCGGATTCTGGATCCCTCCTCCCGGGCATCATCATCCCCGCCCAGCCCTGCTCCATCCCTACCTGACCGGATCCCCCCGGCCAGCTCCACCGTGTGGACTAATAAACATCCTTTGTCTGCCTCCCGTCCCCTGCCCCCCTCGCCTGTGTCGTGCATTTGGGTCTCTCCTAGCCCTGGTCGTGACATACGCATTCAGAAAAGAAAAGAGAATCTCCCGCTCTGAATTGTTAGTAGGATTTGTGGATTGTTTTATTAATGTGTGGGTTTTTTCTTTGTCTGTTTATGCTTGGTGTGTGTGTGACAGTGCTTGCTGTGAGTCCTGTCTGGTTAAAAGAGCAGATAATCTTGTTGAAATAGAAGAAACGCTGGTTTTGGATGCAAGAAAAGAGGTTTTGTGTTTCGGCTGCTGAGTGAGAAAAAACAGCTCTGATTTATGACTTTGTGCGTAACTGCATTGGGCTGGGCTGTTCCTACGGGAGCCAAGACAGGATGTTCACTCGCTGGCAACCAATTTATACTGGAAGTCTTTGCTAAATTTAAGAGGTGGAGCAAGGGGTGGTGCTTCATACAGGGTGAAGATTAGTTGACTCCCCCTGACAAGAGGGGCTGTGAAAAACCTGCCTCCTCTCTTTTTTCTCTCAGCATGATAGAAGAAAAAATAAAAATACAATAAAATAAAATAAATAAATAGATAAAAATAATAAAATAATCAATTAAAGGTGATATCAGATTAATATACTCTAATATACTAATATACTCATTAGACTTTAATGCATTGTATGAATAAAAGTAAACATTGCTTTATTTCAAATGCGCTGGAAATAAAAAGCTGATAATGCATGTCTCACTGAATTTTATAACAGTGTGTATAAGAATTTAGAGTGAGCCTAAGACACTTAACTCTTGTGGTGTTCTTTTTCTTTTTTCTTTCTTCCTCTCTTTTACTATGCTGAGTGAAAGCTGGGGAAAGACAGATGTTGGAATGTGTCTGAATTGGATCATCAAAAGGGCAGATGACAAGACATCTGACAGTTCGTGACAGACACTGAAGCTTGCGAAAGACAGCGTTTTGCAATCCTGAATCCAGTCAAACCAGTAAAAGGTCCGTACGGTTTTATCCACAAACTCTTTCAATAGACACCTGCATTTACTTATACAGTGGGGCAAAAAGTATTTAGTCAGCCACCAATTGTGCAAGTTCTCCCACTTAAAAAGATGAGAGAGGCCTGTAATTTGCATCATAGGTTTACTTCGACTATGAGAGACCAAACGAGAGAGAAAAATCCAGAAAATCACATTGTCTGATTTTTCAAGAATTTATTTGCAAATTATGGTGGAAATAAGTATTTGGTCAATAACAAAAGTTCATCTCAATACTTTGTTATATACCCTTTGTTTGCAATGACAGAGGTCAAACGTTTTCTGTAAGTCTTCACAAGGTTTTCACACACTGTTGCTGGTATTTTGGCCCATTCCTCCATGCAGATGTCCTCTAGAGCAGTGATGTTTTGGGGCTGTCGCTGGGCAACACAGACTTTCAACTCCCTCCAAAGATTTTCTATGGGGTTGAGATCTGGAGAATGGCTAGGCCACTCCAGGACCTTGAAATGCTTCTTACGAAGCCACTCCTTCGTTGCCCGGGCGGTGTGTTTGGGATCATTGTCATGCTGAAAGACCCAGCCACGTTTCATCTTCAATGCCCTTGCTGATGGAAGGAGGTTTTCACTCAAAATCTCACGATACATGGCCCCAATCATTCTTTCCTTTACACGGATCAGTCGTCCTGATCCCTTTGCAGAAAAACAGCCCCAAAGCATGATGTTTCCACCCCCACCCCCCGTGACTCCACCTGGCTCGAAGTTCGACAAGCATTGTAAAAACGATTACAAGAACTGCAAATAACGGAGAAGAAACTACAGAAGAAAAAGCCTCAAAAGCCACAAACTTTGAGGTATGGACTACATCCAAGAAAAGGAAAGAGACCCGACAAAATGTGTCCCGTGATAATTCAAGGACAAAATTAAGAATACAAGCCTTGGCAGAATACAGACATGTCTAACATACTCGAAAAGTTACACGCTCTTCAAGATGGAGCACATCTGTGGATCTCAAAGCTTGAAGAGGTTTTGGTGGCAACACAGCTTGCCATGGGAGATATTAAAAGACTTTTGGCTAGTCTCAGGAGTCCAAGCTATGGAAGAGATCCTGCAGGCGGCAGGCCTTAACAGATACGTGGCAACTGCGGTGTATGATCCAGAATTGTTTGCTGCAAGAAGAGGTCGGATGTATAGAGCATTGAAAGATGCATTTCCAACCAACGTACACCCGGACAACCTCTTTATTGAGTCATTGGGCCCACAGGAAAATCCAAGACCTTATGTGTCAAGAACTCATCAAGTGTGGAGAAATGTCACAGGAAATGATCCAGATTTGAGTCAAATGGAGAAATCAATTCTCCGAGCTAAAATACAGAAGGGGCTGCCTCTACAAGTGAGGAGCAAATTGGCCGAAGTGGTTGGTCTTGGAAGCATGACCAAAGGTGTTTATATGGACCATATAGCGCATCAAGTGGAGCTATATCGGAAAGAGGAGGATGACCAGAAGGAACAGGACCAGGAGACTCTCAGAAAACTCAACCAAATACAGTTGGTGGATGATAACAAGAAGGAAAAAAAAAAAGCCACAAAAAAGTCACAACAAAATCAATTTCCACCACATCCACGGCAAGGACAGATTCAGGTTCTACCACCTGTGGTCCCCACTGTCTCCTTTCTACAGCCAGTTTTTGACCAACCACAAACATGGAGAGGAAGAGGTCAAGGAAATTTAGGAAGAGGAAGAGAAGGAAATTTCCAACAGTCTCAAGGAACGCGCCATAATTGTGGACAACTAGGCCACTTTGCACGTGACTGCTACAGTTTCAGAGGAGGCTTCAGAGGAGGCTTCAGAGGACAACCACAGCCACCCAGGGGACTGGCAAACCATTACAGGGGTCCGGAACCTCGTTTCTAGGGGTGCCCAGAAGACTCGAAAGGGAGGTGTCAGCTGGTAGTATCAGGGCTGGAGCAAGATCCAAAAATAGAGGTGAAAATAAATGATAGCCATTGGAAGTAATGGCAGATTGCGGAGCAGCTTTCATCTGTGTTCGGCCTGAAGATGCTATACATCTCCCCATGTCTGACCAATTGGTACGGACAATCGGGTTTGAGGGTGTGAAACAGCTGATTCCTCTCACAAAACCAATTGAGCTCTGCTGTAGATATCAGAAAATCCCACTCCCTATTTTGGTGTCAGAACATACGCCCATTGCACTCTTGGGAAGAGATGCTATGTGCAAACTGAATTGTACAATACAGTGTACATCGGACGGCTGTCTGGTGGATGTGCCACCTGATGTCTACCACCAATTAGTTATGGCACCAGAGACCAAGACTTCTTCAGTATATTGGATTGGAAATTTTAGTCCAGAGCTATATGAGCCAGCCAAGATGTGGGAGAAGTTCATTGTGGCAAATATGCCTGATGCTAAGCCCGCTGAGTAACCGCATCACTGCACGCTAAAATATTTCAAGAAACTTGGCCAATTGGAACCGGAGGAATGGTTGAGTAGTCAACCCAAGCATGTTCAGCTGACCTTGTGTTGCATAATTGTGGGACCACAAGGAGCAGCTATGAAGATAAACACTAATGAGTATCTTGAGAAAGAGTACGACATTGAGAATATGTGCCACATGTGACTTTAATGGTGGCTGAAGGATTTGAGCAGAAGCATAAAGGAGAAATGATGGCAGAAGCTGAGGAAGACATTTCCCCACCAATAAAGGAGAATCTTGCTATCTGGATGAGTGGAGAACAGAAGTTCATGAAGATCATGATCTGGTGTGCTGAAAAATCGTATTGTTTAAATCTGTCAGCACACGGGTCTGAATTTGGTAGAGGCACTTCCGTTAGCATTAATGGTGTGTCTTTCAAGTGGGCTTCGTGATTTGCGCATGACACCCCATGAGTTGGCTACGGGCAGACGGATGCCAACACCTTGTTTGGGCACAAGTGGAAAGGGTCCAAGTTTAGCCCTTTTAGAAGATGAAATGCGAGTGTATGTTAACTATATGGCTGCACTGCATAAGAGAATATACACATATGTCTCTGACAGGCAAAAACAAGAGGAGGTGCTAGAGAGACTTGATGAGCAAAAGAGGAATGCAGTGCAACCTGGAGACAAGGTATTTGCGAATGTGCTTAGGAGGAAGTGGTTTAACGAACGCCGCGAAGGACCATTGAATGTTGTTCGCAATACGGGAACTGCGGTTCAGGTTAAAGGTTCTTCTACATGGTACCATTTATCACATTGTGTTAGAGCGCCAAAAGAAAAGGTGCCACGATCACAGAGCAGAGATGTTGAAAGCTCAAGAAGCCAACAGAAGCTGCAGACACAGCATAGGTTCATGAGGACCTCCAAGGTCAAGACCCAGAAGAAGGGACTAACGATTATGTGGGTGTGCATGATGATGGTGAGCACACATTTGATGATCCCAGGGATGAATTGTCAGTCCCTGAGCAAGAAAGACACTTTGGTGACATTGACTTACAACATGTCCCAGAAACAACAGAGTCTAATTCCAGAGAGTATGAGTCGTCAAAGACTCCAGAGGGCTGTGACACCTCTACAGGAAAACACACGGACACAGTTGGATCAAGGAGTCCAAGGCCAACCCAAAAAAGGATTAAACCAAAGCGATACGAGGACTAGGGTTGAAGTGACTTTGGGAAAGTCAGTTCAGCTGCCATGTCAGTGTACAAAAGAGAATAATGAAAAAGGGGAATTCCAAGTCCAGTGGGAAGATAACCCTGGGAAGGTAATTGACTTGTCGGGAACATCACCACTAAAGAAGTATGTGCTGCTAAATGATCGAAGAAGGCTAAGGATGGAGGATGACTGTAGTCTTTATCTACGTAGATCTCAGACTGAAGATCAAGGAGACAAGTGATCTTATTATGATCCAAAATGAGTGAATGTGAGAGAGGATGGAGCGCAAACAAGACCAGACTACGGATACAAAATTGTGACTCTTGTGGTACTAAATGAAAGTAAAATTGTAGAACCCGCAGTTGTTAAAGAAGTAGAAAAATTGACAACTGAAGTATCAACTCTCCCACCAACTGAAGAAATAAAGCAGACGACCGCCTCTCTAGGTCTGAAAGTCACTAATGTTTCAGAGGTATTGCGGTTAACTACTGCTGCGCCTCAGATGATTTCTACATCTCCAATTTCTGTGAATACTGTGATTAGAACTAAATTAGGAAATGCAGCTCACCTTCCATGTAAATGTAGTAAATGGAATCCTGGTGGAAACATTTCCCCAAAATGGAAAAATGCGCGTGGTGGAGACATCGTGATAACAGGACCTGATGCTAGCAGTGTGCCTCAAGATCAACGAAAGTATATGTTGTTTAATGACAGGAGATGGGTTAAAGTTCAATAAGACTGTTCGCTTGTTGCAGATAATGTTCTATGGGAAGACGAAGAAGAATACACATGCACATATTTGGATCCAAAGTGTAAATATGTCCCAAGGCAAAATTATTGGGAAGCGGGATACAGAACTCATAAGATAACGCTTGTAGTAAAAGGTCTGGTTACTCAAGAAATAAGTATGATTGCTCAAGAAATTCAAAACCAACTACTCACACCAAGGATGACTGTTGGACCGATGACATCTATTACCTTAACTCGGGGAATAACTAGTAGTATTAACGTATCATAGTCAGTTACTACTCTAGCTACAACATTGGCAGAAAAGGATGTTACAACAACGATAATGACAACTTCTACTTCTATAACTCCTGGTAATCAATTGAGGTTGTGAGGATGAGATCCACTACTCATAAAACAATGACGACTTCTTTGGTGTCTATTAAGTCTGTAGATAAGACACTGACACCTATAACTACATCCCCATCATTTAAGAAGTTGGTAAATATAACTCGGAAGTCTATGGTGAAGTTGGAAATTAATTTGAACAATAGCAAGGAGAGCTCTGCCAATTGCTGAGGAGATTGATGGGGATTGAGGTGAAATAGTTCAGGTGACTATATCAAATGTGGTCAATGATTTTCTTGATGCTGAGTGGGCATCAAAAGACATGACTGAACATCTTCATGCGTTTCAGAAGCAAGAAACCCAGTGGAAAGCATATGGGTAATATAAATCTGTGGCTCCAACAGATAACTCACTCCGTTAGAATGACTACCAATTTGAATTGTCCGTGTGTGGTGAGAGTTCCAGCTCCGGGCACATGGCCATCGATTCTAGAGACTGTACCGGAACCTTTGACGCCTGAATGTCAAAGTAATGCGTCATCATTGCTGCTATTCAAACAACAAGCAGCGAATGAAATACGGATGGCTCTGTCGGTCAATCTATTTAGACCTGGACGTAGGTGTTCCTGGTTGAACAAATTATCATATTTAAATCTTCTTGATAAGTATGAAGATTTAGAATAGCAATACCTGATGCTATGGAAGTGACGCCTGCGAAAGGTAGAGATTGTTTTTGTTCAAATGATACTCATGGAGGAGATGGTATGTTTATGGGAACGGTTATTAAGTTATGTAGGGTTATTACACTATGTAATAGTGTTATCAAATGAATTAATAGTGTTATTACATTATATAATAGGGTTATTAATTTATGTAATGGGGTTATTACACAGTGATAAGGTTGTTACACTATGTAATAGGGTTATTACACTATGTGATAAGGTTATTTTATTATGTGATAGGGTTATTACATTATGTAATAGGGTTATTACATTATGTGATAGGGTTATTACACCATGTGATAAGGTTATTTTATTATGTGATAGGGTTATTACATTATGTAATAGGGTTATTTTATTATATCATAGGGTTGTTGCATTATGTGATTGGGTTATTATAAAATGAGCAAAATATATTGTATATTGCTCTCAAGATTCTTATTACGAAATGTGACAAATTATCATAAAATACGGATTCTATTACATAAATATAAAATTTCTTTCAATGTGAAAAAAATATTACAAAATTTTACTTTATTTTATGATGTGCTAATACAAGGGATTCAAGGTTTTTCAGCCTGGCGTTTTGGAAACAAGTTTAGTTTTTGGAAATACCTGACTGTTATACGGTGCATGTTCAGGGAAGGATTAGGGAAGTTTAGGGAACTGGTCCCATCAAGTGACCTAAAAACAAAACAAAAAAGCCTTTTTACATTAACAGGGTGTTCTGTATTTGTGTGAAAATGACTTCAAAATAATTTGAGGATTGGTGCTTTTTTGAGAACAAAATGTGTTTTATTATTATAACTGGAGACAATCTGAAGATTTAAGTCTTTTTTTATTGTTTGAATTGACTATTTATATGTTGGCCATAGTGTTAAATGATGTTGATGTTTGTGTCTTAATCTGTTGCCCCACTGGCAAACAGTTAATACCGTGTGTTGGGATTTTATTTTACATGTTTATTTTAAAGTTTGTCACTTTGAATTGAAATAACATCTTTCTTGATGATGCAATTAAAAGTAATCTGAGTGTTTTTAAATCTGTTTATAATTCCAATCAAGCTGCAAACACTATTTCCTAAGCGTTTTGTTAATTACAGTAATACTTTATACACATAGTGGTAAAATAAAATAAAATCACAATTAAATATCATATATATCTGTTCTTTTCACAGCAGGGTCACCTCAGGGCCTTTAAAAGTCTTCAAATCAGTTTCACAAATATAGGCGTTAAAAATAAGTTACTTAAATCCCTACTTAAATCTTAATTTCTCTTGAATACGTCTTAAGTTCAACATTCAAACATTTGGTCTGATCCATAAATTTTGCTTTGTCGAAAGTAGTTAAGTTGAAATTATCTTCATAATTACCTTCATACCTGCATCGAATAGGAGATTATTTGCGCAATTTTTTTTCTCAAACTTCATTAGAATTAGTCTTAAAATTAGATTGTTAAATGTGACTCTGATATCTACGAACTCCCTGTCAATGTGACGGTTAAATCCACTAAGGCTCCAAAAGTCGAAATTTAACTTATTTTTTTTAATAATCTGAGGAAGAAATAGATGTTCATATATTTATAAAACAAAATCAGAAGAAAATTAAAAAATAGAAGCCGTGCAATGGTAATTGGAAACCTAAGTTAGTAAAAGTATACTAAACACAATGTCACCTACTGTCACTGATACCCCGGTTGTACTTCAATGCAACAAGGTAAGTTATAATAATGACAAGATTTGGTTTACAGTAAAAAATAAAACTTTTTAAAATAAACATCATGTATAAACATTTTCCTACACCTAAATTAAACAAACTTTAATGAAAAGGCAGAAAGTGTTTGTGATATTGACAAATTATTCCGTAATCATTGTGATGACAATTTAATGTTGAAGTTCCATAAATCTTCTCTGCATTACAGTATAGACAAGTAATCTATTAAACTGAATTTTCCAATTGTACATTATAAACAGAAAAAATACTATAAAGAAGTAATTACATCTTACATGTTCATATATATTTCTAAAATGAAAAGTATTTCTTGTTATTGTCACGAAAAGTATATACAAAAGTTGTTTTTGTAATTGTTGCAGATGCAGAAAAATAGCCGAAAATCTAAGACAGAAAAGAAGCCATTGTCCAAAAATCCAGTCGTCGAGGTCAGGCACAATATTAAAAAAAAAAAGTACTCATAGCTCATGGAAAAACTTTTAATGTAAGGTTTTACATGAGTGTTTTTCCATCAATGTCAATAGCTGACATCTGTTTAAAATGGGAATCCTTCACATAATGTCATGACAGTTTGATTTGTGGAATTACATGGACGTAACTACATTTATTATTATTATTATGACTATTATTATTATTATTATTAGAATTATTACTATTATTATTATTCAGCTCAAGCGAGCGGTTACATAGAAAATGGTGCGAAAAGACAGAAATATTCCAGGGAAGCTGATGGAAGTCCATCTCCACGGCAAAAACACTGTGTGGAATTGGCTGAGTAACATAAAGCAAGAGTCAACAGATCCACTTAAAATGTAGTGATTTAGGTACAGTTTTACAGTTGAGAATCTACAAAATGGAGGTTTTCATAATTTCACTTTAACATTTTTCGGCTTCAGTTTCGGCTTCTTTTCACTCAGTGTGTTGTGGTTAATTATTAACTCCAACATGAAAAAAAAACGGATTACATGTTTTACTAAACCACAAATATCCAAGGTATATGAAAACCTTTTAAAAATGTTTGCTATATAACCCAAAAAAGGAAAGTAGTGAAATAACACGAATAACTTAAGTCTTCTACAGAAACAGGCCCAAAAAAGAGAGACCAAATAGAGCTGAGACGAAGAGGCCAAGGTCATATACCCATATATGGCACAAGAATTCAAGGCAGCACAGAAGAAACCTTCTTCCAAAAAAAATAGAACATCCCTTGTAACAGGGCTGTGACTGTTTCACACCCCACAAAGACTGTGATTGGTTCTTTAAGAAACACCCCCAAAAGGAGAAGTTGCCTAGTAAGAGGACTGTGAGCTGTGACTGGTTCACATACCACAAAGACTGTGGTTGGTTCTTTAAAAACCACCACTAAAAAATAGAACATCCATGGTGATTGAGACTTTGATTGGATTTGTGGGACACAAGCCGTGGGACACCCCCAAGATTGAGTACATCTCGGGATATAAGGAAACCCAAAGGGATTGGTTAGTCAGTCAGTCTCCCGGAGCCACTCAAAGTTAATTGCTGTACTTGTTGTGTTGAGGAAGTGTATCTAAAAAGAACACCAGATGAGTTTATAAAATTCAAGAGGAACTTTAAGCCAGCATAACTACTGTGGACACCGCTCTCCATCCTGTGTTGTCGCAGCCATATGCTGCGACTTCCCAAGTGAAGGAGAGGACTGTACAAGCAGGGAGTTTAAAATGGCCTAAGGGATAGGCAATTGCGCACGTCGCTAGTGAGCCTTTAGGGCGGCGAGACTTGGCAAAGAAAGTGTATATAAGTGCTTGTAAATATTGCTATTACAACTGTAAAATAAGTTGTGTGTCTAGATGTGTGTGTAGCCAGAATATTATACATGAAACACCTGTAGTGGGTGGAGGGTCAGGAAGAACACACAGAGATAATGTATATAACAACCAATGCAGGAGTAGAGGAATTCCTGGTGCTAGGATTAGCATTGTTCACATTGTGGACCGCAGCACTGCACCTGTAACTGAGGAATAACGGGAATTATGGGTGCCGTCCATTCCATCTGGATAGTTGAGAAAAGTATAGCAAGGCGAGAGAGAGCTGTAAAGTTATTTGATAGACTAAAAGGATAATGGAAGTTGATGTGAAAGACAAAGAAAGTGGTAAAGTGAGCACATGATGCATTTGGGATACTTTGTTTAGGATAGAACTTGGAACAAAGAGAGTTGTAAATATCATTTTAGTAAGATTGGTTCAGCAGAGGAAGCTGCAGGACTGAGTGATTTAACCAACAGTCAAATGGTGCCCTGTGTGATTATGGTTTACTAGTGGTGTTCAGCAGAATAAATGAAAATCAAATTGGATTTAAGTGCCAGTTGACAACAGTAGTCTATACTAAGGTAGTATGAATATATATTGTATTATAATATTATAACAGTTTTAACTGTTAGATTGCGTTTAGAGAGATGATTGTGATATTGATCATAGTGGTGTGGTGTTATAGCAAGTTTTAAGTTGCTGGGAAAAGTGACTGTTGGTTAATTAATGCAACTTTGGCAAAGGTGAGGAGTATGATGAGTGTTTGTTTTGTTTAGTTTGTGCTTTGTTAATAGATTTAACAGCATTGATTTAACTAAATCGATCAATATAGATTGGGAAAAATTGCTTTGAAAATATATTTTTGTGACGTCGCGGAAAGCAGATATGATGCATAACAGAAGCAGAAATGCATTTGTTTTTGGTTTAAGAAGTTTGAGTTAATACTTTTCTCTTTTTGACCATTTTGCTTCGTGTTCTTGTGTCAAAGTGATCTGCTGGTTGAGATAAGATAATCCTTTATCTATCCCACAAAGGGGCAGTCTGCAGTGTTACAGCAGTAATGGACGACCTCTGGCACAGAGACACAGATGACGATGGGTTGTAGACATCAGTTCATTGTAGAGAGGAGGCTAGGTGGAACAAGCCAGGAGCGGATTGAACATGTCATGACAGGGCACCTATCCTGAGTGTGTGTGTGTGTGTGTGTGGATGGGGGTTTTAACCAGCTGCTTGTTTGCCCAACCAATGAGGAACTGGTGTGCAGCCCCCCTGACCCAGTCACCTACATCCAGGTAAGGTGTGGCTGCTCAAACCATCCCATTCACACACCACACCAACTCCCTGTCCAAGAGGTAAGACTAGCAGTTCAAAGCTTAATGCATCATTTTTGTGATTTTTTTTTAAGAAGTTAGGTGACACAAATTGACCATGACATAATGGATAGTTGATCAAATGTTATTGATCAACGCTAGTCAGGCTTCTATTAGCTTGATGACTGCTGAGATCTCAGGCTTATTGTTTGCAGTAAGTAGTTGTACCTTAAGGGTATAAGTAAGCAATTATGTAACTAAATTAGGAATATAGTATTGAACACTAAATTTTGTAATGTTTTGGTATGTGAATCACATTATTTTTCCTTACCCTCTCTAGTTGCTTCACTTATTGTTGAAGTTATGTGGAACATCCGGTAATGTTTTTTCTGATACATTACGGAAATGTATTATTGATTTTGAGTTTATTAATGGCAGTACATTCATTTGAATGTTGGTAGTTTATCCATCTGCTTGTGTCATGGATACACAGGACCTCCTAAAATACTTAGAAAAGGATGGTCAGCGGTCGACCCGCACCGGTCGACCCGCCCAGATCCTGCTACTGAAGCTCTTGAAAAGTCCAACTACGATGATTTAGACTCATAAGTATAACTATTAGGAAGGTTTTCATTTTGTCTGTCTGTCCGTCATCTGATTTTGTATAAAACAGTGTTTGTCTATTTTGTACAACCGTGTTTGTGCTTCTATCTGTTGTAAACTGTCTTTTGTTTTATTTTGATTCCATGAATGTGTGCGTGCCAATGTGATATGGTGGGGTGTAGCTGATTTATGAGATATAACAAACATCCGTTTAATGTTTTGATGTCATAACCCTCCCATTCTGATCTTCCTATTTGTGTTATTTTTATTAATGTACTTGACCCCATCTCTAGAGGAAATCTTGGAGCCAACGCAGCAAACAAAGCCACCCTACCTGATGCTGCTCTTGTCTAATAATGGTTGTTTCCTCCTCAGATGGGGACATAGGTTCCTCACTTATCTTGTTTTTCCTCTACTCACAGGCATGTCGCACTGAAATATTGTTCTGGCAAGCCAAAGTTTGTAGTGGCAGAGCCACTTGGTACTGTATGATTACCCGCTTGTTTTCCATTGCTTTGTTTGTCTGACATATGGTAAGTACCATTTGTCAAAAAGGGGGGATAGCAACAGAATTAAGTAAACATAATGATTGTGCTTTGAACAATGCAGGAAGAGGTGTTTCTACCGCCAGTGTACATTCTATTCCAAGTGCTCCTTTCAAACACCTCAAGATGGACTTTATCAAGCTGACTACTTAATTAATGGATTGTGTAGACGGGATTATGTTCAGGCAACATTTGAGAAATGCATTTTCTGAAAATTTGAAACCCCTGCATGATTTACACACTGTTGGACAGCTTTTATCCTAATCGATATTCTATGGACATTACCCCCTTCACATTAGACATTGTGATAATTTAATTCTGTTGTTTCATTCGGGTGCATGCATTTAATTTGATACTTAGTTATGTTGAATAGCCGACTACAGTCTGTTTGGGAAACACAGAATAATTCAACGTACCCCACTTTTGCAATTGTGGACCAAGATCAAACAATGTTGCAATGTCATAATGTGTGTCTCTCACTCAAGTGTTTAAGTCTATGTGCCCAGGTCAAAGCAACCCTACCTATCCCATTTGAAGGACAACTACACGACCAGGTGGTGGTCCATGTCTTCCGGAGGAAAAGCTGGAACTCTGCCAGATTACTGGGACCATTCCAGAGCCTTCACACCAACCGCTTGCTACAGCCATTTGCCTACGTGAAATACGCATCAGGAAACAACGGCGGCTCAAGTCACTAAGGAGTTGTTATCCAGCATAACCAGTGTTACCACTGCAATTCTTTTGTTTATCCTTGTTATTCTGTTAGAATGTGACTTTAGAAGTCACAAAGGAGGGAATGTTGTGGTTAATTAACTCCCATATGAAATTAAACTGATTACATGTTATACTAAACTAATACTAAATTACATGTTATACTAAACCACAAATATTCAAGGTATATGAACCTTCTAAAAACGTATGCTATAAAACCCAAAAAAGGGAAGTACTGAAATCACAAAAATGACTCAAGTCTTCTACAAAAACAGGTCTAAAAAAGAGAGAACAAATGAAGCTGAGACAAAGAAAAGAGGCCAAGTTCATATCCCCATATATGGCACAAGAATTCCAGGAAGGACAGAACAAACCTTCTTGCAATGATCCCACAAAGACTGTGATTGGTTCTTTAAAAACCATCCGAAACAATAGAACATCCATGTTAACAAGACTGTGATTGGTTTTGTGGGACACACCCCCAAGACTGTGATTGGTTCCGGGCGCTGAAAGGGGCAGAACATGTAACAGGAGAAGAGTTCATCTCGGGATATATGGAAGCCCAAAAGGATTGTTTAGTCAGTCGGTTTCACAGGGCCACTCAAAGTTTATTGCTGTACTTGAGACTCAGATACACTTTTTCGCATCAAGCTTTGTTCAGTTCCAGTGTTTTCTTCCAAGTTTTTATGATGCCAGAATAGATAGAAATGTCTTCCAGAGATCTAGACTTCTTCCTAGCCCAGGTCTGGAGATTTTTTGGTTGTGACAATTAATTCCCTAAAACATGGAAACTGTAATTTCAAACTAACAGGACCTGGATTTTTTGAACCTCTTCTAAATGACTCCAGAAAGCATTTCACTTCGTGTGTAGTTTTATTGAAGATATTTAGAATGACAGAATCATAGAATTTAGGATGTTTTGTTCTTGATTCGCCTGTTTAGTTTCATTCTGGTTCCGGATGGTCGACGATCACATCAGTTGTCATGGTGACGGGATGACCAAAGGTAGATATCCAGAGCGCCATGTCTCAGTCCATTATAATAGTTAGAATACATCCATGTACACACACAATTAAAGGATCTGACGACATTGGAAATTCAGCATCATTTGCAAACTGATGTATCAGCTTCAGATTCCCTAAAACCTGAAACGAACGAAAAATCAAAAATGTAAATAAAACAGAGATACATTTTTAAAACTGACTGGATCCAGTTTTCCACTGGGTCTCACTCCTAGATCAAGCTACCCAAATTCTTACAGAAGTTAAAATAAATAACTTACTATAATCTGCTGTGTGAATTATAATCAAACGTAAAAATTGTACAAAAATTTTAAATTTTACAGTGAAAAAAAAACATCGGGAAAAGATTATATATATATATATATATATTTAAATAAATTATTGATATGCATTGTAAATAATTTAAAACATAAATGCACGGACCATAAAACAAGAGCTTTCATATAATTTCACTGTGGCGCACTTGCAACCTTTGGTCACCACAAGGGGGTGACCCAAGTTTGGCCGCGATTAAAGATTAAATTCATGTTTAATGAGTAATTAAACCAGGTTCAGCACTGAACTGAAGTTTTAAAGAAAAAAATATTTGAATAGAATTCAAATTGGACCACAAATTAAATATTAAAAGACAAAATGCACTTTTAAATGAAAAAAATCTTTACACCAGTGAGGAACGTAAAGAAAAATGATCATACAAACCAGTTACGACAAACAAATCCAAAACGTGTTCCAAAAAGAGACATTAAAAAATAAAACCTATCCCTTTAAATTAAAGCTTTAATAACACAATAATGCTCATTCACCTAGGACAGTGAAAAGGACTAATTTATCAAATTCATCTAGAAAATAGCTTTTATGTTTTTAAGGACAGAGGAATATGTCTTTCTTAAATTACTGACGGCGATTTAAAAATATATATGTATGTATTATACTTTGGGGGTCAGGGGTGCGATCATTCTTTCATCTATCCATTTCACCCTTGTGCCCCTGGATCCCACACCGAGAAGGGATTTGATCGAGTGTCGACCAGTTTGATCTCCAGTCTCCACGCTCACCAGATACAGGCGGAAACTCCCAAATTCCAAAATTTCCCCGGGTAGATGCAGTGAAAATCTGAAACCAGGCGTTCAAGAAAGTGGAATTCTACTTCGGGATTTTGAGTCCAGCAGGTGGATTTGCTGGACGGTGTCACCCCTCACCAATTATCATCATTAACAAATGCTTGGCAATTTATAATTGGCAGGAAGTGGAAAATCCGGCATCAGGAAGTGAAATACCGATCCGGGACTTTGAGTCAACCAGGTGGATTTTCGGCGACAAGCGGGGGGAGTCCTCGCTGAGTCCACGGCTGGAGTCGAACACCTGGAGGCAGGATTTCGACTTTCTGGACCTGGAGTTTTCCGCCGCTTCCAAACAACCTCCTGTACCACCGGTGACGTTCGGGATTAGTCCAAACGAACAACATTTGTATTAAAAAAAAACACATGTCAAGAGCAAAAATATCTCAGCACTGAAAGAAGCGAAAACACGGCAGGATTTGGACTTTCTGGACCCAGAGTTTTCCACCTCTAGAATGCTCGGTACGTACGGTACAAGTGCCAAATCTGGTAATTTGGGGTGGAAAATCATCCCGGGTGCTGCTGTCAAAGAGATGTTTGTGATCGTTGGGGAGGTTTTCACGTCACATATTTTAAAGACGACGCAAAGTAGAGTTCTGACGACACTCAAAACAAATTATACGCGCTTTGTTTGAGATGAAAACGAGCATCCTTGTATTTCAACCAAAGAAAGTGTCTCTGCTGGTGTTACGGCCCCATCACGCTTTTGTTTTTTTCATATTGTCGAAATGACAAAAGCATCACCGTGGATGTCCCACTAGGGGGCTCCGATCAGGAGCAGTCAGCCAAATATGGAAATGTGACTGCGTGTTGAGCCACATTTAAATATCCGGCTGACTGGTCTTCGCCGGCGCCCCCTAGTGGACCAGCGGGGTTTACTGCCTTGCTCAGGGACACGCTGGGGGAGGTTTAAAGTGCCGTGTCTTAGCTGAGCATTGTAAGACACAAACTGAGTCGGCCATTTGAAGCGGCAATGGCAGTTTTCAGAGGTTTTTTGTTCAACGGCGGCTAATCCGCCACACTTCCAGAGAATGATCTGCCCATGTTTTGGGGACGTTACATTGTGACATAAGAGAATAATTCAATTCTTCCAGTGTTTCTACAACATATTCACTGTATATTTAGGACTAAAGGTTTGAGAAGATGAACATCATGAGCTAATTCACTCCAATTGGTTCCGCTAAATAGTACAAGGGTTTAGTAGTAGTATGGTGGTGGTACTTGTTCTAGCTTGGACTCTACAACTGCCCTTGGTCTAGAGACGACTTGGGGGTTATTATCAGGTTAATTTGAATAAAATCCAGGAGGAACAAGGAACGTTTATATCAGGTACTAACTTTCAGGTCATGCATCTTAATCTAAGTGGATTATATCAGTGGTGTAAACACTCTTTAATTAGGCTACCGCACAAATACAAATTATTAGTAATAACCATGTTTCACGCTCTGTTTTTTTTCACAGAAAAATAAGGACCCTGCGTAGATTTTAAAATATTTTCAAGTTAGACTCGATGCTCCGGTGGCTTTTGGCACTTGTGCGGTAAACAGGGTAAATGAAAAGACAACAAGGAAATAAAGCAACTGCGACAAAACGCTAAACGGCGTCAAAATATAAATACTGTATGTACATACAAAAAGTCAATCTTTCGAAAACGCTGGCTCATCCACATGTCACTCTCCATTGCACCAACAGCATTTCAACCATCCATATCTGCTACTTCGGGAGACTGTAGAACCTCTGGACCTTTCCCCCCTGAACATGCACTGGCGGAAGTTACCCTGGAGAGGGTGACCTGGGACCAGCAGACCAAAGTGACTGTCAATAAGGTACGTGTGTGGTGGGGGGGGGGGGTGTAGTACAAGCTAGCTCCTTGGATCTAGTAGACAGTCTCGGAGCTAGGAGGGAATCTACAAGATAGACTAGGAGGTAGGGGACAGTGTAGGATGTAGGGGGGGAATCTAAGAGCTAGGAGATGGTGTAGCACCTAAAGGATGGTCTAGGCCCTAGAGGGCAGTCTATGTGCTAGCAGAGGGTGTACAGTCGCAACTAAAGGACGGTCGAGGAACTAGGGGGCAGTCTAGGTCTTGCCCCCCAAGCCCAGAGGGTATACAGTAGCAACCAAGAGATGGTCAAGGAGCTAGGGGGTGGCCTAGGTGCTAGCAGATGGTACAGGAACTAAGGGGCGGTCTAGGAGATAGGGTTGGTGGTCTAGGTGTTCAGGGGCAGTCTAGGAGCTACAGTAGGATGAGACAGTCTAGGAGCTTGGAGACAGTGGGGGGCAGTCCAGGGACTAGCTAGGAGGCAGGAGACAGTCTACAATGTTTCCCAACCCAGTCCTCAAGTACCCCATGTCCTGCAAGTTTTCACTCCAACTCTACTGTGGAATCCTGTGATTCTGTTACAGGCCACACATTCTCAAGACCCTGATTTTGAATCTGGTTTGTTAGAGTAGAGTTTGAGTTAAAACTTGCAGGACATGGGGTACTTGACTTGGGGAACACTGCTCTAGGGGGCATAAGAGCTTGGAAACAGTCTAGCAGGTAGGGGGCATCCTAGTTCTCAGAATCAATATTTTGGACCAAAAATCAATCAAATTCCGAGAACATTCATTCTACAATTGGTTCCAGATCGCATCTTGGGGGTAACTTCCCACCTGTCTCGAATTTGGCACAACCTTTTGTCCAATTTTACGTCTCAGTCCTAGTGGGGATCCAACACGGCAGACTGGAACCCCCTGGTCCCCTCAGTGGATCCTTGGCGCAGAACGGTCGTTGGTCGCCGTCTTCTTAAGCTTGATGCCGCGTCGAATGGCGACCAGGACGTCCTCGGTCTCGCTGCCTTCCGTCTCCTCCAGGACCTCGGCGAGTGGCCGGCGTTCCCGCTCCCTCACCCCGCCCCCGCCGGACCCGGCCTGCGGCGGAGGCGGCGTGGGGGGTTCCGGGTCTCGGTCCTGGTCCCGGTGCCGGTCCCGGTCACGGTCCCGGTCACGGTCACGGTCCTGGTCCCGGTCCAACCCCTGCTGTGGGCTGCCCTCCGTCCCGCCCCGGCCGGGAAACCCCGCCATGGCGCTGCCACCCGGGAGCTCAGGCACAGTGGGGGTCTTGACGGGGATCATGGGGGGCTTGATGGGGATGGGGCCCAGGCCAAGCCCCCCTGGCGGCCGGCGCAGACTGGGCTTGGAGGAGGGGGTGCGGCGGATGGTGGCAACCCCTGGGGTGGGGACGGTGGAGGATGGGGAGGCGGCGGTACAGCTGGAGCGCTTGGGGGGCAAGACGCGACGGGAGGCCTGGCCCGGCTCGGTGGTCCTAGGGAGGGAGCAAGACCGGTCCACCACCCCCTCCTGGTCCCCACCCACCGAGAAGTAGTCACAGTCGGACACTGCAGAGACACACAGTCATTCTTTACACTAGGGGGGAGTGCCAGTCAATCATCATCTGATCCAAAAAAACGAAGAACCCACTGAGTTATCTGCATTACTGCAGTGTGTTTGCATGTGAGAGTGTGTGAGTCTAGGAGGTAGGATTGAGTCTGCGCGCTAGGAGGTAGGAGCCAGTCTAGGAGGTAGGAAACAGTCTAGGAGCTAGGAGACAGTCTAGGATCCAAGGACCCACTAAGTCATCCACCTTACTGCAGTGTGTGTGTGTGTGTGTGTGTCTGTTACCGTGGGAGGGTGTGGGCGTCTGGCTGCTGTAGCCACTGGAGCTCTGCACTGAGTCTCTGCTGGAGAAGTTGAGCTGAAGGTCCAGGTGGAAACTTCTGGACAAAGCCTGGACCAGCTCCTCGTGGACCTCTCTCTCCTCCTGGACGCACACATTTACAAATACAACCACAATGTTGATCACGTTACTGGCATCCTGTTTATGGATTAGCTTATGGACAGTCCAGCACCTAGGAGACGGACTAGGAGCCAGTCCATAAGCTGGGAGACAGTCCAGGACCTAGGAGACGGACTAGGAGCCAGTCTAGGAGCTAGGACACAGTCTAGGAACCAGTCTAGGAGCTAGGGGACAGTCCAGGACCTAGGAGACGGAATAAGGGCCAGTCTAGGAGCTAGGACACAGTCTAGGAACCAGTCTAGGAGCTAGGAGCTAGGCCCTAGGGGACAGTCCAGAACCTAAGCCTTTCAGGAGACAGTCTCTGGTTTTCATTTAATCTTTCCTCCATTTTGAAGGATTTCTTTTGACAGTTTGAGTGCAGTGGTTTTCAACTGGTCGGTCTGGACCGAACACTTGGTCACCGGTCGACTGCCTCCAGGTCGGTTTTTGTTGAGTTTGTTGTGTTTCTGTATGTGAACTCAACAGCAATTTTCCCAAAACAGTCTTTCCTACCTTGGACCTGGTCGCCGTGCCGCTAACTTTAGTTTTGTGTGGCTCCTCCCCCGGTGATGTGGCGTCACCGCCCTGATGCATGCTGGGATCGGAGCTTTCCCTTCTGTCCTTGGGTCTCCTCAGCGTGTTGATAGAGGGCTGGTCGTAGGGTCCTGGTTTTGCCCAGTCCTGCAGGACCTCACGGGGGTACAAGGGACACCTTCAGTAAACTAACTCTTATCTACATATTTGCATCAAAAGAAAATAAAATAAAA